>NC_133822.1:65700191-66003222 GCF_047830755.1 Zonotrichia albicollis
GCAGAGACGCTCATCTGTTCTTGGAAATGCCACTTTGCTGGACATCAGAAGGTTCTCTAACTAAGGCCAGTGTTGTTAGTGAATTCACGTGACCACAGTCAAAATTATCAGCACACAGAGGATTAAAGATGTGTTAGTTAACGACCAATGAACAAGCAAACAAAAACTATTTGCATTATATTATGATACTCTTAACCTTGATAGTCACCTCGGTCTTTTTTTTTACAGTTATTTTCCATAGCTGATGAAACCAAAGTATACCTTCAATTGAATTTATTAGGCTCTGTATTGCTGTTTCTATTTTGTTTCAGCTATAGGAAGACCAAGCAGGGATTGCAAATGCTCAATCAGAAAAAAAAGAAAATAAAAGAAAATAAAATAAAAGAAAATAAAAGCCAGTCTGAGTCCCTTTTAAAAAGCTTTACTCTTAAAAAGTTGTTCTCCTTTCCACAAGTTTTGAAGACAGGTCCAGCCTCTATTTTCAAAGGCAGTGTAGCTGATCCACAGAAAATGTTCACCCCAGTTTCATCAACCTGTGTTACTATTCTGATACCAGAAAGAAACTTTGACTGCACTGGCCACCAGCAATCAGACTACAGATGAGCACTCAGCACAAAGAGCAGAAGAGC
Source organism: Zonotrichia albicollis (assembly GCF_047830755.1). Classification (NCBI taxonomy): domain Eukaryota; kingdom Metazoa; phylum Chordata; class Aves; order Passeriformes; family Passerellidae; genus Zonotrichia; species Zonotrichia albicollis. The sequence continues at coordinate 65,700,821 of NC_133822.1, forward strand.
CCTCTCTCCACATGACAGCGTGCCCAGGACTCGTGTTCCAGGAATCAGGCTTTCACTGCTGCATGGCGCCAGGGCAGGTGGGCAGTGACCCAGGCTGGAGGGACACAGCGCCCTGACCCTGTACCCTGCAGCTCTGGGGGTGCCTGGCTCTCCCTTCACTGCTGCTGAGCTTGTGCTCATCATCCTGCCTGAGATAAGTCTGGACCTGATGAAGTTCATGCTTACATTTGAACCATCAGTCAAGATGCAACAGGTGTTCTTGTAGTGGTAAGGGAGATTATGGGTGACACAGTCTCTTGTTCTCCCAAAGATATAGAAAATGCAATTTTCTATGAGCTGAAGGACAGGCCACAAGCCCATTCTACCTGCTCTTAGCTATCCTGCATGCTCTCACCTGAAGCAGCCTCACAAACTAACTGGAATTATATCATGTGTTTGCCATCAGCTGTGTTCTGCTTGTGTTTCAACTGCATATATTTGCAACTGAGGTATTTTTTCCCTCAAACTTTACAGAGTAGTTTTCTTTACAGAGTAAATTTTCTTAAATGTGAACTACCTCAAACTAGAAGGAATTTTTGTAAAGGTTCCATCCAGAAGGCCTTAGAATTTCACATTTCAGTGAATAAGGCAGGGTCTTTGTGACCTTCTGGGTCAGAAATAGGAGCGAGGGCAGGTTGCACATAAATGAGGCAAAAAATGCAATCTTTATCTGAAAATTTATTTGGTACTTTTGAGACAAGAGTATTTTTTAATGTCCCTAGGGGAGTTTCAATCTTCAGGACATATTGCTGCTACTGCTACAGCAGTCTGCTCACCAGCCAGTCCCTGGAGGAGATGGCAACTGCTTCAACAAGAAACACCACCCAGACCGTCCAACACCTCCTGGATCTGCACACAGCTTAATCAAGACACTGTGGGCTAATTTTTCTGCTGTGATAGGGAAATCTGCAGCTCCCTGCACAGGAAATGATATCACTCCTGCCCTTGCCACAGTTCCACTAGGGAAGGGTACTTGAACATTTCATAGCCTGACAAAGGTCTGCCAGGGAGGAGGGTATTACTCCCTGTTTTGCAGCTCAAGACCTAAGACAAGAGACCATGTGGAATGACCTGCATGACAGAAAATCTGAATCTGAGCAGGGATTCAACCTTTCATACCAGGCTTGCCTTGAGTTTTGGAGGGGGTTTTTTTCTTGCATGGTTGCATAGTAACATGGAATTCCATACATCAGACATAAAAAACCAGGAAAAGGTAATTAAAACACTTCCCATAAGGAGATCATTATATTCTGATTGACCAAATCCTTTCTTGGGGAAAGAGTACTACCTGGCTGTTAGAGAAGAAACTCAAAGGGACAGTCATACTGACCCTGCCACACTGAGTGGTTTTCAGGAAATATTAAATGTAATATAATCATTTCTAGGGCACTATTTGGGCTCAGGGCATAGGAAGATGAGAAAATCTGAAATTGAAAAGCCAACACTTCAAATGGCATAAAACAGCTAGTTGAATTTGCATCAGTCAAGGTGACAGTACAATTAATATAGGCAGCACTTCATTTGAAAATCAAAGCAACTGTGGATGTATGATTAGCAAAATACCTGTAAATCCTGTTTGAATAGAGGAGGGAGCTATGTTTTGTCTTATAAATCAGGATTTTAGTTGCTGTGGTAATGTTCCTTGTATAACTTGTCTACATAAATGAAACTCAAGTCCTGTTGTCTCAAGCCACAGAGGATTATAGAGTAATGAAAAACAAAACTAAACCGAAGGAACCCAGTCAACTGAAGACTTAAAACTGAAATTTTAAGTAAAAGTTAAACAAAAAGTTACACCAACAGATTAACTCTTTTTGATGTTTTCATTTCACTAAGGAAAACAAACTTTGGAAACACTTTACAACTGAAAAATAGAGCACTGATGGTAAAACAATCCTGCAGCTGTGTCTGTCTCCTGCACTTGCCTCTGGCACCTTGGGTGGATGTCTTTCAGAAAAAACATAGAGGTGCTGACTAGCAGCTGGGGATGGTCATGAACAAAGGCTGAGGGGGAGTATTATAACATAATTGGGCAGATTTGAGGTCGGATAATAGCCCAATCTAACAGTAATCAATGAACACATAGTAATTTTATTTCTTATAAAATTTCAAGGCAGTTGAAATTCATTTATGTTCAGCATTCTGGAAAGAGCAAAACAGACTTTCATCGTTTACTAAATAGAGCTACACCATGGCCTATGTTTTACTGGCTTTATCACTATATGCAAAGTGTTGTACAAACATTGAGCCAGTGCATAATAAAGCAACAAGTCTGGACTGAGCATAGCTGCCACCCCACAGTAAACAACCCTGGTCTAATCACCAAATATTATGAAGCCCTGGGAACAGCTTTTGGAAGACACAACATTGCACTTTTTCCAAGTGGCTGAAGCTGTTGGCTGTGGCAGGGCACTAGTTCAGGGTCCTCAGGGAAATCCATTTGCTTCCCAATGCTCACGTCTTACTAGCTAAAGAGAAGCCAAAAAAAGCAGCAGCAAGTGGACAAATGTCAGGATTGTGTAATCTACCACGTTATTTTTTCCCTCTTCAGGAAATAACTAGAGAAATTAACATAATGTATGGAAGCCATGAGCTGATGTCTTATTTCTCTTAGTAGAGGGCATGGATTTAACTGTCTCTTACTGTAGTAGGATTTCACAGGCCATAGAGCTATGCTGACATGTCCCTGAATCTTTAAAAGAAAAGGAAAATCCCTCTACTGCACCCCTTTGTAAAACACAAAATCTCCTGTCCTCATAATGCTTACCCAGAATGCCTGGGGTGCCCTGATCTGATTTTGCTATTAATCATTATCTCCCCACCTAATTACCTGCCTGTCTGACTAATTGCATCTGGGAGGCCAGTAACTGCAAGGCAGGGAGGTTTGTGTCTATTTATCTCATATTTACACCTGACAAGTAGTTTAAACATGGGCTCCTCCCATGACTGACCTAACATGGCATACTATGCCTTGCCACAGGAATTGCATCAAGAAGCTGGTTCCCTTCAGACTGGGTTATCAGTGTTGTACATGCTTTTTCCTCCTTTGGATGCCAAATTCTCCAGGTGTCCCTTGATGCTGGGATCACCTGGTGGCTCTGTCCAATGGTTCATGCAGATTTCCCAAGAGGAGCTGTGCACATAGGCAATGCTTGAACCCATATTTGAGCAGTTTTCAGCTGTTTCCAGGTGAACTTCAGACTGTTGATTTTTGGTCTGCAACTTAGAGGCAACTTTAGCTGCCACACAGCGAATAGAGAAGTGGAGGCAGAAAAGCACAGGGAATCCTTCTCTCCTCCGCCATCATTTAAATTGGATACATGGTATGGAAGAGACCCCCTGGAGCGGAATATAACCAAAATTCTGACTAAATTGAAGAAATTAGTGTGCTGCAACATCTCACTGAGAGGTGGAGATAGGGCAGTGGGGCCAAAAAGATCAAGAAGAGCATCTATCAGAATTGCCTCTATCTTTGGAGGCAATAAAACCTATACTGTACCCCCAGGTCCAACAGAGACTGGTCTGGCTGCTTGTTGAGGGGGAGGTGGGTGGCATTTCAGAGCTTGCTGTGTGGAAACTTTTTTCATCTATTTTTGAGGCTGTCGAAGGAAGTATGAGCTAAAGGCAAAAGACTGTGGGGGGAAATATTTGTAGAAAATATTTTGTAGGAGCTTGCAGGATTTTTAAAAAATTTATGTGACTACCAAGCAGAGACTTATATAAGTGCCAAAGCTGTATTATCAAAATGTTAGTAGGTAAAACATATTAATAAAAATGCTGTGAAATGAAGAATCATCTGAATTTCTTTGAACACAGGAGAGATGTTAATAATGGTCCCTCAGCCCACTGCCAATATGCTTCAGGACTCAGAGCTGCACATAACTCTGAGCTCCACAACTCATCCTGTTTGTCCTTGCTTCCAGACTGCCAGAGTGCAGGTCAGTTCATGGTCAACAGTACTGGAGGCAGCTGACACATCCAAAAGAATCAGAAATGACACCTGATCTTCATCCATCATTGACAAAGGATTATCAGCCAACACAAATATGTGCTGTGACTTCTGTTATTAAGTGGTTTGTAAACAACCATGTATTACAGACAGGATTTCAAGGGAGACCAGTGTTGCCTTATCCAGAAAGAAAAACAGAACAAAAGTGTGCTTACATGAACTGATGCAAATTCAGTGCTCATAGCATACTGAGAGTGGGATTATCTGGCCATCTACTGAAGGATCTGGGATCTGACTGAAGGATTTGGGATCAGTTTCCTACAGAGAAGAGATAGTTAAGGAAATAATGAAGATCAAATTGAAGTATATCGCTGTGTGGAAGAGTGTCTGGTTTAAAACTGGGATTTATTGGGTACTTTTTCTATGTGAAACAAGTTTAGAAGCACTATGTTCCAATCTCTTAAACTGGCTGTCATGTAGAGAATTTTCATATGGCGCAGTTACTGCACAGATCAGTCAGAATTCATGTAATTCTGACTTTAAAGGAAATCTCTGGATTGTTCTGTCCAAAATAGGGCTATTTTAATTTATAAAAACAGAGAAAAAGGGAAGGACTGTTCTTTGGACAAGGAGGCAATTCTCTCTGTGTGTGCCTCTTCTCTGACATCAGAGCCCAGAAAATAATATTCCCCCAAACTGGTAACCCTAACTTCTCCCTCACACCATAGTGGTCTCCTCAGCCCCTTCTGTCCCAAGCCCTAAATTTCCCAGTCCTTCCTTCCTAAAAGCTCTTTCAAATGCCTTCTGTGTTGAGGTTCCCCTTCCACATTGTCCTTTCCCAAGGCCTCTGCTGTTTCAAATCGCCTTTCTCCCACACAAAAACCACTCATGTTCCTCCCCATTTCTCCTTGCTTAGATTAACTTCATCTCTGACAATTATTTTCCCATCATTTTCACTAACCCTGTTCCTCCAGAGGCAGTCCTTGCAATCTCCAAACCTCTGAAAACAGATAAATAAGGCCTTCCCAATCCTTTTTGAAACCCAGCCTTTCTTTCCCATCTGCCACCTTCCTTCTCCAAACCCTTTATCGAACAGTTCCTCAGACCTTTAGTTCCCCTTCTGTTCCCATTTCCTTTCCTGCAGCCCTTGTGCTCCACATCCTTAGTACTACCAAACTCGTTCCCACCTCTTGAGTGGTGCCATTCATTTATAACTGCGTATATCAGCACAGCCTTCTCCTGCACCCCTGCCTCCAGCAGAACCCTCCTGTTCCTTCTGTTGTCCTCAGAGAAACTCTTTGGAGAGGCTGGGCACACACTTGGAGCCAGCTGCATTGGTTCCATCAGACATGAAGGAAACTTCCAGCAGCTTCTCACAGGACCAGCCCTGCAGCCACCCAGCTACCAAAAACTCGCCATGCAAAGCCAAGACAGAAGTAATTATTCAAGGTGTGCATCAAGTTTCATTTCCCTCCTCAGCCACTGGGAATTAAAACTCATTTTTCCTCCTGCTTTGTGCTCTCCTTTTAATTTTGTTAGTCTTCTTTTTTCTGTGGCTATTCCACTTTCAACTCAACAAGATGCAGCAAAATATACAGAACAACCTGTATCTGGAGAGGTCTGATGCTTAATCAAGAAATGAAAGACTTGACATTGAACTTTCTCAGTCTAGCCAAGAAAGGCCTAGAGACAAAAATGCACAGTTTTCCAAGTATTAGAAAAAGCTATTATATCATATTATGAAGGAATTTTAAAACCTTCTTTCTGCTAAAAAAGTATCCTTAACTGTGTTTTTCAAGCAGCACGCTGTTCTGTGTCTTTGCTATGAATGTTCTGAGAAGATATTCCAATTTAAAGGGATACCTAGGGGAAAATGCCTATTTCTGAAACCTTATCAAGTGTTGAACCAGCTGCTGAACTTCTCATACCAGGGCAATTTGAGATGGGCTGCAGAGAACTGAAATCTCACAATAGTAATGTTAAACATCAAAGAGGAGGGTCCCTGGTGAGTTTAGGTGTCTATACTGGGTTAGCTGCAGCTGAGCGGGGGAATTCAGGATAGTAATTACACTCAGCTACACCCAAGTTTATTCAGAACTTTCTCAGCCTTGAGTTCCTTTGCAGATATGACCTTGTTTTGACTTTTTTTTCCTTTTAGTGCTCCAAAACCTCTTCCAAATCATTCTCAGAAACACAGGAGTTTGAAGTGGTTTTCTGCTTTTTTTCCTCCATACTTGGACACAAGACAATGGTGAAATGACCTCAGAAAGCTTTATGGAAGGGATTATGAGATGTTGTCATAGCAAATTACCAGCTCCTGATCAACACTGGTGTTGGCGCCTCACAAAAGCAAGAAACTCACGAGACAGGAAAAGCCTCTCCAGCAGAAGGGAGAAAGGAGACTCCCCTGCCAGAGCACTTTCCATAGTGCAGAGAGGATCCCCAGAGGCTGGGCTGGCTCTGTCTGTTGTCCTCTGTGAGGGTGCCACATGGGGACACCCCAACCTCCTCTCCATGTGCCCAGGGTGCTGGGATTCCCTCATGTCCTCAGGCTGGGACCTGCAGCCTCTCTCTACAGAACTGTGTCAGAAAGCTGTGGTTTTGACAGCTGGACTGACAACTGTCCTTTGGGAAGGGACTCCAATGAGCATGTCAAAGTTGTCGTGCAAAGGGTGACAACTGTCAGATAACCATTGTCACTGATTTCTGTAGTTATGTTTTTTACAGTTTACATAATATTTTGACTGTGAAATATCATCTAATTGCATACTTCCTAGTGGGAAAAATTGTTATTTTTTCTCATTTCTATTCCACGTGCTAGAATGTTTTTCCCATAGTCTTTTCTTACACCTCCAAGCCTTGCTGTAGTAATTTAATAATTGATTAACAAGCACTGAAAACAGTAGAACAATTTATTCCAACTGTGACATCCACATTAGGGGGCTTACTTTGGGGGCAGATTTTGCTTTCCCATTTAGAGTTGTAAACTCAGTTTTTCGGTTGCAAAATAGACCTTTTAGAGCAGCCCCCATACTGTCTAGCAAACTTCTGAAATAAAGCTGCAAGTCTTTTAAAAATCTGTTTTGTCTAAATGGCATTTTTAATGAGGTTTTTTTTTTTTGAGACTAAAAACAAGTGTGAGTAAAGAAATATTACACTGGGCTGTATCACTGAAGTCCCTATTTCTCTAATCTGCTTAAAGCCTAAAGAAAACTATTAAATTGAACCTCTCTGAAACAGAAACAAAATAATCTCAGCAACAATTATCACTCACTTCTGTATTACTTTCAAAAATAAATAAGGAAATATCTACCAGAACCACAATGTGCTGCAAAGAAGTTTTCCATTTGTTACCTCTCCAAACAGGATTCTGTTGCTTTTCTAGTCAAAGTTAAATTAAATGTTCTATAAATCCCTGGAAATGGTTTGCTTTCATTTCAGTACAAGAAAGATATCTACAGCACCAGTCATGAGAATAGGCCTTATGTGTCATGACCACTTCAGACAGCACTCAAATCTCTCACCTTTTGCTTCTGATTGAGGAAATTATGACATGAACTCCTTACTGCCTATCTGATTCCTATGCATGTGATTGACTAAAGAGCTTGGTGCAAAGATGTGCCAGGGCCCATCAGTAATTTCTACAAGTCCTATCCAGAAATACCTGTCCTCACCTCTGCCATTCATTCAGCAGAGCTCTGGGGTCAGAGGAACTGGGAATCCAGAGAAACCATTTAGCAGGTGAGTAAATTTGGTCATTTCAAACTGGCCTGTGCTTTGCCACACAGAAGATGCAAAGACTACCAACAGAATGGAGAATTAAGGCTGGTTTATCAAGCCTCCCCCTATTTTACTACAGGCAGCCAAAGGTCTGCCCTGATGTATTGGTTATTTGCACTGACCAATGCACTGTGAAACTTATGTGGTGCCAATAGCTCTGCTGGCAATTAAAATGTTCCTCATATGGATCCTGGAGTCTCCTATTTTGAGTTGGTGGCAGGCAGACACTGGGCCAGCAGCGTGATGAAATGGGAGGCAGGAATGGGAAGGCTGTAGACAGAGTTCATCATGAACTGAGTGTGTCATTCTGTGCAAATCATGACTACACATGCAAAATGCTGATTCCATCCAAACCCATAAAGCCTGACTTTAGGCTGATTTAGCTCTGCCTTTTCTGCTCCTTGTTGAGTCATCACAAGGCTTTCTTGTCCAGGATTAGACCTAATCCTTCTGTGACATCACCCTTTACACCCACTAATGTATAAAGTGAGGGCTGGACCCTGGCCACAATTGCTCCCACAGATTTGTAAATCACAGCATACATGAGACAGCTTTTTCCTGTCTGTGTTATAAAGATCAGGTTTCTTTTTTCCTTTCTAATTTCTGCACAACGTCTTGATGTAATCTGTTCTACTTTGGTGTTTTTTACAAAGTGATATATAGCACAACCCAACATTTACAAAAATCACAATGATTTGTATTTTCTACAAAATATTTGCATTTCAGCTATAACCTCGAAGTTAAAAAGAATTTTTTTTTCACATCTTACAATGGGGTTCATCTACCTTAATTCTAACATCTAGAAGTCTATCACTTCATGTAGAGGCCCTTTATTCTTCTTCCTCTTTTCATGCTTCCATTGCTCATTTTCTCATTTTACACTGTTCTTTTCCTGTGACTGCTTCCATTTCTCCATAAATTCTCTTTAGAATTCTCTCATTCCTGTTCTAGTTCTACCATATCTTTTTCTCTTTTCCTTTCTTTCTCTTTCTTTCTTTCTTTCTTTCTTTCTTTCTTTCTTTCTTTCTTTCTTTCTTTCTTTCTTTCTTTCTTTCTTTCTTTCTTTCCCTTTGGTCTTCTTCCTCCTCAATTTCCCTCTTCTCCTCTGATGTACCAGCTCCCTTATTATCCCTCTTTGTCACATTCCTACTTCTTCCTGTCTTTCCTTTCTCCTTCTCTGCAAGATACTCCTTCCCCTTTTCTTCTTCCTCCATTACCACCTGCTTTTCTGTGTGTCAGTTTTCCACTTTGATGTCTTCTCACTCTCACTGCTCTCATTCCCTCATTTCAACCTGCCTCCTCTAAGTCCCTGTGTCTCTCAGCATTTCTCTGTGCTCTTGCTCTACCATTTGAATTTGCTTGTTTTTTTTAATGGCTTCTTTTCATCTTCTTTCCTTCCCATTTTATAAGTCATTCTCCAGTGTCACAGGTTTTACCAATTCTGTGTGAGCCCAAAAAATAAAAATACCTGTCCTCCAAATTTCAGCTACCCAAAACTCCTGAGAGGACAACTTGAATGGTGCCAAAGCTCTTTGGCTTCACTAGGCCAATACATCACTAGGCCAAAACAGAGTTTTGAGTTTAGGTAGAAGGATAGTCCTTCCTTGTTCCTGGTCTTCAGATCAGGAAGGACCTTGTTGTGTGATCTCCCACCAGTGCACTCAGGTTTTCTTTGGAAGGAGTGCTCATTGTGCTCCAGATTGCGCTTCAGCCTGGACAACAGACTAGGACTGCATTTATTCAGCAGAACACATGGACACAGCAGGATTTCCAGTTTCCCCAGGCTGGGGGTAGGAGGGTGTAGAACTCAGGTAAGTTGTGCTTTGACTTTCTCTGAGATGTACAATAAATTCTGCTTGTTTCACACCATACTGTCCATGTCCTAGGCAGGATGCAGGGCACAGGAGACATCACAGCTCTTGCTTGAGATTATTCAGGGGTTTAAAAAGTCATTTCTCTGAAGAATAGGAGAGGGAGAAGCAAGAGGTACTCTAGGTTATGTGGGTCTGAAATTGAGCAATTTTCCTTGTTGAATGGGCCAAACAAGTTAAGTAGCAGTCCTGTAAATCCTGGAAAGACTGGAGGCTGCAAAACCCAAAAGTCTAGAGCAACATTGGCTTTGCATTTTACTGCTGTGGAAACCAACGCAGTAATAGAGGGGTTTCAGTTCCTCGGGCCACTTTCCACTCTCTTCCTACATTTGGAAGCTCTAGCTGCTCTATCCATTCAACAGTCAGCCTTCTATCAGTAGGGAAAATACTCTTGGTTTTATTTGCTGCAGCCTTATGTGAGGAAGAACAGAGTCTCACTTCCAGCAACCATTAGGAGCTGCTGCCTGTCCTTGGGTTCAGTGTTCTCAGCCAGCAAAGAGAACTGAGCTCCTCTGTCAAGGCCCATTCTTGCTAACTGCTAGGTTATTGCAATCTGCAGGAAGAATCTGATTCTTAAAAACAACCAAAAAGCAATTTGTCATCCCATTAGAGTTTTAAGACAATTTTCTTAAGCCAGTTATGCATATCACCCAAAAGCATTGAGACACAGATAGACATAGATCCTCAAATATATTTATATTCCTAAATCCCATTTGTTTTGGTATAAATTTCACATGAACTGGAAAGGATCCAGTCTGCCCAATTTTTAACAATCCCAGATCCATTAAAGAGTAAATAGATGTAGATAAGTAATTCCATTATAGCAATGGGAAAAGCAAGGGCTTAAAGGATAAGGCTAAGGGCTGAGACATGAAAATTTCTAGTCACTGGAACAGGAGCAATTCAACTTATCCAGGGAAAAACCAATGAAAGAAGAATTGTTGTGCAAAGAAAGAATCAAAGAGGAGTCTCAAGCCAGAAAAGAGAGCAATGTATCTGGCATGGCAAAACTCACAATTTTCATACTACATAAAAAGCCAAGGTAGCATTAGAAGGGGACAAACAGAATAAAAGGCCAAACTACAGATCCTGCACTAGCAGTCAGTAGGAATTTCTTCTCAAGACAATCTTCTATCTTTCACCCTGTCAGTTCTTGGCACAGAGATTGCAAACACAGTCGACAATGCTCCGGGCTGATGAGCTTCCAGGCTGGAGACAACAGCCTGAGGAGTGATCTGTAGATTGTCCAAATGACACTGGAGACTTCCGAACTGAAGGGTCTCAGCACCTCCTCAGCACAGTATGACCACTTTGAACTGAAAAACTCTCAAAATTGATCAGACAGCTGACAGCTCTGAACATGCAGACAGGTCTAAAGAGGCAGAGCAGTTCCCAACAGCAACCAGCACACCATGAAAAGAGGCAGCCAGGAAAGCTTGGGACCAGAGGGCTGGTGATCCTGTATTACTGCCAGGTGCTGCCCCTTTCAATCACAGCTTAGATGCTCCTCTGCAGCACAAGATGGAGTCACTTCTTTGGACAAAAGAATGAGCACATTCCTTTTGCTGTTTGATTTTATTATTGAAATGCTACTGGATTTGGTCTGAATTTCTCATGTAAATACATTTAGCTGTGCTCAGCAAATTCCTTTTTGCAGCCCTTCCAAACGAGCCCTCGTTAACACCTGGGCCTCCCAAGAGTGGTGATAATGCAGCTGATTAAGTAATAGCAATACTGAGGCAAATTCTTCTGGAATTACCTTACTTTAGAGCCTACTGCTACTCCTCAGCATGTCTCTCCTAAAGAGTTATTTGGACTTTCACTCAATTAACTCAGCATCCCCCGAAGTGAGTAAGCCTCCAGATGGTCTCTTCTTTTGAGGTGGCTAAGATATTTTTACTGGGAGGGGGATATAATTTCTTTCAGACTGCATCTGTGAGACATTTAGGAATTTATATTGGTACTCACAAAATAACGATGCCTATCCTGAAAAATCATCCTGCTCTTTTATGACAGTCTGTTTTAATTGGCTGCCTACCTAGTGTAGCTGTCTTCTTGGCCCACACTTCTGCCTGCTCTGGGCTGAGATGTCAAAAATGGAAGAAGAAAATGAATTATTTAAACCTTCATGTAAAAAAGCACCCAATTCTTTTTGCCATTATACTGATTTTACATTAATTTGTAAAGTTAACTGTTTACATTAATGCAATTAAAATCTCTTTTAATTGACAGCACTGTGAGATGTCAAACAGGCGTTAGGAGGTTGCTCAAACTTAAAGATAGCTCTTTATGCTGATATTTGGATTTAATACTAAACCTTTTTGAACCTCGATCTATTGGAATTCATGGCAAGGTTGATTCTACATCATGGAATTCGGATCTGAATCAGAACCCTCAGTATCTACTGAAACCGCAAACTCAGTAACTATTGAAAAGCATTGCTCATGCTTTTCTACAGGGCTTTCTGAACCAAGCTGTCAACAATTTTTTTTTTTTTTTTTTTTCTTTTTGTAATTTAAAACAGCCTCCAATATGGTTCCATCCTTTATTTTATTTTGGTTTTTTTTTTTTTTTGGGAGGGGGAATTAATTGAGATTGACAAAATTCCTAAAAAAATCCTAAAATGCTCTACAACAGCCTTTGGCATATTTTAAAATACCACATAATATAATTTCTCGCAAAACAGTTAAATTTACACTGATATTTATGAATGTCAAATAATTCTTAAAAATGTGTATGTGTAAAACTAAATTCATTCTGGCCTTCTGCCAAAAAACTTGAAGTAAATTTTGTTACACTAACTCAAACGACAAAATTATTGTTTGAATAATTTAAAATAGGTTTCAGTTTGTATATTTTAAAATGTGAACTGTTTCAGTTGAGGTTGAAAACAGGGAACTAAGAAGTAGAAATTCTTTTAAAAAGTTTCCAGGTATATAATATTATTTCAGTTAGATAATATGGATAATATTCTTTTTCAAAGTATCTTAGTTTACCAGCTCCTCCAACCTCCACTTCAGAGCAACATCACTTTAGGATCACCTTGGTACTAATGGAAATAATTACAAAAGGTATCTTAAATACTCTGATTCATAATTTAGAATATTTGTCAAACTCCAGTGTAGCCCCCATATTTTACACTGAAACCTGCACTAAATTTACACCAAACAATCTTTCTACATTCTTATTTCTGTGTTCTTTCATTTTTTTCTTTTTTTTTTTTCCTAATTTATTCATCTCTTTGCTCTTACCTGTACTCAGGCTCCTTACCCTTGTTCACAGAGGCATTAAGAGCTGTTCTGACATTTCCTGACTGTTCTGGTTATTGTCGCTGCCTTCTGGTATATCAAGGACATATAGAGATATATTAGGACAGAGTATTTGGTTTGAAAGCAGAAGTTTCATCATCAATGTGAAGAGTAGCACGTTGACTTCCTCCACCTTTCCAATTGTAATGATACCATGATTGCCAATTTGAGAATCACAGGAACTATTTTGAAAATATAACCCTCTGCTGAAAATATACCTCGCTTTTTTTGGCTAATTGCAACACAGAAACAGAGGAATACATTGAGTATTCCATCTCCTTTTTTAGTTGCATAGCATTTTCTCCCACACTGCAATTTCCCCAGGTAATAATATCACCCTCACTTTGAAAGGGAGAGAAATATTTATAAATGTGTCAGAGCCCTAAAAGACAATTCTTTATTGAAAGCTAAAATTTGCTCAAGTAAGAACTTCAGTCATCAAATTTTCCCTGCCTTCTGCTACAGCACACTATTATTAAATTTCACCAGTGAGTATAAGAAACGTGACACAGTAGCCGGTTACATAAACCATACAGATGCTCCTGATGAAAGAGCTAATCACAAGCCCTGGTAAAGTATGCTGAGGTGAGGGTGGTAGGATCCCTATCACTGATATAAAACTCTTCTTGCCATGGGGATTGTGATTGCAACCTTTGCTGTATTTTTCTGAGTGTATAACTGGTAATGATGGTCCCTACATGATGTCAGCAGGACCCTGTCCCCACAGAGCCAGTGATACAGGGGAGATCTGCTCCACTCTGAGTCTCAGGGGACACTCTGAATACCTACCATGATGCTAAGGTGGATACAGGTGAAATTTAATATCCACTCCTGAAGGAGAGAGGGATGTCAGAAAGCTCTATCCCAACATCAAGCTTTCTCACACCAAATCATTGGAAACAAATCATGGAAATTCAGTACTGAGTTGATTGAAAAGCATTTCCTAATACTGCAGGCAGCAAGTTACTGAAAGGGTTTTCACTGGAGAAGTTCAAACCATCACTGTAACACTAAATCTTCAGCTCCCTCATCTTATACTATAATTAATGGAATAATACAAAAATTGTTATTTTGCTTCCTCTTCTATGCATGTACAAAAAGAAAATTTTTCATCTCCAGAGCAATTTAGTTTGTATTTCTAGAAAAGCAGAATAAAGGTCTAGATTAAAACATGCTCCCATCCTCAGCATGCTCTTTTGGTTAGTGATGGGTAGCAGAGCATTTAATGTATTTGTGGGTTTGGAATTCTCTCCACAGCAGTTAAATGCCTAACTGTGAGTTAAAGTATCCATTCAGGAGGCCAAGCACTTGTCTGTGAGCTCCTTTAGCTCCTTTTGCTTATCTGGCCTAATGAATTTCTTGGTGTTCTTTAGGGAGGTAGAGAGGTTGGAATCTCACAGGGATCACTGGGAACTCAGCATTCCTGCAAGCCAGACCAGTTACCACAGCAAACTTGTTTCCTCACTAATGCAGAGCTGCTATTCACTTGTTTCAAATAAACATACTCTCCTGTCCTTCCACACACTTTGCATTATTTCACCCAATTTTGCTGTACTTCTCCAGGAGGCACATATTCTGCTCTTCCAGCTATGGACCTGAAAGGTAGAGCTGTGTGACTCCAGACATGGGTGATAAAAGAACAGGCTGTTAGTTTCAGACTTTTTTGTTGTTGTTTGTCAGGGGCTCTGCAGTGACAGTGCATCTGTCTTTGGTTTGACACTGCTTTCTGTAATCTAGCCTGAATCCCACAGCTCTGAACCCCAACAATTTGCCATAAGCAAGTCCTTCATATTTGTCTTTTCGTGGAAATTTGCACCATTCCATACCAGTTCTCCCCTACAGATGATCTTTGGATGTGATATCAAACATCATCACTGTGTACTGAAGAGGGAACATGGCTCATTAGAACAAAATATCAATAACCATCACCTCGTGGACTGGAGTGACAGACTAAATTCTGGGGTTCTGTACTTGCAGACAGGAATTGGTGGAATTACCTTCATATCCATCTTTCACCCAAACAGTAAGGGATGCTGATATGTTTGGAAGGAAGGTGTTATATTGAAAATAAATAGCTGTGTGTTCTTGCAATGGAGCTTTTGAAGAACCACTCACTCAGGTGCAGGCTACACAGAACTCTGAGAAATGCATGGGAGCAGTACTGTGATGTCAGCATGAGAAGGCAAATGTGACAGAGGGTCACATATCCCACTCTGCCTGGATAAACCCTTCCTGGTGCAGGTCCCTGGAGGTGGGATCAGTGGATGCACCAGCTGACATGCTCAAGGCAGCCAGAGTGCACACCAGAGCTCACTTTCCTTAGATATCGTCTTAAGGAATTTGTGCCTAGTGTGCCACTGGAAGCATTGCAACAGGACAGGCCAGAGGAAGATCTCTTGGTCAACAAGGTAAGAGCCCCAGAATTACTGTGTGAAGAGAATCTACACTGCACTCGTGTCCCATCTAGTGAGTGGGAAACAAGGCTTCTCCTGCAAAATTTTCCTGTGCTGACTTTGCCAGGAAGACTGCACTAAGCAGCAGTGTGATCACTTGGCAGAGAGTACACTATTCCTTCTACCCTTTCCAGGTCTCATAAAAATAAGAGTGACTTGTTGGTTTGTGTTGTCATTGCTCAACCATCCCTAAAAGTTGGGAAAACCTATCCATAGGGGAGATACCAAGAAACAACTTTAAAAAACCATTGCACCATTATCACAACCAAATACTTAATAAAAGCAAGGACACTTTACTTGCTTCTTGTGTCAGTACCAAGCAAAATGCATGCCCATTACCTTGTCTTCCAAAAGCAATGAAAGAAATTCAGAATAAAAACATGTCCACTCTTTTAGATTAAAAATATATCTTATATATTCTATATCTATCTTAATATATCTTAAATATATCTATATCTTTGAAAAGGTCTGGTTTCCTGGAGATTCCTGGTAATTCCAAGGCTATAAATTTACATGTAACGACAGAATTTATAAAAACATGAGAAGACATGAGGTATCTTTTTTTCCAAAGAAACCATCAATTCCAGCTAGATTTCTTACTTTAAAAATGGAAAATTAAACCAAACCACAGTCATTTAAGGTCATTAGGCTGAAAAATTACATTTTCTTGGAAGTACTTCCAAGTGTAGTAGCACAACATATGAGGCTCTTTCCTTGGCTGTTTCCATCAAGTGCTCAAAGGAGTTCTGCAGTAGCAAAGGAGAGGAAACTTCCTGCAGCTTGCTTGTTCAAGGGGTTGCTCTGTGCTGGTTCCATGCCCATTGTGACCTGGATGCATCTCAGGGCTGTTTAACCCAAGCTGAATGGCCAGGGCATCTCATCAGAGTTCCTTACAGAAACTGCCCCAGAACTCACAGGCAAATCCTCTGTCCACGAAAGGATGCAGCCAAAGGCAAAGTGTGGCCACGAAAAATCCCCAGTAGGTGCTCATGGCAGCCTCTGGCACCCTCTGCAAAGCCAGCAGAGCACAGAGGGCTCCAAATGTGGCTGAAGTTGCTGCCTGCAGATTTTATAGCAATGGTTGTAGAAACAAAAACCCAGAACTAACTTCATAGAAATAAAGTTCGCTCTCTCATTCTCTCTCTCTCTCTCTGTCATTTACTTTACAAATCTTCTGGAATGTAGTAGAATCCAAGTATTAGTTGTGCATCACTATCAAGCTGAGAGCTTGAGTAAACATGAAAAAAAATCACAGATAAGCTCATTCTGACTTGTGAAAGCCAAAAGTGAGCTGGGATGTAACAAGGGCTAAGTGTGGCATGTCCTGTGATAAGGAGGAGCTTAATCAGGGAAGGGCCCTTGTTTTCAATTTGCTAATTTCCTTTTTCTAACATTGACAATAACAAGGGCATAGAGGGCCTTTTTAACTGGAAAATGTCTTCACGGATTCAGGTACTTGCAGAGTGTGGGTGGGACTTTCACCATTAGCACTACCCAATACTGTCGCAGTGTTTCAAAGTTTTCTGTCCCTCTGTATCCTGCATTGAGAGGTAAGGCAATCTCGTCATGCCACCCCATATTGCCACCAGGGAATATAGAATAAAGTACTAAAAAGGAGATTAACTTGGAAGAGAGCTGGCTGAATCTCTAACCATGGGGAATGACTAATGCCAGTGAGTAAATCAGCTCCATTCTTAGTGGCCAAATTCTGGTCTGATTTACACCTATGTGGATCCAGATAAACTCTGTGAAAGTGAAAGGAGGTCCTGTGGAGCTGCATCACAATAAGACAGAAACAGAAAACCCCTTTGCTTAAATCCATCATGGTTTCACGACTACAAAGAATTTGGGAAGACCCTTTTTTTAGGCTTATGAACTAATGAAAAAGTTAATCCAGAAAGAAAAATGTTTCTTAGGACTCTTAGCCAGTGACCAGAAACACAAATAGGGTGCTACTAGATTATTAATCTCAGAGTTGCACTCCTGGGAGAACAAATCAAAACAAAATAAAATAATTTTTTAAAAATCAAACTCTTAAAGAGCAAAAGAGAAAATCAGAATAATAAAGTTTTCATTCTGTATAATGAAAACTTTGTATTTGTTTGTATTTGTTTCCACTTGCAAACAAGTTGTGCTTTATAACAGGTAAAGAACACATTAAAATCATTTGTGTGAGAGACAGTGTTTCCTTCCCCACATTCTGCATGGCAAGAAGCATGATGAACTGAGAGCTACCCACTGGAAGTGACACTTTGCACCACCAAATTCATAAAGTATCACTATTTTTTTTTTCCTACATACAACACAGTACCAGCTTTCACTGCTCGTTTCATCATACTTGTAGTGGGACAGAAGACCGAAGAGCAGAATGCCAGGGCAGGTATAATGTTTTTAGCATAGAAGGATGGGGGGAACAAAGGTCATTGCTACTGGAAAAGAACAACCTACTTCACAGAAGCAAGACAGAACAGGGAGAACTGGAAACCAGCAGCTTTGTCTCTGGCTCCCATGCTGCACACATTGATGCTGCCTGTGAATTGTCAGTGACTGGAAGTCCCCCCTAATATCAGGATGTGAAGAGAGAGATGTCACCATCTTTTCCAGGGAAATAAAATGAGAAAGCTAAATCCAGACTAGTGTAGAGATTCTCTTCAGCAGAAGGAGGAAAGGAGCTGCAGTGTTTCAGAGGGATCATATGTTTCTGTGAATTCAAGCTGTGAGAGCACAGCAGAATGACCTGCTCAGTCACAAAATGGCCCCAAAATCCCTGGCTGTTAGACAGAGCTGACAGATCTCAGCTTTCCTGCAGAAACTAGCCAGATGCTGTAGTCTCTCATATGGCTAGCTATGTCAGGCAGAACAGGGTATGAAATCCATGAGCCAGGAAAAATTTTGCAGTGTCTTCCTCTGCCCCACTTGTCTTGGTTTCCAAGGACTGAAATAGCTTCTTGTGAACAGAAACAAGTACAATCCCGAGACATAGGACACAACCAGAAGAATTTGATATTCACAGCTTAGTTTCAATGCCAGTTCTCTTTCTGCTCCCAAAATTTAGACATAATCAGCTCTGGAGAAGTCACGTCCACTCAGCTTCGCTCTCTGCCCCTCCACAGCAGAGCAGTCCCATCCTTGATGTCCCAGTTCCAGGATCACTCTGTCCCTGGAAACAAGGCCAGGTGCTTGTTGGTAGAGTCCTGGGTGGGCCAGTCTAACACACACCAGAGGCTGGGCTGTCTCAGGAGAGACCCCAACCCTCCCTGCAGCTCTGATCCTTCCACCAGTTACTCATGGCCCTCCAGAAGGCCAAAGGAGCAGGAGACACTGCAGGACTCAGCAGCACTGGCACTGACCTGTGGTCACCCTCTGCTCCCTGCAGCTTCCCCTCTGTCCAGTCACAGCAGTGCACACCAGACTGGCACACAAAGTTACTGTGCTCAGAGGAGCTTTGGCCACCAATGTGATTGACTTTCCATAAAACAGTCCCAGTCAAAATATTTAAGATGAACAAAAAAGACAGACAAAAATTCCTGTTCCAGAGGATCCAGTGAGGGGATAACCTTCCAAAGAAGATGAACCAAATTTTCTTAAGACACTTTCCAAAACATCCTGTCCAAAAAACAGCAATGCTATTACAACAAAAGCCTTTGCCCAACCCCATGGGAGAATGGCCAAGGGACCCTGTAAAATCTGCTTCTGGAGAAAGAACATGTTCAGATCTGATGCAGTGTACAGACTTCTATAGATTGCTGAACAGTTTTGAAAATTCAACTAAGTTTAAATTCAACTAAGAAAAAGACATATAACATATATTTCTTGAGCCCTCTTATCAATTTTCTTGCTTTATTAATTCAGGGCTCAGCTAACCAATTTCCTTTGTATTGCCAGCAGTTTCAGGATTTCAGCATCAATAGTAAATGCCAAGACTTTCATGGTATCTGATATTTGAAACAGAGCTTTGGTTATGAGCATTTGTTTATAGAGTGCTGTCATTCCAAACTCCCAAAACACTGACCACGACAGAAATCCCTGCTCTGGTACTAACAGGAATCCCTTCACTGGTTTTTGGCTTATTAAATCCTCTGGCAAGGCAGCAGCAGCTCTTAATACAGCTGCTCTGTGCTGCAGTCTGAGGCAAGAAAGGAATAATAATTTATCTAACTAAATTACATGCAAAAGTCAGCTAGACAAAATATAGTTACCCACATGGAATTTGGACAGAGCACTTGTGTTAACACCCTAGCTCCTGGCCAAAGTGCCAAAGCACTTCTGGAAGTTAAGAGTGGCCAAGAACTTGGTTTTACAGCTCATCCAAAAGCCCATAATGTTTGCATTAATTAATGGATTATAGAAGAATTACCATTTTAGTGACAAGTTGCAGCTCTTCATATGATGGTTTTTTATTTTGGCGGTGGTGGTGGTAATGGTGCCTGACTTAAAATATCTGTTTTTCACTGCTGTTGGTTTTTCCCATCCTGAGTGGGTTTGGTACATTTAAAGTCCTGCAGGCACTCTTCCTTTTCTGTGTCTCTTGCTGATAAGAATTCCTACAGGAGTTGTTTATTCTGACAAAAAATTTAAGACATACAGGTCAGGTAATTTTTCAGAGAGGAACTCTTAGATTTAAGGGAAATGCAGATTTTGCACTCATCCACAAAAGTTCACTGCAGTTCAAGGAGATTCTGTGTGACCTGCTCATAGTAGATTTTAGCAAGCCAGCCTTCCTTCCTTCCTTCCTTCCTTCCTTCCTTCCTTCCTTCCTTCCTTCCTTCCTTCCTTCCTTCCTCCCTTCCTCCCTTCCTCCCTTCCTCCCTTCCTTCTTTTCCCTTCCCTTCCCTTCCTTTCCCTTCCTTTTTTCTTTTGTTATTAGGCAAGTACAGGTGAAAAAAATATGTGAAGAGCAGAATTTATTAGAATCTATTGAGCACCAGGAGAGACTAATTATACAGCATCAATACAAGACTGACACCATCTGGTCACTACAAGAGTTTGCAGGACTTAGGACATTTGTGTGAAATATTCTTTTAATACCTGGAAAACGACAGTATTTTGAGATCCAGTTCCAAGTGGCAATCCCCAGTGAGCAGTCAGCACCACCTGTGTGCACCCCATGGAAGCTGGAAAAGCAGAGCACCCTCCTGCTGATCCTGCTGCTCCTCCATCACTGCTCTCAGGGCAAGTGCAGGTATTTTATCACCACAGCTCTGCAATGTTGCCAGCTAAAGCTGTCCTCTAGTGTAAGCAGTTTCTAGTAAAGAAATTGATTTAGCTTTTTTTATATCTGCAGGGTGAACCTCTAGCTTTTGTAGTACTTTCCCAGGAGCACAGAAGAAAATGAGGTGAGAAGCCAGAGTGTTCTTTGAGAAACTGCAGCGTTTCTCCCAGTAAATCACCGGAGGCTCAAGCCAATGCACTTGAACAATGTACCAAAGTCAATGAAATTGTTCATGCTCTTAAACTGAAATTACTGGATAAGCACCTCTGAACAACAGCTTGAAAAACAAATTTAACTAAATGCGACCCATTATTTACCCAATTCCTGCACTGAGCCTGGATTCACAACCTATGAACTTGATTCCCTCCATCAGGAAAGAAAAATAAGATAATGATCAAAATTACACTGCAGTTGAATATGAGATGACAAGAAGTAATTTCTCACTTCTCTAACTGCTTTTCCCCAGATACTTGCAGCTGACTTATTTGCATTTATTTGGAGCAGAATTGCTTTTTCTTTGCACTTTCCCAGAAAGGAGTAACACTGACTGCTTTCTTGAGCTCAGTGAGTCAGAATGAGTCAGACCGCAAGGCGAGAGAAGGGTCCCTGGCACAGAACTCCCTGCAGAGGATTTCAGGAAGAAGGGAGTTTCAAACCATACATGGAGCTCCCTTCGTGGAGCTTTTGCCAGGACGCCACAACTGCAGCACATTTCCCCAGTCAGATCAGAGCAAGGGGAAATGGAATTAAATCCTTGCCGACTGAAAAGGTGAACAATTGCGCTTTTGAGGAAGGAGTATGCAATAAACAATAAAGAATATGATCCAAAGAAACCATCACTGCAATTATACAGAGAAACACTTCAAAGATATTGCAAGCAGATGGAGAAATAGGATTTTCAAAAGTACGATGTTTCCTTAATAAGAACTCCATCTGGGATTTAAAGTCTCCAGCTTTTTCTAGTTTCCATAGAAAACTATTTGCGTATCTTAACATAATATAGATTATTACCGTGTGTCCGCCAAATTTACTAAAGGAGTGTTCAAACTCTACCCAGAAAAGGAATTTTCATTCTTCACATTGCGTGTTAGGTTCAAATTTGTGTGTTCAAATCAAAAAGAGATTAATTTTTTTTTCCTTCCATGCAATCTTGAAAACTGCATACAAGGGTAAATAAGCAGGAAAGAATTGTGAAATCTCAAATATACTTCCCTTCCTAATAAATGGTCTAGCTTCCCAAATACGGCTTGGAAAACAGCCATCACCAGAACTACAAGCCAAAGCTATGTGAATATCTGTTTGTATCATTTGGTTGCCAAAAAATGATTAAATAATGAAATAAAAACTACTTTGACCTAAAATGAACTTTTGCTAATTCCTTGGAAAAAACAGACAAATCAGTGAAAACTATTTGAGGACAACAAATTTAAAAAACCCTTTTTTTAAACTTTGTTTTCTTCATATACTGAACCTGCTATAAATGTTTGCATTTGTTAGTATAGGATTTTTTTTTTCTGAAAATGAGGTAACTACTTTTTAATCAGGTTACCAGATTAAATACAAATGCTTCTCCCAGTGTTTGCTGTTCTGTGTCCTGTCCTTAAGAGACTTCAGTGCTTCTGACCATGCCCCATTATTAGCATTTCAGCAGCTCTGAGATGGAGTTAAATGCTGCTGTGGGGAGCTGTTATTCTGCACTTTGCTGGAGAGCACTGGGCTGGCCTGCACTCTGCTAGGGATGCATCTCTTTTCTGTCTGGCAGTTCCTTGCTACATATATGTGCTATTTTCTACCTTGTATCAAAATGGATAGTGACAATTTATTAAAAATTCACACAAGCATTTCCATGAGTTCACACTCTGTTCTTATCACAGATGGACCCAAATTGCAAAATCTGGATCCTGAATTAAATATTCTTCTGCTTTGGTATGCCAGATGCAAGGTCTTGCCTTCATTAAGGTAAAAAAAAAAAAAAAAAAAAAAAAAAAAGAAAAAGAAAAGGAAAAGGTGTGTTCTCATTTTGAATGAGTTAACTAAAGGTTAAATCCTAGCAAAGGCATAGAAACTCAGATTTTATTTGGTTTCTCTACAGTCATCAGCTCAATGTGTCACTTATTTGAAGCCTATAAACTTCCCTTTACAGTTTATTGCTGTGCATCAACTGCTCTGAGTTATGGGTACCTATTATCTGTCTTTAGTGAGGAAAATGCCCAGGTACCTGAGCAAGGCCCAGTTCCAACCTCAAAAGCACCAGAAACACCAAAGCACTGGATGCTAAGATATTTATCATTTGGTTGTGCTGCCAGCACACTGCACATTGCCAGAGTCAGTGGTGAGGAAGGATCCCAGGATGAGAGACATCACTCAGATCTCCAGCACCAAGGGAGAGAGAAGGAATTCTGCAGCAGATGTAGGGGTTTTGCTGCTTTGCATGCAATGATAAGAAAGCATCACATTTTGCTTATGCTGGTTTGTGACCGGGACCACAAGTAATAGCATTTTTCACACTGTTACTTTTGGCTGGTCTGTGTGTTATAGCACAAGGAAGAGAAAATGAGGACCAGTCAAAATGTAGCATAAATTAGATTATTATGATGAAAACACTTATATTTCAACATGCACTCAACAGTTCTTCTGCACCCAGCAATGCTGGAAATAAGATGAACGTGTTTTGCTGTAATGCCAGATCCCATAATATCACCCAGGATCAGTAATGAGAAGGGCCGCTCTCTCTGAAGATTACTGCAATCACATCTTTCCACGTAAGGTTTAATGCTCAGCAGTCTGTTAGGAAGAAATGTGTTTTAAAACAGAGTTGGAAATAGAAAAGATGATTATGACACAATTATGCAGAAAGAGAATGGCACAGAAGACTTCACAGAGAGCAGTCTGGGAGAAGTCAAAACAAACAAACAAACAAACAAAAAATGAAGCCTTTTTTTCTGTGTTACACCCAGCTTCTTAACAGATACCTCAGTGGGACTGCTACAGCTACATCTCTGTATTGGTGTATCTTCAGTCACTTTAAAAGATCCTTCTGTCCCATTCTGAGCCTTTCAAATGGTAAAATACATAATGCTGTGTACAGCTAAAATTCAGTGGTTCAAAAATATTGCAGCCAAGGCCAAAATCTTTGGATTGCAGTGTCAGCTTTACGATAGTGCTTTGTAGCACCAAAGTTATCTCTTTCCACTTCATAAGCATTTTCATATTTGTTATGCTTTTTTGTATGCCTTTTGAAGTCCAGAAAATCTTACAGCACAGCATGCTGCACCACCAGACAATTTTTCCTTTAGAATTCTCTTTAGATATTTCCTGGAATATTGTCATAATAAAATTTTCACTGTTCTATGATTTATGCTTTTTCCCTGTGCCAAATAGTTACATACTAATATATTACAATATATGCTCTTAGTATCGCCAAGCAGAAACACACAGTCTATTAAATGTTGACTAAGTTTACTACATGAGATCATTTAAATTATGTTTAAGTGACTTCAATCCTCCAAATTCATTTAAAACCCAAAGAGCAGGCATAAGTCCAGAAGCAATCAAGGAGCCCAAGACCTACAGGAAATCGATATAAAATTTAAAATTTAGAGTCTCTGAATCCAAACTGCTGACAAAGAACTCAAGCTCAAAAAGAAAAAAAAAAGTAAGCCAGTTAATGGCTTTTCTAAGTAAACATCTAACATTTTTTATCATGCAATGAAGCTTTTTGATATATGTAATCTTTGCTCTTTTCCAGCTACTATCTGTCAGTGGAAATGTAATCTTTTATATTCAAACAGATTAATGTTCTCAAAAGAAATTTAAAAAAGGCAAAGGAATGCACTACAGCAATCACTTTTTAGAAACACAATTAACTAAACATTGAACATTTGACAGAGGGTACTGTGAGGACAGACTTTGTGTCAGAACACCTTTTCCTTGTTTTTGTTTTTAAGCAGTGACTAACTATAGAAGCAGCACTGCATCTATGCTACCACAATTAATGTGGTGACAGCTTTTCCACCATAAATTTCTGTTTTCAAGGGTTTGTAACTCATCTGTGGAAGACTGTTCCAGGCAAAAAAAAATCCTTTTGAAGTGAAAAGATCAAAGATCACATTAAACTACATGTTTAAAAGAAAACTGTACCATTTTCTGCAGCACAGCAAGCCAAAAGTTCAAAACAGCAGCAAAAGGATAAATGGATCTGGTCTGCTCTTTTTTGACTTCACACTGGAAGAAGGGATAGAATTTATATGTCTAATAGCAAACATCAATACTAGAAGAACATTACACTGATTTTGAGGTAGCATGGAAGCTGGCACTCACTATCATAATTTAAATTATTTCAATTAATTGCAAGACAAGAATATGTCCTAAGAGTTTCAGAAAAAAAATATTTTAATTTAAATTGGGGTAACCCTTGATTTAAATTTAATTTAAATTTAAATCAAGGGTTACCCCAAATTTAATTTAAATTGAATTTAAATTAAATTTGGGGTAACCCTTTCTTTCATAAGACCAATTACTTTGCCCCCAACAGATTGTACACAGCAAAAATTCAGTATCATCAAGGGAATGTTTGGGTAATAGGGATAAATAAAGTGAAGGTTTATTTAAGTGCTGAGAAGAATGAAAATACTAAATCAAGCAGAAAATAAAAAAAAAAATTACCTGAAGTATATTACCTGAATCTTGTCACAAAAAGCAAAACAACCCTTCTAAAGCACTTCTATGTGTTGGTATTTCCATAGAAGTCTGGACTTTTACAAGGTAAAACTGAAATATAAGGATAGCTTGAAAACAAAATCAGACAGGCATGAATACCAGAGAGACAAACTATCAAAGAGAGATCTCTGGCACTAAAAAGGCATCATCAACCCATCACACTATGCTATTTAGTGACTAATACTTTTATAAGCTTTTTTTATTTACTTTTTAAATATGTGCAGTAGTTTTGATGTTACATGATATACATTAAATAATAGGTTATGAATCATTAAGCCTGATGATAGTTTTTCACTTAGTATTTATGTTTTATTGGTGTGATGGAATTTTTTTGCAGTCTGTCTCTAATTATAGGAAGATTTTTTGTCCTGTAGTTTATTTGACTTCATTCACCATTTCTCAACATATGCCCTATTTAGGATGTGATATAACTAAAATTTTGTGTGAAACCATGCCAGTTCTTCCATTTTAAGGCCAACTAAGGAGTGTATCTCTTTTAAGTAAGTGTTTAAATGTCCTTTGGTTAAATATCATAATTAAAATAAGCCCAAGAAGACCACCTCTGTGGAGGTAAAAGTGATGCTGCTTGTAGGATAGGGCTTGGGCAGGTCATAGGATATAGAC
Source organism: Zonotrichia albicollis (assembly GCF_047830755.1). Lineage (NCBI taxonomy): Eukaryota > Metazoa > Chordata > Aves > Passeriformes > Passerellidae > Zonotrichia > Zonotrichia albicollis. The sequence goes on from NC_133822.1 coordinate 65,726,776, forward strand.
CACTGAGGGAATTCCTTCAGGGTGGGCATCATTGCTGGGTTTTGCAGAAGAAACTCAGGAATCTTGCACAGCAATCTTCTGTGCGTCCAAACTAATTCTGCGTCTCTCCTTCTAGAGTGTGTCACTTTAGACATTATTGATTTAGATATTGTCTATTAATATGTGAACTTTAGACATTACATATTTGGCTCTTGTTGGTATTCATTTCTAAGCTATGATCAGAAAAGCACAAATAAAACCACTTTAGTATTTTTTTAAAATTATGTTAGCTCTAGCAAATTCTTGGGAGGAAAATCCATATTTAATTTTGGCTGTTTCTTCCTCTCTTTCTGGCTGATATATTTATGAAATATATGAAAATTCTGCACCCCACCTGTGTTTTATAAGCACAAAAGAAATCCACCCTCCAGATGCACACAAGCCAAACCCTACCACATCACTTCCCTGCCAAAGACTTATGCACTTCTTGGGAATCAGAAGCAGAGCCCAGAACAAATCTAAACCATTCACTTGAATGATAATGATACTAATAATAAATATATACAGAGTTTGTAACGCCTCTTGTTCAATTGAAAAGGTCAGATTACCTAGTCTGTACTCTGACACATTTCACGTCATTGCATTTTGTCAATTTACCCTTCTCCTTAAATGTTTAAATATCGAAATTTAGGACTCTGAAAGAAATGCTCAAGGGTCGAGCTTGAGTCGAGCCAAGCTATTTATCACATGAAGCCTTCTACTCTCTCCTTATCCCAAAGTTTCCTTCTCCTCTAGCCAGGCAAAGGGGTAATTGTCACAGCCTGCATCCTGCTGCTCCACCTTTAAACAAGAAAGACGAGGTGGGAATACACAGCTGAATGTACTGTCACCTCCAAAACCAGAAACTGGATCCAAATCTGAGCTCATCTTTTCACCACTTGGGTCAAAACGCCCTGAAACTCATCAGTGATCCTGTTTACAACAAGATCAAAGTCTTACCAGTGTCCAAGGCTCTTTATATGATACAATACTGAAATTATTTCTATTGCTAATCTTGCTGTTATTCTGTGCATTTCCTGTGTATACAATAGTGATTTCAAATACAATTCAAATGTAAATAGAAGACTCTTTTATCTCTGGAGTAAGGCTATTCTCCCAGAATACTGTAGAAGTCAGTAGGAGAATTTGCACCAAGAATAATTTTTGGTCTTTCCATTGTTTTTGATACCTCAAACATATGCAATTTTTTTTCATGTGGAGCATGTGAACCATCTTCAAGATAAAATGGTCATAGAAGGCCACTGAAGCAAGTCCTCCACTGGTATGTGCCTTCCTGTGACTGGAGCAGTGCTGTCTCTGCTGCCTGCCCTCCTTCAGCTGCCTGATTTTTGGCAGGTGATGTTTTGGGAGGTAGGATCTGAAAGGTGTCAAATGGGAGGTAACGTAACTCGGCAAATGGTTTTTCTAATTTCATGTGAAAACTTTTCTTCAGCAGGTACCCGTTAAAGACTCCTGTTTTAGCTTACACTGGGATCAGGCATCCTGAAATCAGTGCTCTGTCAATCCCTGCAGCACGACAGACTGTTTGTGTAAAGCCATGAGGCACAGCACGCGGGTCAGCCTGGGTAATCACTGCCTAATACCGAGTTTCCATGCATGAATCAGGGACCCAGACACCTTGAGGTTTGCTCATGGCAAGATGGTCAATGTCATCTTCTCTTTGGCTCCTCTTAGGTTCTTGAGGAAAGTTCTCTATGAAAAGCCACAAGGAAGAATTATTCCTGTGAGAAGGCTGGGTGATGTAAACTCCTGATGTCATGGCAACAGGCTAGTGAAGTTTTATGCTATTTTTGCTTTATTTCAGGACACATGTCAATGCAAATGAGGATTTGCTCCCACTGATTAACACTGTCTGATTTTTGTTGAGTCACATCACAATAAAACTACTGATTTCTACTGGCTTAGTAGAAAAATAAAAGACAAAGCAAAGTTGCCATAAAAGTCATCTAGATTAGCCCTGTGATTGAGGGTGGTGCACAGAGATTACAGTAATTCAACTAAAATGTTTTGAACCTACTTAGTCAAAATCCATGACATTTCCATATTCTTAGAGAAATTTATTTGACTGGATGTGTATTCATTTTAGGCTCTGGGACAGATTGATAAGTTTTTACAAAAGGGAGTGAGTCCCAGATTATCCAAATGAATTTACAAATTGAAAAACTCAATTTTCACACTGGGACTGAAATGTCTTTTTCTCATATATTAACTGAAATGATTACATGAAAGTTACTGAAATTAAAGTCATGTATCCCTGATTGCTGTAGAGAAAACAAACAGCTTCTACGTTCACAGTGCCAAAGAGCAGAAGTATGGTGAGGCCATTTCTAAAAGATTTCTCATAAATTACCACACAACTTTCTCACAAATCCAGAAATTATTTCTCTTATCAACCCAGGATTATCTTGGCATTAGGTCAGAGATTAACTCAAGCACTTCAAAAGTAAAAAGCTGGAAGAGAAGGGAAATGTCTGGAAAAGTAAATCTGGTTGACTCCTGCTAAATTTCTGGAATGTCAACTATTGTTACAGTTGTACTTTGTAGTGTGTGTCTCATAGGTGCCACTGTTCTACATTCTAAATGGAAGATGTGATCCCTGACCCAACAAGTTTACATCTGCTTTTCTGTTTTGGAGCACAGAACACACATAAGAAGAGGCCAAAATACAGAGCCTAAAAATCTACAGCAACCAGTCACACCTTACTTTGATCATAACAAGAACATCAAAGATTAGGTTTGGTTTATTCCTAACTAAGAAAAGAAACTGTTGGAGTTTTTAACTCATGTGTTAGACCAGGTGAATTAACAAGCTCAGATAAAGCACTTGCTCTCCTGTATCCTATTTCAGAAGGATACATGAGCATTGCAAGAGCTTGCAATCTAAAAGACCACTTCTTTCTTTGGCCCTGAAGCTGTACTGTACATTACTACCAACTTAATGGACATTGTAATGGTAAGAAATGGATATTGTAATGGTAAGAAAGAAATGCAAACCTGGAAGGTCCATCCTTTCTGATTACTGATCTGCTTGTGTCCTTCCCTTTACACTAGTGCTGCATGGACTCCCATCTCAGTGACTGGTTTTGATGATAGCAGATATTGTAGGTTGTGTTTAATTGCTTATTACTGTCAGTAGAGGAAAACATGGGAGAGATAAGTTTCATAATATGAAACTGGGATAGTTTCAACCCATCACTGTGAAGGTGGGTTTGTTTAAGCCAAAATGTTATACCCAACTAGGACACCCTTAGGCAGTAACAGCTTCAAGTCTGTGCTTCATATTTAGATCCCCATCTTCCATCTTCTTCCCTAGGTGTGAAGGCATTGGACTCTCTTAGTTACTTCAGTGGTGTTAAGGATTTACCAGCTCTGAGAGACCAGAAGAAATGTCTTACATACAGATGTAGTGTCTCACCACTCAGGCCATAGATTAATCACAGAGGCATGGGAACGTGCACATCTGGGTGTGTGAACATAGGCACATTTGCAAGTGTTTAGGGAAGTCACATCTGTACACCATCAGGAGTCAGTGCCTCACTTTGAAACCATTTCAGAAATCCACGAGTCTCTCTCACAAGGGTGGAGGACAAGCTGGGACCCCAGGGAATGTGATATGTGAGTATTTGTTCATCATTCTCCTCATAGACTGTCTGCATTTATTTATTTATTCTGCTGGCATTGCTCATGGAGGTCTTAAATCATCTTAAATGAAACAACTGAATAAAAATGCCTGAGATCTGTCAGCATGCAATTCCACTCTGTATTCTTTTCTAAGCTTTGCATCCAGCCTTCACAGTACAGATGCTTGCAGTCTGATGTGTTATAACTTGCTTTTATTTTCAAATAGTGCATTTTTCAACATTTCAAAGCCACACAACCTCCATCAGGACACAATGACAGCTGAACACAGGTTTTATATAGCTGTCTGATATTTAGAAATACAGCTTTCTAGATGTCCAAGATTAACTCTGTGATTCATTCAAGGTTGAAAGAAGGAAGGTGGTGACTCTCCTCTGATGCACCGTGGTTATGAAGAATATCTATTTTTAAAAATCTCTGACCAACCAAATTGTAAAGCAAAGGAGAATAGCTAGTGTGCTAAAGAATGACCACTACATAGACGAGTCAGTATTGGAGCCATGGGCACGTCTTTCACCACCACTCTCCATAAGCTAAGGCGGCATTGTCTACAAAACCTTCAAAGATCGTTGGCAAAAAAAGACCAAAACAAAGCCCAGCAAATCTCTCTTTCTTGTCCATTCTTTGGCCCACAACCAGGGGCAAGTGGAGCTGTGCAGACTTGTAGCAGCAAGGTCTGAGGCCAGCAGAGCTCCCAGGCTGTGCTGGCAGTCCATCAGGACACAGCACACAGCTGCTGTGTAGCTGATCCTCGCAGGCAAGAGCACCAGCCCTGCTGGCTCTGCAGCCCTGAGACCAGGCTGCAGGCAGAGTTAGTGCAGCTCAGAGCAGTGCTCACAGCAATTCACTGCTGCTGTGGCCACGTCAGCCTCTGCATCTAGTGCAGCTGAGGGCAAAGCCATCACTCAGAGCTGGCTTAGGGCTCTCCTGACAGTCCACCAGTGCAAAATTTTGTCTTGCCTCAATAGAGGCAGGTTAAAGCTCAAGAGTCAGGAATTAAATGATGACTTTGTTATGTCTGACTTACTGCTTCACTGACTCACTGCTCACTGCTGAATCTACTGGAGTCTCCCTCACTGGAGATATTCAAGAACCATCTGGACACAATTCTGTGCCATGTGCTCTGGGATGACCCTGCTTGAGTGGGGAGGTTGGTTCAGATGACCCACTGTGGTCCTTTCCTTATCCACACTGTGATTCTCTATGATAACTCGATTTAGCTCCACAATATTTTTTACAGAAGCAACTTTTAAAGAGGGAGCATAAAAGTAGATATTGAAATCAAATTTCCTAGTAAGTTCTGAAAACTGAGGTAACATTACTCAAATATAGCAAATGTAGTGCTTTTTTGTATAAAACTATTTGCAAATTGTGAAATTTAGCTACTTTTTGTAATTGACTAGTTAAGAAATGTAGTACAAAGAAACAATTATAGCTGGCCACCTGAGACAATAAATATCAATCAAGTTTATTCTATAAATCAGTGAGTCAAAATAGTTGGTCTGACGTGTTTTAGCTGAGATATTGTAACTAATTTCAAGTGTGGTGGTAAGGAAAAACACTGCTTATATAACTTTTCTACACCAACTACTCTGTTTATTCTTTACATAAATGATATCTGAGGTCAAGTCCTAATGCTTAATTATACTTCAGCTTCAACTTTTTTTAAAATTTAGAATGGTTTGAATAACTGGCAGGATGACCCATTATCATGTTGCTCATTCAGGCTTTGGTGGTCACTGAAAAGAAGATTTTGGTGCCTATCAACCAGGAGAAAATTGGCTTAAATTTTCTTTAACCAATCATTCGCAGTGTAGAGATAGGAGCTTCTAGTCATCATGCACATCTCTGCCCTTAATTCCTAGATTTAATAGCAATTGGTACCAATAATACATAGGTACTATATCTCTCATCCAACTTAAATATCTTTCTAATGTCCTCTAAAAGTGTCTAGAATGCCAAGAAAAACTTGTCATGTTGCTATGATCATAGATAATAAATGACAGCTGACTGTAACTCAAGATACTGTCAAAATCCTTTATTAAAATCTCCTAATTTAGCAAGCAATATTATCCATATAAAGAGAATCACCAGCATATTCTGCACTATTCTCTGAACTAAGGGAAGACGATTCATGTATAATATTTGCCAGGATGTTTTTGATTGGTTTTCTACCAGAGAAGGACACTAGCCATTTGATTCACTGACTGATTTCACTGACTCCATTTTTTAATAGATCATGGAATACATGAGTAGCACCATGAGTATGGTTTGGCAGGGACATAATTAATGTTAAACATCACTTGCCTTGATTGCTGAAGCCTCTTGAGTCTTTCCAAGATGAGTTTCTGTTTTGAAGGACTTCTATCCATGCTGAAATGTGGACAGGCCCAAGGAAAACTCTCCTATCTGGAGATGAGAAATCTGTTCAGTTTCATGCAGCCCCATGGCATATCCAGCTCTACAGGCTGAAAACCCTGTGTGTAGAGCCCACCTGCCCCTGGTGCCTCCAGCACACAGGGACAAAGCTTCTTGCATGATTTCAGAGTGGCTGTGGGGTGCAGAGACAAACAGAAGCTGGGCAACAGCCTTGGAAGTGAGATCCTGAATGCCAAGAAACTGCTGGAAGACTCCAGAGGTGGGATAGCAGCATCATGGACAGATCCTTCCCTTTTCACATGACCCAACACAGAGGGGAGAGAGCAGAAGCACTACCATTATATGACCTAGCCTGAGATATGCAGCTCCCAAATAAAATGCTATATATATTAAAAAAGAAAGATAAAACAAAGATTAGGTGCCTCCTCAGACATCTGCAAGGTCAGTGTTCTCATTTCTTACCTAAAGAAAGTTCCCACTGTGCTGTTCCTCATGTTGGCACAGGCCATTCCCTCTGCAAACACCTGGGCTGACACAGCTCCATCTTTGCTTTGCCTTCCTATTTGTCCAGTGCCTCCTCCAGCAGCAAGAGTAGCTCCTTCTTCCAGCATTCTCAGCACCAGCCTACATGTGCTAACCCTTTGTTCTCACCCCATTCTTATGTCTGAGCACTCTTAACTTATGTCTTCCCAGATTCTTCCCATCTGGGAAGGACCTATTAGCAGTAATTTAACACCAATCTCCAATCTAGAGATCTCTGACTGAGAGAAACAATTTAGGAGCCATGGTGACTATTGATTAACATCACAGCTCTCCACACTTTGCCATGACTGCCTCATACAACATAAAACCCCTGCCAGGTGTGTTGAATTTACCTCATTATAGGTCACTGGATCAAGCACACAGACCAGTGTGGAAGCAGGAAGCAGAAACAAGGATTTCTCCTTGCTGAGAATGTATCTATAAATAGTAGCCTGTAGATTTAGACACTTTTTTGCTTTCTGTTCTCTCATCAGTTTCACATTCTGCCTGCAGAATAAATGACCATCACCACAGTCTTGTCAGTAGGCTGCCAAGGAGTGCAATATCCTGGGAGGACAATCTGAATCTCACCAGGTGAGAAGAATATTAAACCAGATCTCCCCCTTTCTGATTAACATCTATAGTCTTGCAGTACTATCTGTTTTCCTTAGCTGTGATTTGGAAAATCACAGCTGGGGTTTTTTTCTGTGCTGAACTCAATACTGTGTGATAGACAGGTCTAATTTGCTGCAAAATTTTCCTAGATTTAAGATAGGTGCCAGCAAGCTCCCACAAGGTATCACAGCCAGGCTCAAGGCATAAGCCACAGAGCCTGACCACCCCTGCAAGTGCAGGAAGGGTGGCTGTGCAGAGCACAGCGCTGTCACCTGGAGAGTCCAGGGACACTGAGCAGCCTGGCTGAGCTCGGCAGTCCCTGTGCTTTGTGTGGGCCAGCTGGCACTGCTCAGAATTAGCTGAGGCTGACGCCTGTGTGAGCAGGGCTGAGCGGGCACACACCAGTCTGGGGGGCTGCGGATGGTGTCAGGAGAATGTAGCCCCTCCTGGATGCTTCCTCCCCCTGCAGCAAGGAGGGCAAAGGGGCACAGCTCACAGGGCTGAGCCACAGCAGCCAGAGTACTGGGACAAACCCAGAAACAAGCTCAGATGTTCAAGTGCAGGGCCATGGTCTTTGTCCAGCAGTGCTTTGAATGTCATTCTGTCTCTCTGTTCACATTCTCTCCTTAGCAGGGATGGTATGAGAAAAAACACTGAATGCTGTGAAGCTTGCAGACATTTGTATAATGGGGCTATGCAGCATCCTCAGATGCATTGTTAGCAATTATATAGCACACTGGTGATTTCTCAGAAAATATTCGGTTTTTATTATTTTGTCTACATAGGTACATAAGTATATAGGGGTTAACACCCCTGAATCTTGCAACAGACTAAATCTTTCTTTTCTATTTTCTGTCCCAAGGTGAAACCTTTTTTAAAGATGCTTCAGTAAATTACTTCATCCATCCCAAAGTTCTGTCAAGGTAAAAATTACATTTTGTTTCTCTCTTTTACAGAATTAGAAGAGTAGTTTTACCATGACAATAACTCAGGAACATTTAGAGAGGAAGAGCAGACTGCCACCTACTAAACACACCACGCAAAATAAAAATACATACCCTATACCTCATAGCTAGAAATATGGGTTTTTTTAGTTAAAGGTTTAACTCCATATAAGCAATAACATCTGTTACTATAGACTAAATGGCCTAGATTAAAATGGCAATATCAGACTATGAAGTGCTCTCAAATAAGGTAAAACCAGTGTGAAATACTCTTTCATCTGTGTATATGGTTGAATGAACAAACAATGAGCTTTGTTAGAGTCTGGCTACACCCAGGTGACTGGTCTGGGTGAGTGCTTTTGTATACAAATGGGGTCCATCCTAAGAAACCATCTGCTTCACAAAAATCACCATTAGTTACCTGACAGCACCCTGATAAAACCCAAGAAAATAAAGGATGAGGGGTAAAGGCATAAGACTCTTCTCCTGTCAAAGGATTGGAGTTACCAATGGTCAAATGATGAAGTAGAAGCAAAAGTGTCAGAATGGACACCATGAAGTCTATTTCATGTGTGGTTCCCTTCAACATCCAGAACAGACTTAATGGATGAACTGTGGCATTCAATGGTGATATGGCGGTGAGAAGTTTATTAACGATGTTTATTAACAAATTAAATTTCTTAAACCATATTTAGCTCAAGCTAAATATAATCATCACAAAGCAGTGAGGTGACCCCCAGCAGCCATGTTCATGTGCACATGTGGGGAACAGGACACCTCGAGGTGCTCCTCTCCTTTGTACTTCCCGATGGAATCCAAGCCTATGTCTGTGTCTGAGAGTTGTGCCTGGGCAGTTCTGCACCATACTGAATTCTTACAGCACAGCAGCTTTACAGATTTAAAAATCTTTTAGGGGTAGTTGATCACCTGGCAGTACTATGAAAAATGATATTATGAATGCCACGGTAACGCAACAAGCAGTGCAGAAAAAACTAACTAAAAGCTCTTCTGCATCAAAGACTATCAAGATGCCACTATTCTGGAAGAAGCACTACTTAAGAGTTTGAGAGCTGGTTAAAAGACAGAAAGCAAAAAGTAGGGCTTCAGTTTCAGTTATAGGATGGAGAAAATACTGGAGTATCCCCAGGTAGAGATGGTGGAACTAGTTTTATTTAATATCTTCATGAATAACCTGGAAAAGCAAGTATGCAGAGAAACCCCCAATTACCCAGACCTTACTACTGCATGTAGTGAAATGCCACACCAATGGAGCCGAGACACAGAAGGGCTTCCCTGACCTGAGCAAAAGTGTAAAGTTCCCCTTACAAGAAAAAATCCCCTTCAGAACCAACTTTATCCACACTAGTGCTCTTTACTGACACAGCTGTGCAGGAGAGGACTTCTCATGTGGGCAAGGGTTTATGCCTTCATTGGAGAGGCCATTATTCATGAGATTGTAGCAATAGATGCTCTTTTTTCCAGGGAAAAATCTCAGCCTTCATTTTGCTATCAATCACGAATTGCCATACTTCAGAAAGAAACTTAAGACTCAAAGAGATCCTGCAGGTCTTTCTTCCTTACTGGATGAAATTGAATGAAAACAAGTTCCAGAGAGGACTCCAGAACATCTCCAGCTTCCAGATTGGATTCAGTAACTGATGACATCTTATTAGGTGTGAGAATACTGTGTTGTTCCATTCATCATTATAAATAAAGCAATATTTTTTACTTTCCAAATTTGAAGAGTTATGAGGCTCTTTTTTTCCTTAGCCATTCAAGGAAGCAAAAATCTAACACCTTTTTATTTTCAAAGAATAATGAGATCAGTTGTCTTCCATCTTAGTTCAAGGCTACTACAAGTTACTCCTGCCCAAAGCCTTCATCACTACTAACCCCGTGTGATACTGATAGCTATTAGTGCAGAGCTGAAGCTTTGAAGTCTGTTTTATTTGGAACGGATGTCACTGAATTTTCAGGAGTAGGATTTAGCCTTGGATTAAGACAATGAGGTCATGGTGTTGAAATTGTGCAAAGTATTCAAAGAATACTTGTAGGTTCTTGTGCTACTTTAGAGAACTTAGGTACTGCAAGCCATTTGGCAGTAGCACGGGGCTTGCATATGACGCTGAATTTGCAAAATATTTGACGTTTCTTGGAACAGCAGGTGGTATGTCTCACAAGCATTTAAAATTACACAGGATCTACATTCAGATAACTGAATCCAGATGCACATGAGTCTACTCTAGAATGAAATAAACTTGAATTTTGGCAGCTTAGATTTAAACAGCTAACTTTTTGAGCAACTGGTGTCAGATGAACTTTGTTTCTATCATATTTGTTCATGTAATGAATATAGGTTTCCTCCACATTTTCTTATCACGTCACACTCATTACACTATGACTTTAACTATCAGTGATCTCCTGTTCCCAAGCGGCCGGGCAGAGCATGAGACCACAGCCCTCAGATTCACAAGCATTAAACATACACACCCTGTGTGTATCTCCAGCATGGATAGCAGTTGCATGACTGTGTCTGCAGATCTCTTTAGTCAGATCAGCCACTACACTGAAATAAATTCACAGCAATGTTGTCTTGGCTCTGGGCTGGGCACGTGCTTACCCCAGCTGCTGCCCCAGCCTCCTCCCACCCAGCAGCGGCTCCACGAGTGGGCACGATCCGGCTGGCCGGTGGCAGCTGGCATTGCACTCACACAGCAGAAGGGAGGCTGCTGGTAGGGTTTAAAATACGTGTTCTACAGCATGCCAGTGCAAGGCAGGAGCCAGTTTTATGACATTTGGCGGGTATGAAATGTCTATCCTCGATGCTTTAGGGAACGAGAAAATAAACAGCGCCAAATATGCAAATTGAAATCATTCTATTCCATACACGCATTTTACTAGTGTGAGAGCGTGCCTGGCAGTTATGTCCTCAGCTAACCCTATAGCTAGGTAATTTCTCACTCCCCAGGCTGGACCTTTCCGATTTTCAGTTATGAAATTTGTGTTTTGCTCTCTGCCTTGAAAATTTTTAAGTTGGGTGTTGCTTATGCATGCCTGCAACTCACTGTGAGCAATTTGGAGAAACGTGGTAAGCAAGAGAAACCCTGTCTTTCCACACTGGTATGACTTGGCTACAATATCACTCGTAAATTGACATTTATATTTAAATAATCAACTTTGTGTTGATCTTTCTTGAACTCTTGCACTATAAAATATGTATACAGGAGTACTTCTGTGCAATGACTTTTTTATAGTTTTAAACTTTCAACCTGCTAAAAAACCTGCTGTAAACAAGTTCTTGGACTCCTGCATTTTTCAGTACTACATGATTTCTGCAATACTATTAAATGAAGTCTTTCATACTTTTATCTGAACTAAAGGTAATATTTACTGGAGCATACCTCTGTGGAATTTTTCAGCAAAAACCTCTTTTGCAAAGACTCTGAAATCCACTTCACACAGAGATGCTTCAGCAGCTTGGTACTTCACTATCGGATGTAAGAGGGATGTTGTGTGACATCTGAGGTCATGAAGCAGCTTACAGGCAGCATTCAAAAGCATGTATGAACAAATCCAAGCTAACTGTATGAACACAAGCACCCTCCATTTACTTGTGAAGCCTGACTGTGAAAGAGTTCATTGTATCTGTGTGTGTATGTGTGTGCAGATACAATCACTGGCAACTGGCCCTCGTGGCAGACTAAATTCAAACAGCAAGTGAAAATGAGGTCATGAAAAACAACCTGCTCTACAGCCACCTCAGTTCTTCCTTTTTTTCAAGGAAGGAGATCAATTATGCCAAACAAGCAAGAAACCAACCAATTATTCACAGTCCAACACGAATAAGTAACCAAGCAGCAGAGAAATCACCCCAATAAAAAGGCACAAAGATAAATAAGTGAAAAGAGAGAAGTGGTCCATGTTGTTTAGCGTGGATATGAGTAGGATGGGGTAGGATGTGCATAGCACAGGCTTTGAAGCACCTGCTCAAAGCCAGGGGTTGGAATTTCTACCATATCCTGGTTACTCAGAAGTTGTTTTCTAGTGTGGTTGGTGAACGCTTAAAGCCACCATGACACCTGATGATGACTCTGAAGCACTGTCAGGAAAGAGAAATTATGATATCTGGGACTCCCTGGAAGTGGAAGAAGTAGCACATTTCCAGCTGGACTCAAGAGGCCAGGATGTGGCCTGCATGACTGTGGAGTTTTCATTCCCCTTCTACCTGGGGTGGTTCACCTCAATCCCCATCAGTGAGAGACAGGGTTTATTAGAGAGATGTGACAGCTTAAAAGAGTAAACTCATGTGGATGAAATCCACTGACTACGGTCACCTAGAGTGACTTAAAATGTCAAGTCACCCTAGGTGACCACAGAAAGCCACAGAAGCCCTGTTTCTCACTGTGGCTGGACCACAATGCTTGCTTCCTGCCTTCTGGAATTTCCTTATATAAATTGGAGCTCAGGGGATTCCCTCTCCCATTGCTTTTATAAGAGCTGATCCTAGGCTGTCCTCACTTTCCCCTTCCTGGACACACTGCTGCCTATTATGACACTGCACTTTTGACCTGCAATCCCCTGCCTTTTTTTTTTTCTTTTCTTTTCTTAAGAAAAGGGATTTCCAGCTGATTTTCTTATATCATCTGGTTCCTCAGAAGCTCCTAAGCAATCTTGCAGATTTCCCCAGTACCTTTGTTTCTCTGAATGTAACCCACAGATTAGAACCCACAGATTAGAACTGCACAACCAGAGAGAGTGGGAGTCCCTGTTTGTCGGTCCCTTACCCCATCTGAGAGGCTCCCACCCATCAGCCAGCTCCTGACTGGGAGCCTCCAGCCCAGAACCACGGGCACTCTGAGCTCCCATGGCTATGCCAGACCCTTTGAAAACTTTACATCACAGAGGTCAGACTCAGCCAGAGCTCAGATGAAGAAGCCTTCCAGTTGATTTATACAAACAAACAAATCTCCAGTATGATCTGAGGGCAGGGAGGGTGTTCTTGGAGCCTGGCCCTTGGCTTTGCTGCTCAGCTGAGATTTTGAGAGTGCTGAGGCACTTAAATACTTTAAAGCCATCAGCATGATTCTCCATCTCACAAATCCTTGAAAAACATAAAGATTACAAGTTTTAAAGCAGGATGGAAGGTTTACTCAGATTAACTTAAATCAGTGAAACATTGCTAAGTGACTCACTGGTTTGTAGGTGGACTATTCCCAAAAGTTTTCAAGGCAGTTTTAGAGCTTTGGGGAGCTATAGGTAACAATACACCAAAAATACAGTAAAGCAAGCTGTGAGGAATAAGGAAGGTGACAAGACTTTGGGCATTTTTGGATCCATGTGCCACGGACTTGGCACTATACTCAGCCATAATAAAATATCCCACAAAAAGGGGAAGATGGTAACATTTACCCTGAAATAAATGGCAAAGGTATTGTTGTTTTTACTACTCTATCTCTGTGCTCAGTGCCCTTCTCTTGGCCCCAAGGGAAGCAAAGGATTTCATCCACGTGGGTTTACTCTTCTAAGCTGTCACATCTCTCCAATAAACGTACGGGACATGAAAACAACAGTGGACACAAACCAGGTGTCCCAGCTCTATCCAGAGGCCACTGGATTAAAGTAAAGCTTACTTTATCCACTGTTTCTGAATAAATATCATAACTGCACAAGGGAATGCTCTTTCCCAAATATATCCGGATAATGAATACAATTTTAACCTTTCTCCTTTCCATAAAAACCAAATTAGCAGTTTCTTTACCATTTAAAGAAGCATCATTGGATGGGCTCTTCATGAAGCTAATTGTGCATATACTTGTCTTGGCATTATGGAAATGATGGGGATGTGCACGGGTTAAACTTTGCCTGACCAGATTTCATGTTCTCAGCAGGTTTCCCTGTGAACTCCACTGGAGCACTTGTAGGTCTCTGGAGCCAGGTGCCGAGGGGACAGGAGGGGTTTTGGGGCCCCCCTGCCCTCCTGTGCAGGGGGAGCTGGTGCGAGGGCAGCAGCTCCCACCGGGATCCCCGTCCGTGCCCTCCGCTCTCCAGCTGGGGCAAAGGGAAAGCTCCAAGCACAACCTGCTCCTGCCTCTGCCGGCTTACCACGGACACAGGCCAGGCCTGGCAACGAAACATTAAACAAACGCGTATTAGCAACAAAAACTCCGTGCCCGAGAGCCCCTGAATGCCGCTGCTGGGCACGGAGCCGCGCTCCCCTCTAGCGGCGGCACCGCTCCCTGGGCACCTCCGAGCAGCTCAAAAACATCAAAAATCGGGTCCCCTCCCCGCAGGAGTGTGTGACACAGCTGTACGGACAGATACACCGCTCCCTGGGCACCTCCGAGCAGCTCAAAAACATCCAAGGTTTGGTCCCCCCACTCAGGAGTGTGTGACACAGCTGTACGGACAGATACACCCATGTGTGCACCGTGCAGAGAGAGGTAAAGATAGGCACATGCAAGAAATCTTCAGTCAGGAATGTAAATGGTTTTGGCCCAAAGGATGATTATTTTAGGATCCGTCACACACAGTGTTTAATACATTTATACACATGCATATACTTGCATCTACATACAGACTTCTTAGTGCTGTTCCATCTGTGTTGGTTTTTAAATCAGCGCCCTACTAGATAGCTTTTCCTTTTTATTTAGGCACTTGCTGTTCATAGACAGACATGAGCCAGAAAGAGATCAGAACAGATAAACATTGCATTCCCCGACTTCTTTCACTTTGCAAAGGGAAGTCCAAAAGCTCCCCAATAACAGGATGTAGGTTTCTCTGATGGAAAACACCCAGGGAAGCCCCTGAGCCTTTCAGTAAGCCAAAGGCTAAAAATGACCTGATGAGCAAGTGGCACCTTCAGTAAGGGAAATGGCAGCAGGGATGCCTTGACATGGCCCACACAGCATATTTTAAGCATGGATTTGTGCATGATGTGAAAGCCATGCCAGGGAAACTCATCAGCCAGGATTTCTCCCACCCCCTGGATGCCACAGGTCCCCGACAGCAGATGCTGAGACATTCAAGGATGACACATCATACCTTCCTGGCACTGCTCAGCAAGTGATTTTCAGGTAAAAGCACATAAAGGAAATAACACATAAACACTGGCTTTTCCTCTAGTTGAAGAGAAGGAACAGAAAGAAATTTAACTGGGAAACTGAAGAAAAAAAGTAGATTTGTGCCTGTGTAGTGACTTTGTGTCAAAATAAGCAATTTAGAAGGTGGACTGCACCCATCGATTAAAAATGTAGCACTGCTTTCTGTTTGCTTACAACACAAAAAGGTTTTGTGCCTTGCTTCTTGGAAGGCTGCTGCATTTCACATTATTTGTGAGTTACATACTTTTAATAGCAGCTAATGAGACATCTTGTGCAGAATCCTCTGTTCATAAACGTGATCCATTCCTTGCATCTGTAGTATTACATACCAAAAATAGCTCACAGCTCCTACCCATATTCTGAATATATCACACAATAGAAGCAGCACAGAAATAGAACTCGTGGGCAAAGTAAAAAGGATTCTTGTAATTCAGGCTCCTGTAAGTGCATTGGCATTGTCTTTCCTTACACGGTGTCATCCTATTTTTAGTAAGATTCATATCTTATTTAGTACTTGCAGTTTGAATGAGATGGAGACAGGTGAGAAAAATTGTTTTTCCGAAATGGCTGTAAGCTTCCAAAGGAAAAAATATCTCTTGCAAATGAAATTAACCCTCAAACTTTTACTAAGACTAATTTGGAGGGGCTTAATATAAAACCTAATCCCTTAAATTTATAGAAGAGAGCGAGAGATTTTCATGAGATTTCAAGAAACAGGACCAGTTTGTACTACAAACAATGGTGAGGATGCATGGTGAAGGTCAGGAGAGTAGTCATATGGTGAAGAATGTTTTTAGTGGTCACTGCTTCTCACCCATTTTTGTTAGGGCTCCCAGTCCATCTGGGCTGGCCTCAGTCTTGTCTTTTCCACATCCCAGCCTCTGAAGTTTGTTCCTGATTTCTCCCTGGGCTGGTCCTGTTCTCCATCCTAGAAGGCTGGGCAGCAAGGGGTTAAGTTACCCCTGCCTTGGCGTGTTGAGGAACCCTGGCTCCACTCTCACCTCCCATCACTCCTCTCCACCACAGGTCTGGATCCCAGGAGCACAGATTCCTGATTTCTTCTCCAAACTCCTCAGCCAGTTCCAACACACTGGCTGGGGGCAGCTCAGTCCTTCCCCTGGTGCCCCTGCCCAGCCCATGTCAGAGTTCCACCTGCTGCCTTGGTTCTGCTGCCTCTGCTCTCCCTCTGTCCAACCTTATCTTGCACTTTCATGGTCTTGCACTTTCTTACTGTTTGTTTTCTTCCTTCAGAATTCATGAGCCTCTCTACTATCCATTATTTCCTTTCTTACTTTACAGTCCCAGATTCCTTATGCAACAAATTCCAGGTAAAGCAGTAAATTAATCCAGCCATCATAGCAAACTTTATCCAAGTTTTTAAGTCCTGAGGAAAGCCAGGGGAGGAATGTCAAAGAAAAAGCTCCTAGAGATCCAGTGGAGACCTTGTTTAGCCTCTTTAGTTTTATTAGGAGAGAGTTTTATATGTCTCAGGGGAGCCTGCCAAAGAACCCCTATGAAGAGGAATCACTTCTCTCTGCTGTCCTGGAGCAGAGTTGTGGAAGAATGAGTCATTTTGCAGATCAAAAGGTCTGGGAATTGTTCATGTTTACAAGAGACATGGATTCCAGATCTAAGCTGAAAACACACTGATTAGACAGGAGATCAAAGTAAGAACATCAAATACATCTGACCCAGATGTAACATGGCTACAAGGGCCTTTATGTTTTGTCATGTTATGCCAAGCCATATTTCCATTTAAAAACAAACAGTACCTTATCTGAGTAGAATGGGACATCACAGACAAATGCAAGTTTCACCATTTTGCTTAATATATGTAGTTTCATTTCTTTATCCAGGTGCTTGAATGCATAACATCTGTTGCTTTCATCCCTAATTCCCAAATGATCCACTGCCAAGCCACTAAGGATGGAAGTTTTACTGGTGCCATGTGCTCCTAGTTCAAGTATATGTAATTTCACTGCTGTTGCTGAACTGCTTTGTCCCCCCAGGGAAAGCTGACCAGAACTGCACAGAGACACCAAACAAACACACCCTGCAAAGCTGTGCTGGCCACGCTCACTGTGCAGTCACCCGAGTGCCACAGGAGGATGAAGGGGAACCATCCCTGGGGAATCAAATCACAAATTCATTCCACCACCCAGTACAACAGGCTCCAGCGCCACAGCTATGAAGCAAGAGGGATAGCTGTGGTTTTAAAGCAGATATGAAAAGTAGATTTTGTAACATTAATGCATGCTTCAGAGTGACAAAATGAATGTCAATCAAAAGGAAAGATCAAGAAATACAAATGTGTAACATTTTTGATGATTTCTAAATTGCTAATCATAACTTTTGAATGATCAATTAGCAGCTATTGTACAGCAAACAATTACATACATAATATAAGTAGCATAAAGTCTTCTCAGAGTTAATTTCTCCAGCATCTAAAGGACTCATCCTATAAACTGATGCGACCTTGCTGCAGTTTTGCCAGCTAATGATCTGCCCAATTGCAATGAAAAGGGGTTTTATGTTTTTCTTTTACTTACTCCATTCCACTAGGTTAATTAAAATAACAAAGTATAATCAGTCTAAGTTATGAGGTCTTGATATTTGGAGACACAATGGTTTCAAATATTAGGGCAAGAATCAACTGCACCTTTAGGAGCACCCTATCAGAGACATCTAATACATGTAAGGCACAAACTGCAATGTGCAACATCTGAACCTGGCATTTATGAAAACTAGTGCTTGAATCATCCTGCTAAGGACAGCAGTAATAATGGCAGCTACCTATTAAATACCTGAAAATGTTTCTTATAGTATTTTAAAGGATGTGAGGAGAAAAAAGTTTCAAAACATCTCAGTATCAGTCAGCAAGAGAGGAGAACACAGAGGATGAATGCATCATCTGATGACCAGAGGCACTAATTTCCCAGTCAGTACAGATGAGATCAACAAGCACTGGTGGGGCACTCACAAGGTAAGGCACCATTTAACAACAGTATTAAGTTTGTACATAAGCAGGAGACCACAAGAAAGTAAAGCTCTTGTCATGGTCATTACCTCCTCAGCTGAAGTGAGAATGAAATTTATTTTGAGCTCTTCAGTGATAACCCATTACCATTTTCATCATTAGATTCCAAACCAAACACAACCCAATTAATATAAAGCCTGGAAGGAATCCTGAAACCTAACAAAATTCTACAGATAATCTGACTCCAGGTTGCAGTAGGTGATGCTTATCATCTAACAGGCTGAAGTTATACAAAAGATAATGAACACAAATGCTTGGATTCAAAGTGGAAAAGAGAGGGATATGCCATTTCCTGCTAAAAATGTTTTGTCTGACTCATTTGCTGAGAGTCATCTGCAGGACTTGCTGCACTCACTGCTCCATTTTTCAAACAATGCAGATCTCCCTTTTCTTAGGGAGGAAGTGGAAACAGGTGCCTTCAGTTTTGTGGGTTACATTTGATGAATTGATGCATTCTGCAAAAATCTAAGTATTGTATGAATGTTATAACATAACATACAATGTATACAATACAATACATACATACAATACAGCAATGATGTATTCTAAAAATATAAGCTTTTCTTTCTGTTCTTTTTTTAAAATGAACATGCAGCAAGTCCTGGATGACAAGAACATGGTATTTTTCCATTGTAGTTTAATTACTCTGAATTCTGAGAGAACAAGGAATCTCCTCTTCTACTGTAATTTCAGCAATTTCTTGTCTCACTGAGAAGACACACCTACCATGGAATTGCCTAGTTGTAAGTGCAGGAGAGGAGCATATCCTAAGAAAGTAATTTCCTGCTCTGATTCAGTATAAGCAATGAGTCTCTATCACTTCACAGGTGGTTTTTATTGGTTAAACTATTCCTAAAGCTGCCCTGTAAAACAGCTCTGCAATACAGAGGTCTATTTCTGACTGAAAATGCCTGTGTGGGTAGGGGCCATTTATGGGGTTTGGCTGACTCATCCAGGGCCTTGTGAGGAAAAGTTCCACTTGCCATGAGTGAGGAGTGGGCAGACTTGGAGCATGTGGAGAACAGGGATGTGCTTCTCCCACCACCTTTACCCAGCCAGAGGTCAAAGTGCCTCCTACAAGAGTTTATAACAGCACATAGGTTACTTCCAACTCAGCAGGGCAGGACCTGCTAAGTAAGTAATGGTTATGTTTCCAGTTAAGGAAAAAACTTCTCCTGCTGCTATGCTGTATTAATGCAGTTTTGGTGGTTTCTGTGCAGAGGGAATCACTGTCTGCCCTGATGGGTAAATCAACACCCACTTGTCCTGACCTGAGTGCAACACAGACAACAGAAGTGCCTAGAGCTTCTGAACCCAAGGTTTTGGTTTTGAATGAGGTCACAAACAGCCAGGTGAAGATTTCTCAAACTCAGCTGCTGTGCACAGATAAAGCTGGCTTGAGGTCCCCATGGGTCAGTGCCAAACACAAGTGCTGATCCAGAGCCAACATATCTACACTGAGGAGTCTCTGGGCACCTCTTGACCCTTTCAAACAGCCCTGGCAGGGTGGCTGTGGGCTGTGGCAGTGGGCAGCTCATCACACAGTGCACCCAAGATATTGTAAACTGGATAGGATAGCAACACCTCAAGCCTTTTTTGAGAGACTTGATGGAGGAACAGGTAATTCCTAAGTAGCCCTAAAAGCCATCACTCCGGGGCACCACAAATTTTATAGACACAAAGCTGAACAAAGAAAATTCATACTTTTTATTTAGAAGACTTGGAAGATATTAAGCAGGTGTTATCAAAAATATCAAATAATTTAATTGCAACATATAGGTCTGATCCCAAAGGATACTCAAGGCATTTATCATCTTATCATAAACTATCCTATTGTAATTACATTTTTTGTTGGTTTTGGAGAAACTACTAATCTGGTCCAGAAAGCAGATTCTCAGAGACAATTATTACCATTAATAATTGAATAGAAAATTATTTCATTAATAATAATGGAAAATTATTAATACAGTTTACTGAATTGAGAGACATAAACAATATAACAATAGAATCTTATATTGAAAATATACTCCTTGTATGAGAAGCTTCACCCTAGAGAAATGGCATGTTATTTATTAATAACATAGCACAACACTAAAACTACTGTACAGCTGATGTGATTTGGGATTAATTATCATTGCTATGAACCATAAAACTTCTGCAAGCATAAATTTTTATCAATGTGATAAAATAGGTGTTATAAAATATGTCTGTCAGTTGCCTGAGGGACATTCAGTGTCAGAAAAACCTTTTCCAATTAAAAAAGGACACATTTTTCTGATTTTTTTCCTTGGTGAAACTGCAATGCAGATCTGCCTTGAAAAATGTATGCTGATCCAAGCCTCATTTGTATCCTCAGTCTGTGGTTACCTGCATTCAAAATGGTGCAGTACTTCAGAGCCAGCCTTGATTTCCATCATGGCATACCCATTTCAATGACATTTCTGCTAATTCAAGCCAAAATAAGCCTCCCTGCAGGACAAAAGACTATTAATTCCTACACCAGGAGGGACTGACTTTGTTTGCTGAGTGATATTGTTTTCTCAGCTTCACTGGGGATATAATAGTCTGACTTTGCATTAAGTCTCCTGACACATCCAGAACAAGAATAACCATCAAGATAGCAGCATTTTCTTCACAAGCGGTACTAGCTTTTGTATTCAGAAATATTATCTGTGTTTTACTTGGGCAGCTGTTTCATAAATATTTCTACTTGCAATTTTACTCAGCAGACACTCAGGCTTTGGTAAAGGTATATAAACATGTTGCCAGCCCCACTCAGTACTGCTTACCTCTTGAGGAGAAATCTGCAGTCATAATAAACAACTTGGGATATCTGTGTGAAGCACCTACTGTGGACTGGCACTGTACCAAGAGATTTTCAGCCACCCCAACCCAGTGCAGTGCTCTGGAAGGAGCTTTCTAAGAGGCATTTGGCACCAGCAGGCCCAGGGATGCAGCTACCAGTGTCACCCAAATTACTGCTCCCCTCACACTCAGTCCTTATTTGCGAGAACTTCCCACGTGAGGGACTAGCTTATAAAGGTATTTTGCTTTTTCTTACATGTGAGCAAGCAAACCCATCTGCTATTCAATTTATCCCTCTGTTTAGCCTCTACTCTTGTGTATCTTTGGAGTTGAGATTTCTCTTTGTGAGTGAGCCAGAATAAATAGTTTTATCTGTTATGCTATTGTCCAATTCTCTAATTCAAGTATTCAGACAGAATGTATTTATGTTTCTTCTCTTTTGATCTTTTGTTCCTTTCTGAAACTCATTCTCCCCAATACAAGGAGTGGTACCCACCCAATGACTAGGGCATTCTCCTTGCAAGAGACCTCTTTAGAACTTTGGCAGAAAGGTTTCTGTTTTCACCCATTCATTTTCAGTGCTCTGTTGCACCCATTTCAGTGCTCTAAGGTCACAGCCATGGTCCAGTTAAAAACCCTGGGTAAGGCTCCCACTGACTCACATCAATGGCAACTCCTGACTTACAGAGATACCCCCAGTGACAGGGTTGGCTGACTAGTTCCACCCCTTCAAGGGTGTTGAATTGCTGTGGATCACCCCAGTTTTTACTGGCAAAGGGAAGCATCCCATGCCTCTCTTCAGACACCAACAGAAGTGAGGTAAAACAACACCTAGTGTAGGAAAAAAAGTAAGCAGCAAGCAAAGGCCTTTGGACAGCTGTGGTCTGAGGAAGGAGACTGGCAGCAGATAAAACCAAGAAGGGAGAGGGGAGAAATGCAGCAGGTGGGGAAGGGAGTGACACAGAAAGCCAAGGGTTAGCCAGAAAGAAATGATCCTCAGCATCACTTAATCAGTATAACCTGCCATCTCCAAAATCTGTTCTGTGTTGGAAGTATAACCTGCCATCTCCAAAATCTGTTCTTGAACTCCTCCCTGCCTGCATGCACAACTTAAATAATTAACTGAAGGTTTGTCACTCACTTTGAAACTGGAGAAGGCAATGTGATTTTGATAACTTAAGCTGTGTTTGCAGCTGGAGAAGAATAATATTTTCATTTGTCTGGTTTCATTGATTTCCACTACAATATCAATTCTGAAAATCAGTTCCTACTCTAAACACTAATCCCTGTCTCTAAGAGCTTTTATGTGGGAAAATATGTTGTGACTCCTGCTAGTACTAGAAACAAGTATTCTAGAAAATTGCTCATGACTTGTCACCACGAGATACATCTTAGCTGTGGAAGAATGAGAAGTTAAAGAAGTTATTTGAAGTTTAGCATTTCTTAACAGGTCCTCATAAGAAAAGTTGGCTCTGTGAAGAAGAAACAATATTTTTTCCTGCTGTTATTGCCATCCCCTAAAAAGTTTTGGTTTTTCTTAGAATTGGTACTTTTTAGGTAAAATAAAGAGAAAAATTTTAAAATTTCATTCGGAAAAAAGAAGAGATTGAGACAATATGCATTCATCATGTTGCTTTTTATAATTTTCTGTTAATCTATTCTGTTCTTGCTGTGGTTATACAGCAGCACTAATTCCCTGAATAAGAGTCTGTCTAAATTCCAGTTATGATCATACAACCAAACCTCATATAATCAAAAACAACTTTTTCTCCCTGCCTGTTATTTTCCTTGAATTCTGGCCAAAATTGCAGCTGCCTATCCTCACAAAGTTTACATTAACTCTGAGATTTGTTTGAACTGATGTGTGTTATGCTCCACAGTCCAAAGTCTGGAGTTGTTTCATCATTTTGGACACTTCACACTGGGGTTTTTGAGTAGTTCTCCCACTTCTGTGATGATACAAATTTCACAGAAGCACTAGGAAGCACAAAAGCACTATGATTCCTGTGCTCACTAGAAATGTTTGGTTTGCACCAGATACCACTGGGTTCATCCAAAGCCCAGGCTGCCACAGGCCTGTCAGGTTCTCCAGAGCAAGTCAGAAAACCTACCGATGCCTTGAAAAACAATGACTATGTGTGGCCACTTCACGCATTAAATTTCCTATTAAGGTCAATGCTTTTAATTCCTGAGTCTGGCCATCAAATTCAATGAGAGGCACCAGGGACATTCCACCCTCTGCATGAAGAGATGTGCTCTCCTACCTCACGCTGGGATAACACTGCCCAGGTCATTTCATTAAGTACAGGCCTACACAAAGGATAAAGCTCAATGAAGGAAACGATCCAAAAATCACACAAATAATTTACAGGAAGGCTACATCTAGAACTCATGTCTGCACTCCACCATGGATTTGTTTATGGATATGTTATCTGAACATCCTATGCTTTAAAAAAGGTACTTCAAAGGTGGACCTGGAAAAACTCAGAGCAATCTTTGTTGAAATCTTGCAGGATGCAACTGACTGACGCCTTGGTGTGCTGCCATTACACACATCAGTCATATGTCCTTGCTGACAGGTGTCAGTCCAGAAGCTTTGGAGACACGTTCAACAGTTCTTCCTGGGGAAGAACTAAAGTAAAATGTCAGTGTGCTACTGGAGTGACTTTGGTGGCAAGGGTCTGTTCATTCCATTTCACTGGTACCACCTTTACCTTATATTCTGGGCTATCCTGGTTTTCAGAAGGTTCTGTATTTTGTTCTACATGTCATCACATCTATTTTTTCCTATAGTCCTATTCAGTTTTAAAAAAAAGTATTCTTGAAGCTCACCTAGTTTGGATGCTTTGGCAAAAATCTTTTGCTTGCTTCTTATTCATAGAGAATAGCAGGATTAAAAGTGATATCAGCAGTGACAAAACTCACTAGTGAATGTCTCCCACAACTTCTTATTTTAAGAAATTCCCATCATCTCTTCCTTCAACCTGCTGCTAGGAATTGTAAGAGGATTAAGGCTTTCCTGTATTTTCTTAAATACAGGCTTTCCTGTATTTCCTTAAATACAGTTGTCATGCTTATTTTGCAGAATTATGACTTTTCTCCTCCTTCTTTATATTTGTAAATACAAGGACTCAAGAAGTGTTGCCTGCCCATTGTTTTACTGGTAAACTCAGAAGCCCGTGATCCTGTGATAAAATCCCTGCCTATTCCAAAGACCAGTGAAACCTTTTGTCCCAGCATGAGTATTTCCTGGAACCATTTTTAAATTCAGAAATAAACAAATTTCCCATGAAAGTTTATTAAACTGCTATTCAAAGAACACTAACTCATATAGCTGCTTCTTTCCAGTACTATGCTTCTAACTCATATAAACACTGTGCTCTTACTTCATATTGAGGGAAGTCCAAATATTATTACAATACAGAATGCAAGCCAAAATGGAGCATGTACCTCCACTGGTGATGCTTTCCCTGGTAAATATCAGACTATTTTCAGCATAATAGCAGATAACTCTTCAAAAGTACTACATATTCTTTTTTATAGAATTCTGTGAAAGCTGGCAGGTTTTTAAATTGCTGTTAACAGACACATAAGTTTACAGGATTTGAAACACATGCTCTGATATAGCTAAACTCAACAACCATGGATGTTTCCCGTGCAAGTGTGAGATGTAGAACAGGGGTCAGCATCTTTTCAAGTGCACTGTGCCAAGTGCACTTTTTTTCTCCAGCTAGAGGCTAAGAGCACTTGAAGAAGCTCAGTGGAAGCTAGAAAATACTGCATCTGAAGGGATGACCTCTCCCCCACTTCTGCCACTTTATGTTGTTGACCCTTGCCTTAGATGGAAACATTTCAGCCATATGCAGGCCTCTCTCTGCAGCGAACCCTCCAGGCTGATGCTGAACCCTTTCCTATTAAATTTAAATCCATCAGTTACAGACTGAGATTATTCATAACCTTAAAATGAAACAAGTAACAGAAAACTAACCTCACCTTTCTTCAGGTAACAAGTATGGTAACTGCCTGGTCTATACATACTCCAGCACCTAATTTCCTCTTTGCTAATCTCTTACTTTTTCCAACCACGAAATCATAAAAAATAAAATGAAAGGAGAAGTACACTAGACTGTGACCTTCACAAAACCATACTTTTTTTTGCTGACCCTGTACATTTTCACAAGGTTTTGGGAAGAAATAGGTAGAATTTAATTGACCATAATGTAAGGTGAAGGGTCTTGTACAAAACACTGCTATACTGCCCCTGATGAGTCCCCACCTTGCATCAACTCATCTGGCTCATGTGGTGCCAAGTTGCAGACTGGTCATAAAAGTGGTTCCATTAGTTTCAGTGCTCTGACAATCCTGGGAGCTCCAGATGAACCAGCAAGAATTCTGAAAAGGTCCCAGGTGTTTCTTGCCACCTCATTGCTGTGCCTTGTGATCTGCAGAAAACATACAGCTGTAGACAGCAGGAGTAACTGGTGATATAGCTGACTGGCAGAAGAGAAGACTGAAGAACAGTGAGGGAGAAACAGTTGTGCTTTAATAATCTCTGTTTCTATACATGAGTAATGACATAAATATATTTGATTTTTAGAGAAAGATTATAAGCCTTTAAAAATATAAAAGTAATACTTATAAGTAAGGTTTTCATCACTCTGTCAAGTTAAATGTGCATTTGTGCCTTGTACCTTGACTATCATATCACACAATAGATATGTAAGTTATATATATGAAAGACTATTTTTCTTCTTGACATATTATTTTTCAAAGAAAAGATAAAACTCTGTTCCTCTGTTATTTCCTGAATAGACTAGAAATCCATGATCTAGTTTTGTAGTTTAACTTTTAGTAACATTGTGTACAAATCTGTAATCCACAAGCCTACAAACTTTAAGCTTCCTACATGATTCTAGTAAATTCATTCCATTAAAGGCAGCAGAACTGTTGATTTGAATGAAAATGGAGTATAAATATAAGACTTCATAGAAAAATGGGATCTAGCTGAGATGGAGGAATGGGCTGACAGTGCCTTATGAAACTCAAAAATGAAAGCCCAAATTGCTGCCCTTTGGACGGAAGATCCTCTTGGAGTGACACCATCTGGGGACTGAGAGCTGGCGAGCAACTCTGTGTACAAAAGCCCTGGGGGTACAGTGGGCAGTGAGATGAGTGTGAGCCAGAAGTGCCCTGGCAGCAGAGATGGCCAGCAGCCTTTTGGATGCATTAGGAGGAGCAGAGCCACTAGATCAAGGACTCGCAGCAGTGCATGGCAAAAGGGCAAGAAACAGCAGGTGTAAGTTGGAACACTGTGGGTTCAACCTGAACACACAGATGAACATTTTGCCTGTGAGAGCAGCTGCCAAAAGAGGACATGCAGTCTACATCCTTATGGGCTTTCAAAAGTGGGTGAGGCAACTACTCAGCTCTTAGAGCAGCCCTCAGTACTTGTTTGGATGAGAAACAACCTGGAGTACCTTCAAGCCTGAATTTTCCCGTTTTTAAGATTGTATTATACTGACAAGATCTTGGCTTGCTGCGCTTTTGGAAAAGCAGCAGTGTAGGTTTGTTTATTCAGCGAAGTATGTGGCCTATTCAACACTTTTACTTAAGTACAACGAGGCCCATATAATTAAGGGCTCACATTTTCAGCCCCTCCCCTCAGTACAGTAACTGTGAGGCAGTAACCTCCTGAGGCATCCCATGTAACCTATTCTGGGAAGCTTAAGAGTACCCTCTGCTGGCTTAACACCGAAATTGTGCAAATATGCAGCACAATATACTGAAACGGCATGGCAGAGAGAAACTCCTGTTTCTGAGCAGCACAGCTGTGCATCTCTGCATGGGACAAACTGTACAAATGTCCTGTAGCATTTATCACCTGCAAAGGGAATGCCTGGAGCAACATTGCACCACAGGCCACAGAGCTCTTTCCCAAACACCTGGAATTCCAGAGCTGTCCCATTAGAATGGCTGTCTTGTCAAAGAGCCTGTAAAGTGCCATCTGTGTGAAAAGCTTTAGCCTAAACCAAAACTTATTATAGGGACACTGTGTTTTGAACATGAACAGTGTGCAATTAATTGATAACAGAATTATGTCCTAAAAGACACAACAGCTTGTGTCTTAATGACTCATCTTTTCTCCCATGCAAGCTCATGGGAAGAGTTTATCCAGTTTCTTCAGGTCACACTGCAATAAAATTTCTTGTTGCAAAAGTTGACATCAGGTAGGAAGAATTTATTTTAATCATTGCATGTCTTATGATGCATAATGAAAAAAAAATTTAAAAGCTATGAAGTACTTCAATTGGCAGTTGTTTATCTATGGCACACAGTTCTATATATACCTACCTATGAAAGTGCTTATTCATGAACATAAGCATTTCAATGTAAGATGAGTAAATGAAAAAAGGGAGTAGAGACAATTCTTTATTTCCTAAATACTAAGAGGCTGCTGCTTCAGTCCAGGCTCTTGGCCCCTTATTAAAGAGCTCCAAGAGATTGTAACTGAAGGTGGACATCTCACCATCCCTTTCTGGTGGTAGTTTCTGATTTTCTTTAAGCTTTAGTGCTTAAAAATGTGACACTGCGTATTCCAGAAACAAAACAAACAAAAAATCTGAAAACCAACTAAAAGGCTAAAGGTCATAGATGAGTCTCAGTTCCCTGAACAGGTTCCTCTTCCACCTTTGCAAAGAACTATCCTTTGTGTCTGTGCATTACCTCAAACAAATGAGGCATAATCACAGCTGCAGAATGTGGAAGAGTTCTTCTTTATTGTGCTAGTCATTAAAAAGAATTACTATCAAATTATAATATAGACTGATAGATAAAATAATGTGGAATGATGGAAAATACATTACCTCAGCAAATTTTTAATTAGATACTGCATTTCCAAATGGCACAGAGAGAATAATTCCACACTGGCAAGGGAAGAGTAAGATGACCCACAAGGTCTTGCATGTTAGAATACTGACTAATTGATTCACACATCCCTTTTTTGGGCAGCCATTTTTATATATGAAGAAAAAAAAACAAATAACAAAACAAAACAACAACAAAAAAAAAAACCCAAAGAATAAAAACCCAACAAAACAAATAAAAAAAACCCTGAATAAGTAGTACACTTTATTTCTTAGTTTTAAAGTATGTATTCCTTTTTCCTCCATATCATTAAAAAAAAAATAAATCAACCTTTTTTTTTTAACTAAGAAATGTTAAAGAAAATCAATGTTTGGCTTTTATTTACAGAGAATTTCTTACAGGTACACAGAATGGGCAAGAATAACAAGAACTGGACCAAATTCCAAGAAGCCACTGAAAAAATCAGTGTGAACCAGAACTGATTACTATTTAAGGTGCTTTTTCTTTTTCCTCAAGGTAGATTTATTTGCCTAGTCCAAGTATGAAATCTATCAAAACTCTCTCAGAGATACAGAAAGATTTATGAAGTTACCAAATACACAATCTACCAAAATGATCACTATGTGGACATCACAATTTGCAAAACATGAAGCACCACCACCAAAGTATCCATAATTTCTCAATATGCTTAAAAATACTGACATAGCAGCCCCAATAAGTATTTAAAGATCAAACTGTTTTCTTTTTTTCTTCCCTCTTGGATTTACTGTGCACTGTGAATACAGAACTCAGCACTAGAAACACATTTTTCTAGCTGCACAACTTTCCAGCTACTGCTCATGCAGTTTCTGCACTGGTGGATGCAGTGCTAGATGTGAATCCTACACATCAAATGCTGTGATGCAAACTGGGGGACAAGATAGGGCATATCTCTAACATAAAAAAAGATAACCCTTAGTCCCAAAGAGCCTACAGTCACCCCACTGACTAAGACTCAATAAGAAGGGCTGGATTCAACAAAAAAGCACCACTAAGTAGACAGACAATATTTTTACCTCAGCAGTAGATCAAGAAATGTAATCAAGTACTATTTTGCCTTCAAAGCAGTAGCAAGACTGCTTTACCATAACCCTTTATATCAGAAAGGTAGACCTGGGCAGTTCAGGCATCAGTATGAGAGGAAAGCTAAGCAGACAGCCCTAGACAGAAGAGTCCAAGGCAGTTGGCTGATTTTCAGTGATCACTTTCCCTAATCCTGATGTGTGGGAAATCAAGCAAAGGTGGCAGGAAGCTGACAAGCTGACAAGAATGAACAATGAGCTCCTGACTAAAGCCATAAAAAGGAACACACAAGGTGGAAACAGTGGCAAGTGACCCAGTGTGACCATGGTCACAAGGGTTTGCAGGATGAGAGAGACGAGAATGTTGATTCTATGATCAGAAGGCTTGATTTATTATTTTATTATTTTATTATATATATACTACATTATAACTATACTAAAAAGAAATAGAAGGAAAAGTTTTCAGAAGGTTAGCTAAGCTAAGAATAGAATAGAAACGAATGAATAACAAAGGAGCTCTCTCCGACTCTGTTCGAGAGAGCTCAGTCCTTGATTGGCTATTAATTGTAAACATCTAAGATGGGCCAATCACAGATGCACCTGTTGCATTCCACAGCAGCAGATAACTATTGTTTACATTCTTTTTCTGGGGCTTCAGCTTCCTAGAAGGGAAAATCCTAAAGAAAGGACTTTTAGTGAAAAGGATGTCTGCGACAACCCAGAAGGAATACAGAGCCACTGCCTTAGCATGAAGGAATGGAATCAAGAAAGCCAAAGCCTGCTTGGAGAAGAACCAGCGAGGAACTTGAAGAGTATTAAGGGTAGCTATAGGTATGCCTGCAGCAAATGAAGCCATGAAATTAGACAAGGTGTGAAGCTGCTGAAAGGGATGAGAAAAATTCCATTTTGATGCATGGAAAAGGGAAAAGAAAAGCACAGGCAGTTGCTTTGAATAATCTCATTAGATTCCTTTCAGAACAGATAAAATACAGTCTTAGGCAACAATCCATAGCAGTCTGACAGACAGAGGGCAGGGAGGGGTATCAGGAGGTCAGCTAGGACCATTATGGACAACTGTCCTCTATATTATTTCTGCATACGATCCAAGACTTCTTGGATTTTTTAAGGCTTTTATTTTGTTGCTGGGGGTTTTGTTGTTTATTTTTCTCTCGACACGTTTTTTTCAGTTGGTCACTCGTTAAGGCAAATTTGAATTATTTGTGTGCCTAACTGTGCAATATTAAGAATGGTCTGAAAGTAACCTGAGGGGCAGGGTGCACTGTTTATCAGGGAGAATTGTCTCCATATATCCACATAGTCCCATATACACCAAGAACTTTGTGCTAGAAGTATGATTTGGTGATTTTCACATTCTTGGTATTTTGGAAGTTGCAAATGTCAGTTTGACTCTTCAACTGACAACTGCCTGACTGAGTAGTACCTCTCCAATACATGTTAGGATGATGTATGATCAGTTATCATTATCCATAAAAGGTCCTCTGTTTATACAGTATATCCCATATATTTTACAGTCACCTGTGTCCTGGTCTTGTATATAACTCACAGACTTTGGCACCTTTCCTGAGAAAGACGATTATGATTTGAACCCTTCCAGGTGATCTCTGACTGCCTGAATTACCTAAGTCATCAAGGCATTCTGCAAAAGAGAATTCATTTGCCATATTTAGGAATGGATAGTATTACACTTGAAGACAACTCAGTGTCTATTACAGATATGCTGGGAATTCACATCAAAGAAAATATTCAGTATTATGTACTAATGTTCAGCTGAAAACATTTCAGCACATACCTTGACTTCCAAGTTTAGGCACTGCAGGATTGTTGTATACTTGAGACTGCTTTCCTGGTCTTATTTAGAGCCTTAATTGGAACATGAAGATCTCTAAGTTTGCTTGCTCCTGGAAAGTGTTTCTGGACCTTCTGTGGAGTCCAGCTATCACAGACAAGAGAATCTTGTCCTTTCAAGTGCCTAGATACACTATTGAGTACTACTTCCCATGGCAAAAAACCACTTAGTTTTAGGTCAAGAAACTCCAAAGTAGTAGCAAAACAATTTAGGAAAAGGGATGCTGCTTCCAGTTTGATAGCACAGTATGAAGTTTACAAAATAAATCATAGGTGAGGGTCTAGAAGTTCACTTTGGTACTCATGACAGAAGTACCTAACCCACACTTCACTGAGGCAGGCACAAATCTTGTTTGTTGGATTATCTCAGATCACTTCTGAAGTATTTACCAGCATACTTGTATAGCTGGACATGAGACCTCTACTTCCAGACATCCCTAAGTCCAAAGTCTTGTATGACATAACCAGATGTCCTTACAATGCAATGAAAAATTTAATGGAAACAGCTTTCTTTCAGCACCAAAATATTAACAAATACAGAAGAAAGCACTGGTAGTCTAGACTGGCTTGGTTAACAAAATGCACTTTACCTTCATGGCCAGTTTCTGCTAATCAGTTCAAATCCCACTCTTCCACCCCCTCCATTGATTATGAAGGGCAAAACCCAAGACAACTCAGAATCCAATCCCTGCCGTATTCAAGGCAGAGGGGAAAAAAAGATTTAAGTTCAGTCAAAAAAATTTTTTGTTTCAACTTCTAAAATGGAGCAGCAATTACAGTCTGAAGAAGTAAAAGGAGAATACAGAACAAAACAAGGGAACTAACTCTTTCAAAACTCAGCATCAAGAGGGCAGAAGACAGCAGCATAGTACTAAATATTTATCACATACATACCTTGGCCTATATTCCTTCAGTGGAAGCTCTCAATAGTTGAATTCACCTTTCTGGACTCCACAATAATTTAATGCAGAGCAATATGTGCCTATATTTGATGGCAGGAGAATGGGAGAATTGAGGAAAATAGAATATTAGTGACTCCTAATATCCAGGTACTACATCTCTATGTTTTGTAGGGAACAACACTCTGATTGATGGTCCTACTGTGGTAATGGAAAGCTGCAAGCATTTTTCTCCAGAACTGAAAATCAGACTACTTATTACTTTTGCAGGTCAGGCAAGGAAGAATTTCTCCTCTTCATCACCACAGAAAAACAAAATTTTTGGTTTTTATCAGTTCATCTCAGAGTTGGGCTTAACTTAGACAATTTAGTTAAGGCTTTCTATCCAAAGCTTTGGCAGGTGGGAAGCAAATGCTTCCACAATGTAGTTAAGAACCTCATCAGGTATCCCCCAGAGCCCCAAGTAAGTTGAAAGGTATTTAAGAGTAGCAAGTTCTTCATAGGGAAGCATTATTTCAGGCTTGGGACACCAATAGAAGAGCTTGCACTGGACAGACAATTGCTTTGAGTATGAGCTGATGGTAGTTTCTAACCCAGCATTTCCTGTTATGATTAACGACCATTCATACCACAACCTGCAACACCTGGGAGTTAAATATGAGTGAGTAACACAGAGAAGCTACACTCCTGCAGGATCCTTAGGACCTAATACTACTGTAACTGGCTATACCTGTACTAAAACTCCCTAAAGATCCTGAGTTGTATTCCATGTGCTTCCCAAACTGCCTACTTTTTCCTCCCTTTGATTTACTACTCATTAAATACAATGCCTACCCTTCAAGTTGCAAGATTTTGTAGCAAATAGGCCCATCTTAGACAATTACAGCTGAGAAAGCACTGAAGATTTCATACTCTGACTGGGAAGTTTAGAAACATCTAGATAAAACAGTTAAAGAAAACTGTTACAGACACTTTAATACCACTAGGTATTTAAACTACCATGCACAAGATCAGCTCAGACAGCTTTTAACCTAAGAATCCAACAGAATCAGATTTTGTACAATATTCACCTAGGTGAATCTATCTATCTATCTCACATACAAATCCTTCATGCACTGTTCACTAACTGAACT
Source organism: Zonotrichia albicollis (assembly GCF_047830755.1). NCBI lineage: Eukaryota > Metazoa > Chordata > Aves > Passeriformes > Passerellidae > Zonotrichia > Zonotrichia albicollis. Next base: position 65,759,679 of record NC_133822.1, read on the forward strand.
GAGACTTAGCTTGAACGAAAGTCTTCAGAAGTATATAGAAGATGTCTGATCTTTACTGCTCAACAGAGTAGGTCAATCCTATTCATAGCCTTTTTATGTCCCCTTATCTCAGAGTTTGTAACCTCTTCATAGTCAAGCCAAGTCAACTGTGCTCTTCTTAGCTGTATTCTACAACCCCTTGTATCCACCACCACAATGTATTCTAAATTTTACTCACTTCCACCAGAGGCTGTTTGCGGATGGTCCTTATTTTAGTTACAACTGTAAATAAAAATAGTCCTACAGCATATATCCATTTTAGCTCTTATACTTGCCTTTAGGCTTAGAGACAACACATAGTAAGTTGTGTCTATGCTATGCTTATAAGCTTTCCCTCTGAAATGGCACAAGAGACAAGACGAAAAATTTATTGTAGTATGCTTGCTCTGCAGCAGACAGGAAGCCATTACACACAGCAGCAGGTTGTACTCAGTCCTGTATTCATCAATTCCAGACAGCACTCAGTAACTATGAGCCATTGCAGGCATGTGTTAGCCAAACCCACTTTCCATCACGTTCTAAACTAGGTTACATAGTTGATGCAAATATCTGTCAGAAAGACCTGTTTACCTGCCTTTGAAAAGTTAAGTTGACATAATTCTTCCTTTAGAGGAAAGTGTGTGTGAGAGAAGAGATGTTGTTGGGTTGGGGTTTTTATTTCACATATATTCCAATACAACTGTTTGAATTCAGTGCTGAACTGAAATATGGTTTACAGGGTTCTGGGGTTTTGTTTTTTTGGGGGCTGCTTGGGTTGCTTTTGTGGTTTTGGTGTTTTTTCACTGACTTAAAAGAAAAATAGGCATGACAACACATCAAGGTATTAACATCTTAGAAATTTTAAGGCACATTCCAACAAAATACACTTTTATTGAATGCAATATTAGGCATTCTATTTTGTTTAAGGGAACAGTGCTTCCCTCCCCCCCATAGAGATTCCCTTTGACAATTTCCAAAAGCTGTATTTCAATTACAGAAATATTTCTCATGATTAGAAACAACAAACTTCAGTCTAAATTTTCCTTAAATTATGAAGTGCAACTAAATTCTTCCAGAAGATAACAGTTTTCAGTAGGCACTAGAATGAGAAGCCTGCAAGTTGTTTACAGTTGCTGGGTACAGTGTTATGTTCAGTCAAATTTTATGCTAACTCATCTAGAGTGTTGTTTTTGAAGAATTATATAAAAAGTGGGATTTAAGAATAAAGAAATGCAGCTTAAAGAGCAGGTTGTCACCATTTAAAAAAAAAATCTTAATGGCAACCTGTGTATTTCATACCACTTCCACAGTATGTCAGCTAGCAGAGGCTTAGTCCAATAATTTATAACTTTAGATAGGAATGTCTTTTGGTTCTGAATGCAGATCATAAGTCAACGTGTTCAGTATGTGAAGGCTCAGTTGTTTCACTCTCTACTTCCTCTCCTGTGAAGTTAAATAGCACAGTTAGAATACAAATCTACTATCAATTATACATATATAATTAATTATATATATATATAATTCTGATTTTGGAAATTAGGATTTTTTTTAAATAGAAACCCAAATTAACATATTTATCAAGACCAGAGAAGCAATTAAGTCATATATATATAACACCTATTTGCACCATTCTCCTAACCTAAGCCTGTATTTATATTTTTTACTATATGAAAACAAAATTTTTCAAATAAATTGGTATTATACTACTAGTGGAAGGAAAAAAAAAAATCAGCACAGGCACTTCTATTCTAGGCTTTTGTTTTCAGCTATTCACAGTGAATTTCCTCCTTTCCACACAACCTGTCAGCAGCAGTTTTGGTATTTGAAAAAGTAGGGCAAGTCTTATTCAAAATTGTTTTTATACTACAAACTGCTCAGTTCAAATGTTAAAACAACTTTTAAAAAAGCAGAGCAATTTTATTATATTGAGAAAAGCATTATCTAAACAAAAAAACCTAAGTCTACCTTTTATTTTACTTTTAGTTTAAAAATGTCAGACCACATTAACAAAGGCAATAACTCATACCCTGCGCATCTGTATTAGAGAAGATTCCAAAGGACTAATAATGGTGAGCACTGAGAGTAAAAGGAATGAACTGAGTGGCCTTGAGCAGCAATACAACATCCATCATTACACTTTTTTAGTACAAGATGAAAAATCAGCCTTGGGGATGGAAATGGGGGGGTAAAAAAAACACCCAAAGAAGCTAAGAAGTAGAAAGAAAAGGTATGAAATCAGGAGTCTCTCATCTATTCTCCTACCACTCCTGCAAAATAATCCCATCTTTCTCTTTGGAATTGTAAAAGAGGCCTAGATGGAATAATGGAACATTTAATGTATGTAGTTCTGTCCATATGGCTCAACACATCCTAGAAAAAATGATAGCTGAATTTTTTTGACAAAGTTATAATTTAAGTGAAGCTGAACAGTTTCCTATGACTGACAGATGAATGTCTTCCCCATTTTCATCTTAACACCAGCTCTGGCACTTACATGGTCACAAAATAAACAAATTCAGCATTTTTATCCAGCAAAAAGAATTTGTAATTCTTTTTTCAATTTGTAATTTTCAGAGATTTCAATGAATTGAAGATTGCATGCAATCAGATAAACCCTTAAGTCACTATAATTAATGATAAAGGAAAGAAGGGGGGAGGACATGCTCATTTTTATGATATCAGAAATTTGCCAGCTCATTTTATGTAACAAAGCCAAACTCTTAAGTGACTTAAAAACACAACCTTGACTTAAGCAAAAATATAGCAACACAAGAACAGAATGTTTAAAAACATAAACTATCTTTAGGCAAAAAAACACACATCAGAGTGTGGCCTGCACTATAAACTATTGATACAGACCACAGCTGTGTGAAGATGAGAAATAATATAGAGGGATTTACAAGTAACTAGACCCTTAGACTTACATAAAACTCCAAGTTGTTGATACAGCATATTTTTTTAAGTTGCCCCTGAAAAGCTACTTACCTGATTTTACAGTTTGAACACATGTTCCATCCTTATCTTCAAACCCTTCTGAACATACACACTTGTAACTACCTGACGTATTAACACAGTCTTGATTCTCTTCTGTGCAAACCTTTTCAGGAAGACTACATTCATCTATATCTAGAGACAGCACAGGGAAAGAGAGTCCACTGCTGTTATTTTGTTATAAACATTATTTGTGCTCAGTCATATAAACCAAACTCCATTCAAATATGAAAAACACTGAGGAGAATGCTGCTGCAACAAATGTAACATCTGTTAAAATAATCTAATTGTTCATGATTTGGACTGTTTCAAAGTTACTCAGATAACACCCAGTACTGCTGTTTTATAATGTTTTGCAAGTCCCTGTACAGAGAAATGTATTAAGCAGTTATATTTGTCACAATTAGGCAATTCGTCTGAACCTACTGAACATTTCCCCCACAGTCATTTTGTATTTATGCCATCAAAGTATAGCTAAAGGGAACAGAGCTTGTAAATACTACATCATCACAGTTAATAGCTACTTCAGATTATGCATATGTCTTGTTCTTTTCCACAGAGGAAGTCTAATTTCACATTTTAATTCACTAAGAATGAATATAATTTGAACTTGGACATTGATGGATTATCACAATGCCTGCCTTTCTGCTACAAAATGAATAGAAACACAGATCTGATGAAATGCTAAGTAGCTGACAAAGACTCATGTAGCTGTTTCCTGAAGCTACCATAAAATACCTTGTTCCTTTGTACCAGTGATTCACTTTAAGTCTTGTCAAGCATATCAGCTCAGTAATATAAAGTAATTTATTGAGAATGTCTTTGCAGCTAATATCAGAACAACTGGGCTCACATGACAGGCATGAAAGCTGAAGCACACAAATGTGAATGCACCCATGAGCTCCTCAGCATGGTTAACCACGAGTGAGCTAACCAGCATTTTACCAGGTACTGCCAAATCCACCAACCTGTACACTTCTCATCTTCCTTCGCGTATCCAGATGCGCAGGTCTTACATTTTTCAGAACCTTCTCCTGTGCAACCTACACAGCTGGCATCACATGCTAAAGATAAAATATTTTATGCATAAAAAAAATTGTCTATCTGGAGTTTAAAATACCACCCTAAAGTCAGACAGCTTACCCACACAAGGAATCATAGAATGGCTTGGGCTGGAAGTTGGCCTTAAAGATCATCTAGTTCCAACCACCCTGCCACAGGCTGGACACCTTTCACTACACCAGGTAGATCAGGGCTCCATCCAACTGGTCTTTGAACACATTCAGGGACAGGGCATTCATAATTTCTCAGGTTCAGTGTCTGAACACCCTCATGGTAAAGATATTCTTCCTAATATATAATCTAATCTATTTCAGCTTGAATCCATTCCCCCTTGTCTTGCCCACTACATGCCCCTGTAAAGAGTCCATCTCCACCTTTGTTGTAGAACTCTTTAGGTACTGAAAGGCTCTGGAACCTCCTCTTGATCAGAATGGACAATGCCAGCTCTCTCAGCTTGTCCTCATTGGGAAGGTGACCCTCTTAATCAAGATTTTCACAGCTGTCCTCTGCACCCACTCAGGCAAGTCCATGCCTGCCTTATGCTGGAGGCCCCAGAGCCGGAGTGTCTCACAAAAGCCAAGTAGAAATAACCAGAAATCTCTTTATTTGCTCATACAATCGGTCTAAAGCCTCATCCCATGCCCAGTGAGGATCAGACCACACTGCACCAAATACCTATCAGGCACTTTCTAAGCATTACCTCTAGCATTAGTTTAGGATTCTAGACAGCACAATACAACAAAAGATTGAAAAGAAACCTTTGCATGAGAAAGATCCATCTGTGTTCAAACAATATTGGTGATCTTTGCAAGGAGAAGCAACACATTCATCTAAATCTGAAAGATAAAAAGTGACAAGTTACCTAAAATAGTAGTTATGATTAGATAGACAGATGAATACTTGAATGCTATAAACTGACTGCACTGAGAATAGCTGTTGCAATGAGTTTGGGGTCAGGTGCAACATGGGAGACACAGAACTAGCACGGTAACAGACACAGTTTTGTTCAGCTTAAACCTGTACTAGAAAATCAAAACTGATCCTCATATATTTGTGATGACAATAAGAGATGTATCCGAAATTCAAAAGGTCAAATTAAATAAACTTCCAAGATACCTGCAATCCTTGCCATTTTCAAGTCATGCATTTATGCAGATATCATAACAAACAAGCAGACACACTATTGTTCTGGAACACTATTTTCTCCTGTACTCCTCCACTACCAAGTTACAGAGCTTTTCATATGACTAAAAACATGTACTATTGCACATACATGTACCTCTTAGTATTCTACAGAAAGCAAACTGGAACAAACCAAGTTATGATTAGGACTAATCAAGCTGAAAACCAATTCTACTGCAGAGTTAAAACATGCAAGCCTTATGATTTTGAGGAAAGGGTGCAACAGTATTTCATTAAAAAATTCAAACAAAGAAAGGCTATTTCAGTCCCTCTCCTCCTGTCATTGCTGTCACTCTTCCTGCTGCTGCACCCATCATTCCTACTGATTACTCAATTGATTAATAGTTCATTAGTGGCAATAATTATCTGTAAAAACACAGAAGACAGTACCAGAGCATCTTAAAACTGCCCTGGGAGTGCTCAGTAGTTGCCTAAGCAGGTATTGCAAGAGCTGTAATTTAAAACCAGCTCTCACTGGAACTTTGAAAAGGAAGCACTGTTCACATAATTTCTAAGACCCTGTTTCCGGGCATTATGTTAGAGGTCTTTAAAGGGTCAAATTCAAAAACTTAAACAGAATGTGTTACTCTCCCCTAGTGCATTCCTGCATTGGGAGTATTTTTATTAGTGTTTGAATTTTTCCTGAAGTATTTCACATTTATCTCCTCATAACCCAACTTAACTGCTAAGACAGAAATAGGTAAGAAATTAACAGAACCACTGATCTTGATGTCTCCCAGTATTTCTGTCCAACAACAGGAAAAGTCAGCATGCATGGATTTTAGTGAAATGTTTGAACTCTATTAGGGTTGAGCATTTATGACAGTTATGTGAAGGTAAATGTGCAATTAGTACAAAATATGTAGTTAAGTCTATACGAATCTTCTACTAATTGACAAAATAGCTGAAGTCAGAAGCAGGATATTGTTTAGCATACAAATAAACACCAAGAAAACTCAGGTCTAAAAAGAAACACCCCACTTGCTGCTCTATGAATCCCATTAAACTAAAAAGACATACAGAACAGTATGATAAAGGTAACTATCATCACCAGGCAATCAGTGGTGAGAAAATACTGCTTTCCTGCAATATGAAATAAGTGAGGAAGAGAGAGACTAATAAAACTGTAGAAATCTAAACTGACAGATCATTTCCATAAAATACAATAAAACTTGGAAGTGATGCCATCTAATCTTACTAGCCAGTGTTACTGCAAAACCTGTTTAAAGACTGCTAAGCATTACTCACCCACACAAGCTCCATCTTCACTTTTAATCCAGCCCTCTTTACAATCTTGGCAGTCCTTGTTACTCGAACCAGTACAAGTCTTACAGGCAGCATGGCAGGCTGAGAGGAGAAAACTTCAACCTGAGTTTTGCTGAGAGATCCCAAAACAAGTTCGGACACACAAACTCTCACAGAAAACTTTATTTAGGATTCAGTGGAAGCCATCATTTTTTACGAGCTTGAAACTCCCATTCACAGACAGTAACTCCATAAGATCAAGATTTAATTTAGAAACATGCAGCTATCCCACCAAAACAACTGCAAAATCCCAAAATGCCACCGGAAACCAAACCTAGCAATTACAGTTATTTGCACCACTGAAAACACTGCCATGAAATTCTAGTGACTAGAAGTGGCAGGTCCAATAGGAGATCAGGAAGGCAAACTTAGCCCCTCAAGGCTGGGACATGAGTTTAAACATCAAACTCTCAACTTCTCCACCTAATGAATCCTCACACAACTTACATTTGCAACTAGCTATGAGAGCAATGTGTGAAGTGATTTAATTCTGAAGAATTCAGATGGAACTATACTAGAAATCCAGCTGCATATTGTATACATATATATAAAATATACATAAATAACACACCCTATGTAACATTTGTATGTTATATATTGTCATCTAAAACAAATCATAAAGAATTACTACACAACCAGATTTAAAAAAAACCAAACAACAATATAGACTACTTAAAAACAATCTTATTAGACCCCAGGGTCGGGATATAGCTGTTGCAGAATCTAATCAAGGGTCTAATAAGAATTGAAAATTTGACCAACTCAAAATTTTATTCCTATGACCTGACTTTGTTTCAAAACTAAACTTAGGCATATCTAAATGCAATCTAAGTAGTCTGCAGTACAGATTAACTGTTTCTATTTATTCCATTTAAGCTTATCTGAGACATGAGGAAAACCTAGCTTTTAAAGCACTCCAGTATGTAGTCATTTCAGCTGAAGATTTCAGCAGTACTTTGGAAACAGAGAAGCAGAGATATTTATGAATTCTTCTTAAAGCAGAAAAAAACAATTTAAAAACCAAAGGCAGTGTGGAAAGATGACTTAGCAGAATCTTAGAATTCCACTAAAGTGACTGTCAAAGCAAAAAAGTCTTTTATGCTTAAAGCTGGACAAATTGTGTTTTGTTTCTACATTTGTTAGTTTCAAATGTTTCTAGTTTTGCTTGCAAAAACTGAAGCAGTAACACAAAGATATAAGCATGTGTTAAGACTTTGTTACCTGTACAAACAGAATGTGTCTCGTTTCTCAAGGAACTGAAGTAACCACTAGAACAGTCCAAACAAAACTGTCCTGTGTACTCCTTCTTACAGCTGCATGAGCCATCCCCGCCTCGGGTACCATCCCCATCACAGTGGCCATTTCCATGGCAAGGTCTTTCTGATCCGCCACGACAAGCTAAAAAACAATCAAAGGTATTTTTAAATCAGATGTTTAAGGAAATAACTTTCTACTTTGAGACACAAGCACCCAAAGTCCCTCCTTCTTCACAGAAAATAAAATAAGAATTAATTTTAAATTGTCACACTAAAGTAAGATATAATTTCCAAGAGTCTTTTTCACCCTTGAGAATAACTAAAAGTTTTGCAGTAAGGCAATGCTTAATAATATATTCAAGCATAAGGGAAACTCAAAGCAATCTCCAGGAAAGTTCAGTTATCAATTTGATTTTGGATAAAGACCATGGCTCAAAATTTTATTTATTTTCCGAGCTTCCTGGATAAAATTGGTATCTTTATTTTTTCTGTATGAGAAAAATATGAGAAGGCTCACATTACATTTGTAAAAATCTACCAGCTATCATTTAGATCAATATAGGGAATGGGGACTTAATTTTTACAAATATACTAAGTGGCCAAAATCAATCTCTTAATAAGGTGTGAAGTTTTAGAGATTTATAAATTTTAACAGCTTCAGAGGCCAAGATATCTCTCATCACTTTTGCAAAGACCTTACTTTCATCTCCCACCAACTTCTACCCAGTTTTTCTCATTGCCTTTTTAACTGATCCTCAGCTGCAAGTTCACTTAAACCCCAGCAGCATTTGCGTTGTTTTACTCTGAAACTGGTCAAGGATTCTTGTCTACACAGATTCTGCAAGGCCACCTTAACGACAGACTTCATGTTACAGAGAGCCTTTAAGGATGGGTCAGGTGTGGATATTAGCATCAGATTGATTGTTTCTGCACATCTTGGTACCCCAACAGCTCAGTACATTACTACATGCCCAGAAGACTTTTATTCAGGCAGGATATTCCCAAGGCAGCAAATCAACCATGAGGCAGCAAGCAGGTACATACTACACAGCAGCCTGTGTCTCATGCAAAATATCATACATCATGTGTTTGTCTGTGACAGTAAGGACTGAAACAAACAGGTAAAAAAACTGTACAACAGATACAAACTGTATCTGCTACTGAATTTTTCAGAAGAAAAATTACCGAGACAATCGGGTCCATAAGTTCCAGCAGGGCAGCAAACTTCTATTGTTTCAATGCAAAACCACTTAAACAAATCTGGGTACTTCTTCTTTCTGTATATGAAAGATATTCATTTACAAACAAAAAGAACAAAGATTCTTTAAAAGCCAGCTCACACAACTGACCCAGCACAACACAGGAGAGAAACCTATTGCACATGACAGATTAGAAATCTAATCCTTCTGAAGATTTCAGGAATCAATTTCTAGAAGTCCTCCAATTTGAAAATGTCCCTTTTAAAATACAATACTATTATCAAGCTCTACTCAAATTTTATAAATTATATTTAGGAAAAAAAGTTAAATAACAGCAACAAATAAAATCAATTCTTCTTCATACATACACACACATCTTTTTTTAAACACCTTACTTTTAGGGAAGGTTTAGATACAGTTTAGACAGTCTTAATTAAGTCTTTCTCTTATAAATACTTGCTGCATTTTTATCTCAAGTATACAGAAGACTACTTGGCTACTTGATGACTGGGTTAAAATTTCTCCTGTTTTTGGCATTGATCGAGTACTATTTTAGAAGACATTTTTAAAATTAAGAAGTTAGTTATGTGCTACTTGAACACCAGAATACAGCCCCAATTAATTGAGTCCAGCTCCCTGCTCCTCACAGGACTTCCTACACTAAACTGTGTGAGCAAGAGTCCTCCAGATGATTCCTGAACTCTGACAGGCTTGATGCTGTGGGGAACCTGTTCCAGTGATCGATCACCCTTTATGGAACAACTTGTAAAAATGCCTAAGGTATTCATGGGCAAAGAAACTGTCTTTGGAAACTATTACAGAAACTGAATGACATTTGGATACTGCAGGTAAAGAAAGGAAGGCAAACAATCAATTGCATGCACTCAAATGGTCTGTAAAATACAGACACTTTCCAAACCCAATGTATTTAATTAATTGTTTTTATTATTTTAGGAAGTTTACTATGCCAAATTTTCTAGTTAAGTTCTGCAAATTTTCACCCAATTAAAGACTCTGGGTTGCATAGTTTACCTTTGTGGAAGGCATGTCCTATGAGGAGCACCTAAGGACTCTGTGCTTGTCTAGGAGGAGGAGGAGGGGGTGGCCTCATTGCCCTCTGCAGCTTCCTGAGGAGGGAAAGGGGAGAAGGAGGCGCCAATCTCTGCTGTGTTTGATGACAGGACACAGGGGAAGGTTCACAGCTGCACCAGGAGAGGGTCAGACTGGACATCAGGAAACATTTCTTTACCAAGAGGGCGATCAAACACTGGGACAGGTTTCCTAGAGAGGTGGTGGAGGCCCCAAGCCTATCAGTGCTTTAGGAGTGGTTACACAATGCCCTTAACAAGATGCTTTAACTTTTTATCAGCCCTGAAGCAGTCAGGCAGTGGGACTAAGTGATCATTTTAGCTTCCTTCCAACTGAAATATTCTATTTCCTGCTCTGCTATTCTACTCTATTCCCTTCACTTCAGGTTAACACATATACAATCCTGTATACTTAGGTAAAAGGATAAAGCAGTCATTTAGAAGAAAGCAGAGTATCAAAAAGCCTTATCCAGTTATGACACATTATAAAGCAGTTTACCCTGTTGAATTCTAGCTAATTAGGAGTGCTGGCAGTTTAAATTAGTGAAAAATACTTACAAGAAATATGATTTTAAACTAAAAACCCCAAACATTAAGAAATATAAATGTTACACTGCCATTCATACACTAATTATATTTAAGACTGGTATACAAAAAGCTTAGCTATAACACAAATTCCAGTCTAGCTTAAATTGCAGGTAAAAAAGTCAGCTGCCACTCCACCATCTGCAAGAGATTCAACTTCTACCCTGATTAGCACCAACTATTCTTTTGATTGCCAGAAGAACAAAATTGTAGTTTCAGGGAAAAAAAAGCAAGCAAACAAAAAACCCACAAGAACCAAAGAGCCCTCTGCAGTTTTGTGACAAAGGAAAACATAAGGAACTAAACTTCAAAATTTTCCAATGTCAGTTTGCCTTGACACCCTTCTGTCTACTACTAATTCGACAGTGTATATGAAACAAGTGTAGATGCTTTGGTGCAGCACTGCTGGAACTGAAAATCCAAAAGAACACAGGCCAGCAGCACATGACACTAAAAGTTAGCCTGAAACTAGCTGTACCCAATGGCAACTCTTGAAAGACAATGAATAAATTACCCATACTGCTATTGTTCAGGCACAAGATTTAACATTATTAGGTCATCCTCTTAGACAATTTATTCACACAAAGATCTCCACCAAGGAAATGATACTTACAATTTGAACCACCATTTCTCTATCAGCTCTTCATGTTCTTCTACCATGTTGTTACATTCAAAGTTACTGCTGTCACACAGATTCTCTATGATCTCCACAAGACGAATTTCACTACAAGCAGAGAAGGAAAACTGTAAATTTAATTTAAATGTTCAATACAACTCAAGACCTGACAGAGCAGCCAGACTTCAGTGAGAATATTTCATCAGTTTATGGGGTGGCCTGAATTAATTTCAAAACATCAGAGTAAAGAACTAATAAACATTACTTCGGTCAAAAAAGAAAGCCAAACCGAGAATAACGACCACAAGAATGTTGTGACTTGCTTGCGTTTACTACATTTCTAGATTGTAGATTTGATATATTTTCAGCTTCCCAGAAAATTGGAGTGCACTACTTCAATGTTCAGCAATAAATTTAATGTATTTTTATTTGACACAAGCCTGTGAATCTCACAGCAACATCTCAGTGCTCCAACTAAGATAAAAAAATGAATTTGAAATGCAGGAGAAAGGTATCAGGTTACTTTTTTCCATGGTTAACCAGCTATATGTACACTAATCTGCCTTCTCTTTGGCACTGAAACAGTGACAACTCTCGGTTGAAGATACTGCCTTCAATTCTAAATCAAGTATTTCAGTACTCTGTACCTTTTACGATTAGCAATAAAATATTGATCATTACTAGATTCATTATTTTATGACTTGAATAGGTAAATAGGAAAAAACCCTACTATAACTAATAAGATATGGAGGGATAGAAGGTAAGAAAATGAAGATAGTGCAGAGGGCAGTCTCACACCTGAGGAGTTGCAGCTGTGCCAATCAGCAAAGATTAGGAACAGGCCTGCCCTTAATAGGCCACAGCTGTGTCCAATAAGAAGACAAGTGCTACAAAAGAGTGGCTTAGCTGGGTGAGAAAGGAGTTGGAGTTTGTTGGCTGTGCTGTGAGAAGCTGACCATGAGAAATCACCGAGAAGGTACGGGAGCTTTGCAATAAGATGATAACAATAACAGAATTAACTTTTGTACTTTTCAGAAACAGGATGAATAGAGGAAATAATAAGGCATTGAGTCTTTATTATAATCTTTAGATTACAATGCTATGTAACACTATAATCATTAAGAATTTAAGGTTCGGACAAGAGAAACCTTAGCTGCCAAGTTCAATACTTAGTTCCAAACAAACACTGCTATAGTGAAGTTACACACAGTGAACACAAAAAGCAGCTGAATGAGAAGCACTGAGACAGCTCACCTGGACTCGTACTTTGACAGCGTCTTCTCTTCCCAAGCAGTGTTTCCACCACCAAAGTTTTTTTTAGCCGTATCTGCTAAACCCTATAAATAAAAGGTACTAGGAATTACATAGGGTTTGTTTCTAACCAAAAATAAGGGCAATAATAAATGCTTATATTGAAATTATGGAAAGTGCCATGCATAAACTACAGTAGAGCTCTCAAGCTGCAGCTCAAATTCCTGAGTGAAAGCAACAGGTAACAGCAACACGAAAAGTGAAAAAGTGTATGTTATCTTATAACATGATTAAATTTTCCTAATGTATAAACAAAGCCATGTTACAGTCTTGATTTACAAAAAAAAGCCCCACACATGTGAAACTTTACACCCTTCTTCCTCAAGTTCTCAGGAAATTTATTATTTGTTATCATTTGAACAGAACCTCTACTTCATTCAGTTTCGATAACAGCCCGGTCTGCACCAAGTTGTAAGTTAAGCACACAACCGTACAAGAGGGCGATCAGCACAGCTGTCCCCAGTCACAGCCGATGCCACCAGAGGACACCTGGCAGCACAGCCCACGGTTCAAGCGCCCTGGCGAGCCTGCAGCAGCCGGCACGCGTGTGGAGAGCACAAAGCACCGCTCACCAGGCGCAGCAGCCCTCGCTGCCGGCACACAATTTACTGTGCCACACGTAAGGCTGCTGCAAGTGGCAACAAATAGTGAATGTTTGGGAACGAAGCTTTCCACCAGCACTTCCTATGGAGCTGGACACGCTGCAGCGGAGCCAGCCTTTTGACACAAAAATACCTTTGGCGGCACAGATGAAGGAGCTCTGCCACCCATCCGCCTCAGCACCGCGACCGCTGCTGGAGCGGGACTCGCCGCTGCCCCATCACCGTCCCGGGCGCCGCCCCGAACGCGGCTCCGGCGGAGGCGCTCCCGTAGCGCGGCCTCTGGGCACGGAGCCGGCCGGCGCTGCCCGGCTATAGGGCCAGCAATGCCCCTCGGCGCCGCAGGCGCGGAACCACCTACGCCGCTGCTCCATCCCGCCGGGAGCCCCCGCGAACCCCAGACCCACCGCGGGGCTGTCTGCCCGCACCCCGCGGCCCACCTGGTTGAACCTGTCCACGATGCCCCGGCAGGTGGAGCACGCCAAGCGCCGCCGCTCGCCGGCTCCGCTCACAGGCAGCGACAGCAACACGGCGGCACAGAGCAGCACGGCCAAGGCCCCGCGGGTCGGTCGTGGCGCGGGACCCGGTGGCGGAGTGGGGCCGGGCCCCATGGCGAGGCCGCGGGACCCCTGGACGCGGAGCGGGGCCGCCCCAGCCGAGCCCCCTCAGCAGCGGCGGCCGCGCTGGCCCCGCCCCGGCCCCGCCGGCCCGCGAGCTCCATTCAGATTTCCGCGTCAGCCCCACGCGCGCACCGGCCGCGGGCGCTCATTGGTCGAGGCGGCGGAGCGAAAGGACGTGGTCCAATCAGCACCCGCCACGCTCCGGACCAATGGGAGCCCCCCGCGTGCCCTGAGAGACGGGCGGGGGCCGGGGTCGAGATGTCGGAGCGAGCTCCGCCGCCATCATAAGAAAGGGCAAGCACGGGCTCCATAGGGGCTTCAGAGCCGCCCGCCATTTGTATTCGGCGGCCGCCTCGGAGACCTTCTGCTGCCGGGGGCGTGCCCTGCCCTCACCCAAGATGGCCGGCGGGGGAGGTGATCACGTGCTCGCGGGGCCGGCGCTGCCGCTCCCGCGCTGCCGGCGCCCTCTGCGGGGCGGCCACGTGGGCGCGCGCGCGGTGAGTGCGGGAGCGGCGGCGGGTGCTGCTCGGGCCGGCGGGGCGGGCAGGCGGGGAGGGAAGGACGGGGCAGCGGGAGAGCCGCCAGCTGCCCGTGCCTCTGCTGCAGCCCGGCCAGAGGGCGTTCCCGGGAGCGCCACCGGGTGCTGCTGGGCGGCCGCCCCAGCTCTCCGCCTCCCGGGCGCGGGAGCTGTGGCGCGGCGGGAGGGAGGGAGGGAGGGCGTGCGGCCGGGCAGGGCAGCCGCATCCTGAGGGTGTGCGCGGGGCGCGGTGCCTGCCCTGCCGCGGGGGCGCGGCGGCTGCAGGAGCGGCGGGTGCTGTTGGGCTCGGCCCGGAGCCCTCATGGAGCCCCCTCACATGAGCGACCGGACACGGGCGGCGCTTCAGCCCGCCCCGGCGCTCACCTGCGGGGCTGGGCTGGGCGGGTGGGGGTCCGTGTGCCCCTGCTGGGACCAGGAGCGATGGGGGCGCGGGGAGGGTGGCCGGGTTGGATATGGGGAGGTTTCACTCGAGAGCATTCTGCAGGTTTCTTCCCCGACCCCAAGAGTGCCATTTCTTTCTCTATCGCCTCGTCGTAGCTTTGTGTCTGGTAGCGTCCCACACTGTATTTCCTGCCTCAGCCTTCTCGTCTTTTTTTCCCCCTCTTAGTTTTTTTTTTTGTTTGGATTTTCTTTTTTTTTTTAGCCAGTCTCGAAACTCATGAGGAAGTGTATATAAAAATACTAGCTGCAGTTTTTTCCTAATACAAGAGAAAACAAAAACAATCCCGGCAACTAATCTGACCTCACTGAGGTATTAACTCTAGATCAAACTTGGAAGAGCTATTAAAACATAGGGAAAAAACCATGGAAATTTAAGATAATACAAAATGGGTTTTGCCAAAGCTTGATCGAGGCCAAGAGGGAAGACCTTATGCTGGGGTGCACTTGGTGGTTCTGCTTAGATTCCTCCCTGTGAGGAAGTGAAATGACTCTGCAGACAGATTTAAAACACAATTTGACTGCCTGACTCCATCACAGCTCTTCTGAAGCGTGTCTGAACAACGTAAATGAGCTAAATATGGTAGGTTTTTCACGGGAAGAGTAAAAAATCTACGTGAACTAATGATACTTCCATTGAGAAAGTCTAAAGCAAAAACAAACCATTTTTGATGGAAATTCCTCACCTTTTTTTTTTTTTTTAATGAAAATCCAATTTTTTCCCCCACCCAGTTTAATCCCAGGAAGAGATGAATCCGTTTTGTTAAAAACCCCTGCTCTTGTATGATTCAGTCTTGATTTAGATTCCCTGGGGGGAGTCAGTGTAGCCAGCTCTGTTGTAGGGGCCTGAAGAGGATTCTTCTGAAGTTGCCAGAATGTAATCAATGGACAAACCTATGCGTATTGCTTCTGATTATCCTCTAAGCTTCATTATTAAATTATTAACTGAAAAGCTGTTTCTGTGGTTTTGGCATTTAAAAAATAAAAAACTGTAATTGCAAGTATTTGCCTTTATATAGCAAATTTATTTTAATCATCAAATTCAGTGTCTACCTGTCTTGGTAAATTCCACTTGAATTTTGATGCTTGTCAACATCAATTTTCAACAGAGCAAGTTATCTTGATTCTTGATAAGACCACTGAATTTATTAGGCTTTATCTCAGAAACCTGGGTGTTGTCTTCATGCTTTGGTTTTTTATCTTCTAGCATGTTTCCCTTCTGGGAATTTCAGTATTTATAATGCATGTAATTATCTCCAGGATGTATAAGTATGCTGTCATGCTTACTTGTTTCAGGCATACAAAAGGATTGGAGTCAACAAGATTTAAAAAAAAAAAAAAAAGCTTGTAATAAACTGTGTGTGGGCTCTGTAACTTCACTTCCATTCTGATTTAGGAAGCTGGGGACTGATTACTCATGTGGTTATCATCTAAAGATACCAGGAGCAGGCTGTGTTGTAGATCGGTCAGAGGATAATGAGTGCAGTATTTATAGGGGATGGTAACAGCTCATTGTTATGCAGATGATGTAGTTAAAAATGAATAAAAATAGAGCTTCTTGGCACTTGGGTTCTTTTATAAAGATTTATTGGGTCCTAAAATACCTTCAGTGTTAAGAAGCTGTGAATTTGGAGTCAGGAATACCTACCTTGCAGGTCACCATGCTGCTTCACCTGATGCATGAGCTGCTCAAGTGTTGCTGTGTGCAGCAGTGGATTGACCCTGCAGTGTCCATTTATCTCTTCAGTTAAGTTTGACCAGAATAATGAAATTCTTCTGCATTTATTGGGAGAATTCAGAAAGAATTTGTGCAACATAAATTGCCCTGTGCAGGGACTTAATTCCTGCCAGACACTTTTTGAGGTGTGAGTCCCATGCCTCTTTTCCTACTCTGTGGGATAAGGATTCTCTTGCAGCACAAACCACAGTTATCCGTTCTTGTAAAGAAGTAATACTACTACAGGTTTAAAAGGCTGTTCCTACTTCCAGAGGTGAAGGGTTTGTTCAGGCTCCTCACTCTTTGAGCTCAGGCTTGGAGCTTCAGTTGCAGTCTGCAGCAGAAGCAATCATCAGAAAAAGAGATGCAGTCAGTGAGGTGTTTAAAATAATATGCAGATACATGCAATTTACAGGGAGTACCTAAATTTCAGGATTTATTGGTGCTCATTGTGAATACAAGGAACATGAGCTCGCTCATTTTTACTAATGAGCAGCACAAACATCAGTTCAGCAAAAGGTAGCTCTAGGAGGCAGTTGCTAAGTGATCCCAGGAAATCTGCCAACTATCTTATATCTGTTTGATGGACATATTTAGACCAAAACACAGGAGAAAACATCTAATCAAAACCCCAGTTGGATCTTAGAAGTGCTGGTTTAGAATTTTTTTTCTGTGAAAACAGAGCAAGAAAAAACATAATCTCTTGTCTTTTATTAAATTGTTAACTTAAAAAAATTGGGAAGCTTAAATTGAAAGAACACAAAATAGATTTGCTCTGGCATCACCTGGACACATGATTTTATTGTAATGATAAAATACAACATAAATACTTCCATAAGAATGGCTCAGCAGTGTTGTGAAATGAAGCACCAGGGAGAAGGGCCCTTCATTTCTGGGTGGAAGTGTGAAGCAGGGGCACAGAATGTCTCTTGCCATGGTGACACGTGTGGGTGCCAGGGGGGATTTGTCCTTCTCTGGCCAAGCCCAGCCCGAGCTGCTGGCAAACTCTGGAGATCAGAGTACTCTGTTCTCAGCAATTTCTCATCCTCCTGGATCCTCTCCCACTGGTTTTGGAGCCCTGAACAAACGAGAGAGTGTTCTAGAGACCATCTGTAAATCCAGTGTGCAGCTCAAGTGAGGGGGGATTACAAGGCTGTGTGTCCCACTAATCACAGACACAACTGAGGTGACACTCAGCAGCGGGGCAGTATGGAATGCAAAGGGATATACTTTCTTAGGTAGGGTCCATGTTGTCTTGAGGTTTTGTAGGTGAAAATTAAAACAATTATATTTATAGATGGTGGCATAAATTATGAAATGCTCCTGAATATATTTTTGACCTTAATTCATTGAATTTAATAAAAAATTTCCTGGGTTTTTTGACTTACTAGTCTTTGTTAGAACTTTTTGACTGCTGTAATACATTTTTCCTTGCACCGTCAGTCTTTTTTTTCTGGTTGTCCACTTCATGCCATGTTATTTATATAATTTCATTTTATTTTCTTTTTATAGTAATAATAGAATATATCTGAGTTTCAAACCCAGGATGGCTCAGAAGAGGAGCTCAAGTGGGCGGTCATTCCCATTGCTGCTGCTGCTGATTGTGGTGGCCTTTGTTCATTTAACTGTCTGTCCTTTTACAAAAGTGGAGGAAAGCTTTAACCTACAAGCTATCCATGATGTGGTGTACCACCAGCTGGACTTGGATAAGGTAAATTGAAAATAATAACTCCATGTTTGGACAGTGTTAAAGATGGCCGTTCCCTGCAGAATCTGTAGGATAAATGCGGTGTGAATATGATTTATTTTCCCCTGTTTCTAATTTGCTTATTTTAAGTAGATTCTCCTTTTTGCAGTATGACCATCATGAATTTCCTGGAGTTGTCCCAAGAACGTTCCTTGGACCAATTTTTATTGCTGCTCTTTCCAGCCCGGCTATCTACATACTTTCTGTGCTAAGAATGTCCAAGTTTTATTCCCAGCTGATAGGTATGAGAACTTTGAATCCTCAGAGATGTCACCCATTAGAGCACCAGTTAAAACATAGTTGCTACATTTGGACCAATAGTTAAATTGTGATATTCTTTTCCTCAGGGAAGGAAAACCCACGCTGTGGTACTTGAGGCAGCATGGCCATTCAGCTCCCTCTTTGGGAGTAACTAACAGCACCCAGAAAGTCTTTGCTAACAAATGTCAGGCAGTGTAGAAAAAACAAGTGTCTCAAGTCTCTTCAGAGAGTTCCCCCCCATGTACACTTCAGAAAGGATTGTTAACTTTGGCATGGAAGCATTGACGTTTGTGCAGAACTACCAGACAGGTTAAAAGTGGATTAGAGCAGATAAACTAAATGGAATTTTGTTTGGCTTTTTGTTTCTTTGAAGGTAGTAATATTGTGGTATCTTAAGTGTTAATCTTCAGAATGTCTTTCATTACATTATATAACATGGCTGTTCATCAGTGATCCATGTGATACTACTCTTTGATTCCTGTTTTTATTCTCCTGATAGTCCGAGGAAGTTTGGGGCTCAGTGTGATTTACACCTTATGGAGGCTGCAGAAAGAAGTTAGAAAACAGTTTGGAGCAACTACAGCATCAATCTTCTGTCTCATCACTGTTACTCAGTTTCATTTGATGTTTTACTGTACAAGAACTCTCCCTAATGTGTTTGCACTTCCATTTGGTAGGTATTTCATAGGAAAAAATTTAAAATTTAAAACTTCTTTTCAAATGTATCAGTAGTTAAAGTACAGGAAAAGTGTGGTCAGACCAAATTGACATATCTACTTGATTGATTTGTGTGATAACAAGACTAAAAAGCTTGAGATTTCATTCTCTTTTTACCATTTATGCTTACGGTGTCTGTTCAATCAAGTTTTATTGAATCTGAGTGCATGAAGGTTTTGTCAGATGGCTTTGATTAGCTAGAGGATTGGGTTCACATGTCTAATGCATAAAGCATAGAGCTATGAAAAGGGATGAGGTATACCTGCAGTTCAAAAAATCCCTGTGAACTTGGTCTGCACAGAAAAGGACTTTCAAATGGGATTGTAGAAGATGCTCCTACTGCACCATATTCACGTTCCTCTTCTGAAGCTGTGTACAAATTTAGCAATTTCTATACTTACATTAAAAAAAAAACCTAAAAAACCAATGTCAAGCCCTTCTTTACATACACAGTTTTCCCCCAGAGCTGATGAAGAGGAAGATTAATCACATGTGACAGATATTTACTGAGTCACTAAATGCTTCAGTGCAAGTTGTTTAGCTAATAACATGGTGAGGTTGATGAAAGAACCTGTACAGATGAGAAATGATAAACAAAAGCAGATGAATTGTCAGATAAAGTGTCTAGTAATGTCTCAGATAATTTTTGCATATTAAGAAATACAAGTTGTTTCATGATTTTGTACCTTAGTATTTCACGTTTTCCTTAGGATCCTGAGCACATTACTATGTCGAGATTTAAGCTAAAGGAGACAACTTCATCTGTAGAGATGGGTTGTGTCCCACCTAATCATGTGAATTAATTTATAAATCTTTCTCCCTCAGCAGTAGTCTGTAGTCTCATTTATGTGTTTGAAATGGGTTTGTGTTTTCATGAATATAGAATATATTTAGCCAAGAGAATAAACTAAACTGCTCAGCTGATATTGAGCAATAATAATTATGAATCGTAGTTTGAGAAGCTTTTAGTACTCCCTTAAGGTTTGTTTTTCTTCCCCCCCCCCACCAACAGCTATTAAATACACTGCCTAGAAAGAGTTTCCATTTGTTCCTTCTGTGGTTATACTTTTCCTGATTACTTTAGCATCAACAGTATAAAGCAGTGCATTATTCCAAATTACATTTCCCTAACAAAGGAAGAATTTCTGGGCTAGAAATGCTGGGAAGACCAAGAGAGGATTGCTGGGAAGTTAGAAGAACAAGAAGATAGCATTGATTGTTACCCTTTAGAAAATAAATAGTTCAGTATGTTGAGTGATGTGTTTTGGGCTTTTTTTGTTTGTTTTGTTGGTTTTTTTGCAGTGCTCCTGGCATTGACATTTTGGATACAGCAGAAGCAAAGGCCATTCATTTGGTTCTCAGCTTTGGCAATTATAGTCTTCAGATCAGAGCTCTGCATATTCTTGGGCCTCATGCTCCTGGTGACGTTATTAACTAAAAGAATCTCCATTTTCAAGGTGCTTTCCCATGCTGTTCCTGCTGGAGTGTTTTGGTTGGGTAAGTGTTTGCTTGGGAGAAAGCAAATGGCATTAAGTGCAAGAGAAGACTGGAGTTTTCATGGATTCATCTGTTGAGAGGCCCTTAAGGGTTCTTTTTGGGGGGTGGCAGTGGAGAGCGGGTAAGTGGGGTGTTGTGAGTTATTGTTTTAGTTTGATTCTGTTTCCTAATATGTTGAGATTTTCTGTTTCTTTGGAAGTTTCAGTGTGAGGAAATAGAAGTGTGCAGAGCAGAGAAAGGTACTGTGGCCTCTGTTTTTAAATGCTTACAGTATAATGTCCTGATCTTAAAAGAGGCTGAGATATGCAAGTTGACTTCAATACAATTGGCACCTGGCTGTAGCTACTTGTGCATATTATCACTTGTAGTATCTATTGCCATGGTGATAAGCTGAGTCCCAGGGTAAAATACAACTGTGTGACAGGGATACCAAGCAGGAGGGTTGTGGGGAGAGTTGCAGTTCAGCTCTACTCCACTGTTAAATGAAATTTAACAGCTTAAGTGGTCTCCGTGCTGGAGAGGTTGAAAACTTCCCTTGTCTCTACCCGTCCATGGAGGGCCTTGTGTGTATGCACATAAACACTCTAAGCTGCTCCACCAGCCTCCCTCATTAAAAATCCTGTTGTCAGGTTTGTCATGGGGACCCCTGGCAGTGTGTTGTCCCTTGCACAGAGTGCACAGTAGAAACACTAAACAATTATGCCAGGTGCATTTGGAGGCACCTCATGTTGTAAGAGTTTGGAGGCCCAATGGGAATTAACCACTGGCATGCCCCTTTCCTATTTGAGCAAAATCTGTAAATACTAGAGCAGTTTTCACAGAGCTGTGTAGAGGAGATGGGGCTGACAGTTTTGCTGCTTTCTTTTTTTCCTTTCATCCCTTATTGTCCCTCCACCTAATGAATAGTAGCAAACTTTGTGATTGTTTTTTTAACTTAACAAAAAACAATTGTAGCTTTACAATAAAAATTTATTTAGTACTATTTGAAGTTAACATGAGCTTCTTATCGTTGGTTACATTTAATGCTCTTAATGCTTTTCTAAAACAAACCTCAATTAAACCCTTGTTTTCAAACCTGGGATTGGAGTGGGGTGAATCCCAATTGGATTCATGTCTAACATGCTCCTTTAAAGGCTTCTGTTCAGAAGTGCTTCCCTTCCCTGCACAACAGACATATTCAGCCTTCTCTGTGGTTTTGGGTGAGGCTTACAATGCATGTTTCAGTTTATGTTGGTCTCAATGTGCTGTATGTGTTCTATTTGGATATGTTAGTTTGCTTTTCCCTGGTTTTTAGTTCATGCAGATTTGTATCTCTTTAATTCTTTTAGGGCTAACAGTTGCTGTGGATTCTCTGTTTTGGAGGCAGCTTGTGTGGCCTGAGGGGAAAGTGCTCTGGTATAACACAGTTTTAAACAAAAGTTCCAACTGGGGAGTATCCTTTGAAACATCCAGAGAAAAAGAACACTACCAGCCAAAGCAAAGACTTGATGTGACTTACTCCTGAGACTCAGGGTGTTAGATTCTGCTTTTCACTATTTAAAACTTATGAGACAGTGTCTGTCCCTTTGTAAAATTGTAAGTCTCCTCTGCTTTTTCTTGCCTCTTTGTGTTCTACCAGTATAAAGCCAGGTTTCTTCTCCTTGGTATTTCATGTTGCCCATCATTAGTGCCATTTGATGTGTCTCTGTTGGGTAATGAGAATGTAATTAAGCAACTGCTTTTAGTTCTCCAAAGATGAGACAGAAAATGAAAGGCTGGAAGAATGTGTATACAAAAAGTATACTGCATATTTGTAAAATTTGTGGATACTAATGTAAAGAACAGTTACTTTACTTGTTAGCAGTGAAAGCATCCTTAACTCTTTTCACCTTGAAGACCTCTCCCTTCCTGTGGTATTTCTATTCAGCCCTGCCTCGTGCTTTGGGATGCAGCATAATATTTGTACCTTTAGGGGTAACAGAGAAGAGAACTCGGATTCTACTTTTGCCAGCACTGGGCTTTATTTTCTTGTACTCGTTTCTCCCACACAAGGAGCTGCGTTTCATCATCTACACTTTCCCTGTTTTCAACATAGTGGCCGCTAAAATGTGCTCACGAATGTAAGTTCAAAATCCTGTTTGTTGGTTTTTCCCCTCTGAAAATGCAAAAGGAAAACTATTAGTACTGTTTTTATGCACTTTTTTCATCTTGACCTCTGGATCATACTGAAATATTCATGTGCTGTAGAAAGGAGTTCGAGGTCTTTGTACCCATTTGACTGCAGAGAGAAGTGGAAACACAGAAAAGCAAATGCTTTGGTGGGACTATTTGGGAAGTCTGGAGGAGAATTGAGAGTAGAGCCCTAATTTTACTGTTAGGTTATTACAATGCACTTTATTTACCAGAAAAGAAGACATATTCCACAGTACTCCTGAGCTGTTAGCACAGTTTACTTCAAGAGTTGGTTCAATACACAAGCGAGGCTTGTGAAACATGGAGTTAAATATTTCTGTGTGGGTATATTGAATAAGCAAATTCAAGTTCAGAGTTAAACTTCTCTAAAAGTGAATATATTCATAGCTGAAGTTTTTAAACACAGAAATACTTAGCTTTATTGATAAGTTTGTCTTAGTTTTATTAATCAGAATATTCTAATTTAAATGTCACTAGAAGTTGATCTTCTAGACATTGGTAATAAATATATGCCATACAGAGTTAATAAAATTTCTATTCATCTTTATTATCTGGAATTGGAGTTTCTGTAACAATTGTGTCACAGTAGTCAGTGACCAGTGTGAAAGAAAATAACAGTTTATTCTTCCTTGTTTTTCTCTTCCTCAACAGTCTGAATAACTACCGGAGATCCTGGCTGTACAAACTTGGGTCATTCTTTATTGTAATCCATCTTGTACTCAATGCTGTTTATTCAGGAACATCTTTATATGTTTCACATTTCAATTATCCTGGAGGAGTGGCAATTCAGAAGTTGCATGAGCTGGTACCTTCAACAGCAGGTATGTAAGGCTGGCTTTGAGGTATGTTCACCTCATCTTAATTTCAGTATATCTTTTCATGTATTGCATACTACTTCTTCAAACTAGGCACACACATCTTCTTTGTTAATGTTTTGTTAATTTATTATTAATCAGAGTGTACTTGGAAGAATTTTGAAACTGTATTCTATTTTCTTTATTTGTGTAGATGTCTCTGTTCACATTGATGTGGCTGCAGCACAAACGGGAGTTTCTCGGTTTCTAGAAATCAATTCTGATTGGAGGTATGTCCTGAATGAGGTATTTTCATCTGAGGCCAGTAGCCTGCTTTTTCTTTTTTTGCATATGCACAGGGACAAGTATTGCAAACACAATTTCTGGTACAGCGTACTTATTAAACCAGCTTAAGAACAGTATTAATCTTCAGGGAATTTTTGATGTCTGCAGTGCTGCCATTTCAGAAATAAAGCACTGCAGGGTTTTTTCATTGTTTTGGTTGATTCTGATTTGCCTGTATAGCATAGAATATTTTGAAGGACAAGAGGAAATGGCCTCAAGTTGTGCCAGGCGAGGTTTAGGTGTGATACTAGGAAAAATTCCTTCATGGCAAGGGTTGTCAAGCATTGGAATATGCTGCCCAGGGAAGTGGTGGAGTCACCATCCCTGGAAGTGTTAAAAGTTTGGATATGGCTCTTGGGGCCATGGTTTAATGGTGAATGTGGTGATGGTGCAAAGGTGACAATTTGGCTTGATGCTCTTAGACATCTTTGCCAACCTTAGTAATTCTGGTATTCTAAAGACATCAGAAACAGCACAAAAATTGTTAGCTTACCAAACTTTATGCCAATATGTTTAATGCAGCTAGGTCTGATACCCCACTAGACCTTGTGAAACAGAGCTTTCTTGGCAGAACAGTGTACATATTTATTTGTCTGAATGATGTGTGGCAATGTGAGGCTTGTGTACATTTTAATATTGAAAGTCTGGTTTTATGTGGAACATCCCTCATATAGATGGCACTGAAGTTGCTGCTGTGAACACATTCATTAGCTCTGAGGAAAGGCTGTTGAGTGCTTTGTTACTATGACCAACAGTGATATATGGACATTTTTTTAAAAAGAGTTGGAATATTGGAATGAATAGTAGGAGACATTGTGATGTGGCATAATTTGCTTTTCAGGATGAAAACCAACAAGTAGGCACCTTTCTGATTTTTAAACCTACCTCTTCAGCTGAAGCATAAGGTTTTAATTTAAATGAAAATTATCATAATGAAAATGATTTGTTAGAAGATGACACAAAGCCTCCCTTCATACTGCACAAACAAATGCAACACAAACAGATTTTGATTTAAGTAGTATTCTGACCATAGACTTTAGACTTTTTCCCCAGTCATAGTATTCAGGATCAGATGAACATAATTTAATTACTGGTATGTTTAGAGATAAAAGTACTTTGGAAGTGAAGCAGAAGAAGGGGAGAATGCTTCCAGGGGTATTAGAAAAATCATCGATCTTGCTATGCCTTTTTATTTCCAAGCACTCTCATGATGATGGTACAGACTGTTAAAAGCCTTCACAATTACCTATCCACTGTTTATTTCAAATGGGTTTTTTGTATGCTGAATCTAGAGGAAGTCTTAAACCATTAATTGGGAGGAGACATTAAGCTGCTAGAGTACAAGGGATAGAATGTGCATGCTAGCTAAAATGTTTCAATATTCAGGGTTTTAAAATGTACTTAAATACACAATACTCTGAATCCAACTCTCCTCTCTCAGTAGTGCTTTATTCCAATGAGCTTTTTGAGTTGGTGAGTGTTGGATTGCTTGGGGTTTGTAAGGCCTGGTGGGATTGGAAGGTGAATGAATAATATCCCTGTCACTGATAAATGTTTCATGGTGTTACAGCTACAGAGCAGTTTCTCTATCACTTTTAACTGTACTCAGCAAAACAAAGGCTTAAGGAAGGGCTGATTCAGCATAAAGTTTCATATTAAAAAAATCAGACAAAATCCACAACTGAGCATCATACACAGTTCTGCCACTTGGTCTGACAGCACAGTAGTGCAAAGTTTATTGGCACCAACTGTCCATTTTCTCATTGTCCAAGAAACTGACATCCTTTCAGATGGGTGAAAACGAACTTAACCTCTTCATTGACAGTATATGTCAGGTGGAAACAGATTAGGGATGGGGTGGCTGAGAAGGTTGATGATTCATCAGATAACTGCAGTCCATAAATAAAAGTGTCTCGAAGTTATCAGCTTTCAGTAGTGTGCTCAGATTAGATCTATTTGCCTCAAGAAAAATGCAAGCAATCTATTATTTTTCTTCAAAGGGTGATTGAAAGGAGCTTGATGCAGGTTCTTACAAGGAACAGGTGTTACAATCTCATCTTCAATTAGTGCAGTCTCTTTGAACCCTGAATAAATATGCTGTGTAAGCTTTAAGTATTTAAAAATAATAAAATTTAGAAATGCATGCAGCCAGATGAAAGGCCTTTTACTTGCTGATGAAGAAAATGTGAAATTAGTAGTTGGTAAGGTTGTTACACAGTAATGCTGTTCCTTCTGCCAGTTTGGATGTATCTACCGACCTAAGGGGTATTGTGATATTTTTGGAAATAGCAGGTGAAATTAACATGCAATTGTTTTAAAAGTAGAAAACACCTGTTCAGTGTGCAGTCTAATTCTGCATTGTATGGTGTATTTAGTGACACATATGAAGTCTGTCAGCCTGGGATCCTTCCTGAGTTGCCAAAATTTTAGTTAACAATTCACACAAAATCTCTGGTTTTCTGTAAAGTACTTCCTTCAAATATCTTAAATGTTAATGACTTCCCTGTCAGGCAGCATTATAAAAATATCAGCAGATCAGTAGAGATTTTTTTCAGTGAATTCAGGCAGATGAGAGACCAGGCCTGCAAAGATGCAGGGTGGATTTAATCCTGGTGCATTTAAGGGTATGTAGGGCTGGGACTGCACTGCTTCCTTACCTGTGTCCACGTTTGCAAGGAAAGTCACATGAATATGCCTAAGTAAGATGCCTTTGAAATGTATGGAAGGATTCAGGGGCCTAAGAATGGGAACTCCAAGTGCTGGAGCTCTTGGAGCTCCCCAGAGTTCACAGAACAGAAAAGGTGAAGAAGGGGCACTGCTCTTCACTGAGGTTACAGAGCCTAACAGTGGGTTATGGAGTGTTTTAGAATGAACTTGCCTCTTTCTTCTCCTTTGAAGTTGGTGGATCGAGGACTTGAACAGGCTGCCATGTCCAGTATGAATATGCTAAGCTTTAAGCTATAAATTGCTCCTGACTCTCCTCAGTGAATGAACAGATAACTATTGCAAAGTAGAACCATGTCCTCATGAGACAGTGAGGGAGATCTGTCTCAATTCCTAGAAGATTAAAGGGGCTCATACAGCTCTTAAGAGATAATGAACTTCAGTTTTGGGCTTAGATCAGATGAAAACTGCTGAAACTAGATCTTTCACATCACTGCCAAAAGCTAGATTGAGCATAAATCCTTTTAAGAAATAACCCTAAATGTACAAAATAAATAGTCCTAGAACTCAGTACTTTTTTAAAATTCCATATATAATTTATATGTATTCTTGTACTTTAACAGTTTATAAAAGCTGACCCAGAGTGACCTGCCCAAACATGTAGTAGATCTAAGGAACTGAACTTAGAAATAACAAGTGCCAAATTAGTACTGTAATTGCCAGACTCCTCCTTTCCTCCAGCATTCAAGGAGGCCTTGTCCCTGCTATTCTCTGAGGCTCCTACTCTAATGTATGACTACCAGAAGAAAAAGGTTTCTGCTTAAGTACCACATAAGGTATTTTTTAGCATGACTAAAAAACCCCACAAAGAAAAAAAAAGGAGGAAAAAACCCAAACCAAAACAAAACCACCTCCACGTTTCTCCAAATGCAGTTCTTGTAGAGTAAAACTTAAAAATTGGTCCAGTTTCCTACAATCTTAGGCTTTGGAGTCCTTGCTCCACTGAATTCAAATAGAGAACTAGTAAGAAATTTTCTAGGAGTCATGATTTATATCACAATAGCAGCAGAAAGACTTGCATGGAATGACTGAGTCCCTACATTCTTCAAAAATACTATTTCCTCCTCTAGTACTATTTAATCAGGAGATGTAACTGAGAATGTTAGTTCATTTTTGTGTTTCATCTTGGATGCCTCTGCAATAATAGCCATCTTTAATAGGTAAAGCAAGGAATAAAAATAAATCTTCTTTGTTCTTTACAGGTATGACAAAAGAGAAGATGTTAAACCAGGAGACCAGTTGATGTTTTCTTACACACACATACTGATGGAAACAAATCCTCTTCAAATATCACATTACAAGACAACCCACAGGCCACTGGCAAATATACCTGGCATCGGTAAAATTGGGTTGAACCTTACTGCACTACCTCCTTTTACTTTAAACTTGAAACCAAAATTAGTACTGTTGGAAAAACTTCCTCTATCATCTTGACTGTGAATTTTAAGTAAGTCTTTTGATGTGCTTTTGCTGATGATTGAACTATATAAGACAGCAGCAAATTGTCATTCCAGCACTGCAACTCAGCTTCTGTGGAGAGGCACAGAAAATCTCTGTACCAATTGGTATTTAGCTCCGTCCTGTTTCTTACAAATAATACAGTGCATTCCTAGTCAGTATATGCTCAGTATGCTGAGTTGTATTGTTAGATACGTTTGAGAGAGGTTGCCTACAAGTTTAGTGGTATTAAGTAAAACCTGTCTACTTGGTTTGTTAGTCTGTTTCATCATGTAGCACAGGTATGTCCTAATTGTCCTGTATAAGATACAAAACCAACAGGTTTGTGCTAGGGCAATAATTTGGTATGTAATCTGTGTGTGCAAAGATGTATTACTTTATGTATCTGCAGGATTGTAACCCCCTCAGCTGTCAGATTGCCAGTGTGAAACCCAACAGTGTTATAAACATAGGAAAGCCATATTCATCCTTGCTTCGTCCTAATACCTAATTGTGCCCTGTAGGCTACCAAACTAATGAAACATTCACTTAAAAAGCAGTTGGACCTCTTGACAAGCACTGCTCCATAACAGATTTGAGTACTGAGGATTATTATCTTCATTCCAGTAGTTCATGAAAAAGCAGTAACTTGGATTTCCTGGGAAAAATAATCTTTAAAATATTTTTTCCCCTCTTCTGCTGTAATGGTATCTTAATTTTCAGTGTAAAAATTACCTATGGAAATGCCCACTTTAAGATACGTGCTGTTTTCCTTTTTTTTTATTAAGTTTGGAAAGGAGTACTCTAATGTGCCATGTGCTGCATTATATAAACTAGGGTAAGATTGCATGCTCTGTAGTTTCTTTATTAGATGTTTTTGTTAAGGATGTCTGCATAGATTGCTGAATGGAACAAGCAAAAAAGGTTAGAATTCTGGTTAGGGCCAGTTGTAATATGCCAGAAGTTCCATTAGTGTAAAATGTCAGAATCGTTGAAAGTATCATGGGCAGAAAACTATTCCTTGCTGACTGAAAACTTGAGTAAAATATAATTATGGAATAAAGTGGTTTGGTTTTTTTTTGGTTTGTTTGTTTTCTTTTTATTCTTAAATTTGCTTGATTCAGGAACTACCTTTACCTGTGTAGTTTCAGTTTTTAGGACCATGTTTTCTTTTTGTAGTCTAGATTATGTATCAGTGGAACTGATCTGGTGGGGTGGGGCCTGCTCCCTCGAGGGTGGCTGTTGTTGCCCAGGCTTCCTTGGCCTGAGCAGATCTGGCAAAAGCAACCTGCAGAACTTGTTGGTCCAGTCTCTGGCCGCTCTTGAAATTTAAATCATTCAAGTATTATCTATTTGACTTGTCTTTGGAAGAAAACCTAGCTTCCTCCAGAGCCAGTTTGAACATCAAACAATTCACTAGAGACAGAAGGAAATACATGTGCAAATCGCTGCACATTTGGAACCACACAAAGGAAAACTTTTAAGGATGTAGGTAGGCCTTCATGTTAAGGCTAATAATTTACTTCATGTAACCTCCCCCACATGGAATCCACAACTCAAGAACCCAAACTAAAATTTATCCTGCCCAGGTGTATACAAATGTCTGTGTGGTTGCTCCAGCTTTCCAAATCCCTGGCTGTCAGAATCTCTGCAGGAACTTGCTTCTGTCACCTACAGAGAAAAAACCTAGGGCCACTGTGCTTGCATCTCAAGCTGTTGTCTGAAGTAGCACTGAAAATGCACACATGAGGCATTTGAAGAGTTTCATCTTGCTGAATTTCATACTCACATCATAGAATCTTTCCACAGACTTTGGTGTGTGGGTGCTACCTGTGGGACTGAAACCAGTGATGGTGTTCAGCTGTGGAGCTCAGATTTACTACTGTTCACAGCCTCATCACCCATGGAAATAGAAGCAATCAGCTCAAACTGGGCTTTTACTCTGTTTAGAGAAAGATAAAATACATACAAGGAAACAGGAAAGAGATACTGGATTGCAGTTTTGAAGAGTGTCTGAAGTTTATTTGTGTCCTGTTACATCTAGTCCTCCATGTGTGGTTATTGAAAGTGCTTAATTTGGAAGTCTGTAACTTTGGTGTTGTAGCTAAAAGGGGTAGATTGTGACCCAGGCAGTGCATGGAGCAGCACAGTACCTGTGGCTGTATGACCTCTGAAACAGCATGTGTCAGGGCAGGTGTAAGTTGGATAATAGGAAAAGGTTCTTCACCCAAATGGTGGCTGGGCACTGAACAGGCAGCCCAGGGAAGTGGTCACAGCACCAAGCCTGACAGAGCTCAAGGAGTGTTTGGACAGCACTCTCAGACACATGGTGTGTCTCTTGGAGATGTCCTGTGCAGGACCAGGAGTGAACTTTCATGATCCTTGTGTGTCCTTTCCAACTCATGTATTCCTTTCTAGCTATGATTCTATGGGTAACTGCCTCAGACACAGGCCATCACTTGGAATAAGCAGGGGCAGCTGGCAAACTGGGATGAAGATTACTGCAGTTTTTCCCTAAAGGCTGCTTGAATAAAACAAGCAATCCATGCAACAGAAACTAAAGCCCTCTCTCCTTAAATTAATTTTCTCGTCTCCAACATCTCTTGTGTTGCCTTTCTTTAGCTCCACAGGAACAACAGAGCTTATTTTCTTCTTTCATATAAATTAATATTCAGAGTACTTGTGTGTAAGAAAAAAGTGAGTTTAAGTTCCCCTAAATACAACAAGGCATAAAGGAAGTCTCCTGCTCCTTCTACAAACTTGGAATTGAGGTAGTACAAGTTCTGCATTTGGGTGACTGCATTAGGAGGAAGCATCAGGTTACAGAATGAATGGGGCAGGTAGGAGGACAGTGACTGAACACTTGGGATTTTTGAAGGGACTTTAAAGTAATAAATTTCTCATGCTTATTTAAGTTCTTAAAAGAAAAATACCTTTTGACTGATTACAATAAAATTCAGCTTTTCTTAACAAAAACAGAAATAAGGTGAGTATGTTGAATTAACTGAAGGTTGAATTAACCTGAATAAAGCATAAAGACAGATAGTACAGTTAATCTATAATGCTGATACAGAATGAGATTTATTTCAGGGTGTGTTGTTTAAACTCCCCCAGGGTCAAATGTTGTGTAGCATCATACATTGCTCTTTAAGTTTGACTTAATTTCTTGGAAGCAATGCTTGTTCCTGTAAAAAGTCCAACAGATTATTTGGACAAAAATATGTCACCATGCCATTTCACTTGAAGAAGGTGAATAATCAGTATCTTACAGCCCGAGATGTAGGACATTCTTGTTATAAAACTAAATAAAGTAATTGCATGAAAAAAATGTTGTGGAACTTGCCAATAGAGGACGTTTCTGGAAGCTGAAAGTAAAAGCTGCTTCAAAATAAAGGCGAACAGATGACTTGCATCAAGAATCAAAATAACTAAAGATCAAGGAGCAACTTCCAGTTCACAAAGTCTCTAATATCAAGAGCTGGAAAAAATCAGACTATATTGATCTCACACCTGCCCTAAGTACTTGCTATGGGTCTTTTCTCTTGATCTAAATTGGGGTGAGGAGACATGGAGAATGGTTGTATTGGATCTGACATCAAATACATTTTTCTGCCACCACTGAGGGAAAAACAGAGCACATCTCAGGTTGTAACCTTGTTCATCCATCAGAACACAACCTCAATGCAATCTATTTGTGCAGTGCATTCTGAAACACTGAGCACACTCCTTTTTCTTGCTCCCTGGCCGTTTCACACATCCCCTTAGTGAGACAGGTTACACATTCAGAACAAAGTTTGAGATTGTGCTGCTGCTCCTGCAGTTACAGTTGTTCCAGGACCATTCTTATTTTCCTGGATATTTCTAGTTATTCTAATGTTAAGAAACTTGGAAATGGATATGAGTTCTTAGCATTGGTTTGCTGTATCAATTTCAATGCAAGAGAGAGTGTTTCCCTTGCATCTGACAGCATTTTTTAGTAACTTACACAGAAATTCCAGAAATCATAGCCTAATGTTGCTTGCCTTTACTACAAGTGCTCAGACTTATATACTCCCATTCTAGCACCACCCTCAAAGAGCATTCCTTCGTAGCATTCGAAGGCTCCTTCTTGTACAAGTGACTTCACTTTCTGTTTGCAAGAAAAGAAAACTTTTCATCAAGCTGAGCTTATCATTGATGTAAGCAAGAGTTCTTAGCCACAACTGTCTCAGTGAGCTGCTTACATAATTAGTCTCAACTATGCCAAAACTAATGTTAAGAGGCTGTTAAACAGTGAGACATGAAATGCATCACTATCTGCTTAACACGACACCAAAGATTAAAAGGATATTTGCAAAAATTCCTTATGCTAAATAACAAATCTCTCTATAAAGGTTTTCTTCATTTCCTATTTATATGTGTAGGATTTCAAAGTGTAACTGGTCCATTTTGTATGCAGCTACTTATTTTAGATCAGCTCTTTAGATAACCATGAGCAACTACAACTACTTTTTGGTTGATTATTTCAGACCTTTATGATAGAAAGGGAAGCCAGTGTTTCTTTTGAAATTCTACGTCTTACTGTTATGGGCAGTCTTTCACCAATTCTGCTTTATTTCAGCTACAGCTGCCCGTGGTTCTGTACCAAGGCTTCATCAGTTTGTGCCAAGTATAAGGTAAAAATGCTGCCCGAAATGGAATCCACCTTTTCCTTTAAAACTGCCAACTTAGGAAGCTGGAAGAAGGCATTGGTTCATAGATTAAATAAAAGAGTCGGGGACAGCTTAAGCAAAGATCCAGTCCTTAGAACCCAAGTTGATACCTGAGATGGGGACATCACCCTGGTTACTATTTCTGGTTGGCATACTCATTTTATGAAATCACTTTTGGGTCCGCTTTGCAATGAAACCAAGAAGGTAAAGAATCACTGTTTCTTGTTGCTAAGAATAAAATAAAAGATGAATATGTTTGTGTAACAGTAAAATGCTTAGTTTATAAAATCTAAGTAATCTAAATCTAGAAATAATTGTATATTATATATATGTGTGTGTCTGTGTGTATTTAGTTTTCCTATGTTTGGAGGTAATGAAATGAAAATTTAATATGGTCAGGTCTGAATAATGGCAGGAAAAAAAAGCTACTTTAAGGGAGAAATCTCAGAAACTGTAAACACCTACTCTGAGCTGTCACCAATTCAATCAGTTACATCCTTACGTGGTCTTGACACTGCTCTAGTTGAGATTTCAGTTCTTCATAAATTCAGAAGCTACTTTTGAGAAGCAAGGGGTATTGGTAGTAAATGCTCACTGACTAAATTCTGCAAACGTGTTTTCTTCCCTTGGACTTGGTGAGCAGGGAAAGAGGCCCCATATACAAAGAAGCAAATGTGGGGGAAGCATTATCTTAGGTTTCTGAAGCATAATATACATCTCAATAGATACTTTCCATTATATACCCTTCACAAGACCTGAGTTCTTTGAAAAGGCTGTTGCAGATCTCAACTTCTTCCCCTTCCTACCTTTATTACTACAAAGTATTTTTGTGTATAGTTGCCACACCTGCCTACTTTTAAAAGGAGCAAAAGCTTTAAGATTTTTATGATGACCAAGTATCATCTACACTTTACTTTCAATGCTAACACTGAAAAAAAGTCTGCTTACTACATTTATTTCTGAAGTTGCTAATGTACTGAAAGTATCTGTTTAAGTATCACTGTGGCAGGGTCACCATGTTATGCATCAGAGAACTGTCTGCTGCCACAGGGATTGGTGCAGCACAATCTCAGGCTGATGAGAACTCCCACTATTTACAGCTTTGTCAGTCTAAGGGTAAGCACTGTAAAAATTGCTTTTTAAAATTTTTTAAATTTTGGGGGGGTCTTCTCTATTACAAATATGAGAAAGGTTGTAAAACCCTAAAATTTTAGCAATCACTGAGAATTTGTATTAAAACTAATAAGGCAAACCCAACATAAAACACAGTCACTCAATAACTTACCTCAAGCTTCAATGAAAGCTTTCAGCCCTTCTTTTGGAATCATTCTTTTCTGACAGGCAGCAATGCCTGATCTGAAGGACATGCTCCTGTAACTCCTATATAAGGATCAAGGCTTACAACTGAAAACAGCAGCTTTATGTTCTCAGTTTCCCTTATTTTTATTTAAGAATTAAGTGCTTCAATTTTAAGGTCTTTTGGGCCTGCATATTATCTTAAAAATTCTAACATAAGTCTTTAATTCATTCTTACCAAGCTGACACTGAAACAGTGTGGTCTTAGGAACTAAACCCTTTAAAAATCCAAATGGAACCAAAATGAAAAAGGGAAATCGCGGGTATAAATAGCCTAACTTGATGAAATTTTACTTTTAAAAATAGTGACTAGTTCTTGTGTTCTCAGGATGTTTTGACAAAAAGCATGACTATACAATTAATTATCTGTATGACTAAGAAGCAGATTTTGGACTACAAAATGCCATCACTACAACTCTCCACACAGGGAGTTTGATAGGAGCTACAGCAAAGACTCCCTTCAGAGGAGCCAAGATTCTTGAGTCCAGAGAGCTGATTTTCAGGTGAGCTTGTTCACTGCCAGCATTCCTCCTTGTTTGATGTGACTCCACAATGCTTCAAGTCATAGCCTGTATTTATGTTCAAGCCTTGAGTGAAAATTGTATCACTTGTTTATAAAGAAAAACGGTTTTTTATCCTCTCTCCACTGGTTTGGAGAGATTAAAAATCTCCTCTACACGGGTCAAGGTTATATTCACAGTTAAAATGTAGAAGAAAAAAACTGAGATAATAATTAACCAGTAACCATTTAAACATGTTTCCCAATAAGCTGCTTCAAACTCACCTACTTCCAGCTACATATAAACTAGACCAAATTGTTTTATTACTGCAGGAAAAATGTGTGCTGTTCTCATTTAACTCTAGAAGAACAAAGAGATGCTGGCTGTTGATAGAAGTAAACATCATCTTTTAAAATACTGCAGGGAAAAAAGCAGTATTAGTCTTTCCCAAGTGCACTACGTAGTCATTTACTTAAATTGTATAGATATAAACATAACATGATGGAATAACACTTGAAATACCTGAAACTGTAAAATGTTTAGAGAAACAACACATGGAAACCAGAACCACTTGGGAAGTAATTCAACCAATGTTCCTGAAGTTAAAACAGTTTTGGAAAATGAAAAGAAGCAGAATCCAGGCTCAAGTCCAAAGAGCTAAATGGAAAACCTGTCTTTTCAAATAACTTGTTCTGTGGTACATTTATGATTACAATTGTTTGAATTCATTTTTAGTCAATGGTTGTCTTAAATCCATCTGAAAATAAAAGGCAGTGTTGACTACCACTGGAAAATTGCAAATAAAATGTTTAATTTCAGAAACTGAGTTCACCATTTATAAATACACTAAAACATAGTAAATGCAAAATTAGATTAGGCATAGGTAGAGTATTTTAACAAAGCTACAACTTTTCTAAAAGGTCATAGGCAAATGATGACTTGTTTCCCAGAAATGTATTCAATGAAAACTGAAATTAAAAGATAAGTCTTTCTAGAGAAAAACTAAGGAGAATGTTCCTTTCAAATTAAAATGCTGGCTATTTTTTCCACCTTATTTGAAACTTTAAGGGCTTTATATCCCACTTGCCTGATGGACACCAACAGTCAGGAATCAACCCTACTACATATAGTTCTAAGCAGTGCACCATATCCATAAGGCTATTACTGAAAACCAGAAGATCAGTTATTTCTGTACTAGGAGCTTTAAGAAAGGCTGTTCTACACAATTGAAATTACATTAGGAGTAAGGGCTCAATTTTTACAATAGGGACCTTATAGTTTTGATGCACTAAAGATTAGAAAAGGCTTCAGAATGACATTTAGAGTCTTCCTGGTAAGTTTCTTGCCTTTTTTGTACACAGCATTAAATAACAAGCATTAATTCACAAACTTTGAGAGAACTTCCAAAGACCTTTTATAAATACCCAGAATATTTCTGTAATTCACTTAAAATGTAAAGCCTGAACAGGAGAACCCAGAATGGGAAGTTTTACTACCGATTGCTGTATAAGTGACGTTCCATCTCATGTTAAATTTAAGATTTATTGTCAGATATTAAGTCAACAGTCTCCTGTAAACACATCTTCCTCAATAACTTCTTAATCCTTTAAGTACTTTAGGGCTTGCAGTTAAAAACATCATATGATAAAAAGACAGCTTGAACCCCATCTTTCACGTACAGCTTTCTTTTGACAACTACAAAACCTGTTTTCTTGCAATTAAAGCAATGTTCAACTAAAATACAGTACCTGGTTTATGGTTTTTACATAATAATTGAATAAAAAACTACAGAATAGAACTGTTTACATCTTTTTTTTTCTTTTTTTTTTTTGCCATTCTATTAAAACAAATGACTGCGCTTTTTAAAGTTCATTTACAATTATGGATTAAAACCTACATAATTTTGTATAATTTGACGAGACAGGCTATCTCTAGTGTGAACTTTTAAAAAACATATATACAATATCTGGCCTGAAGTACTATGAATAAGGCACATGTAGACATATTGAAAGCTGAAAAAAATTAATCTAAAATTTGGAATTATAGTCACTGATTAGATGTCATACATGGCCCCTACTGGAGCAATTTAAAAATCCAAGTTATAGATATTAATATCCAGTGAGCAACAATAGATTTAGTCTAGCAGTTTGTTCATTAGTTTCAATACTGGAAGTATATTAAAGGAAGATTCACTTTCAAAAAGATAAGCTTTTCAAAGTGTTCAATCATTAACCTTGACTGACTAAAGTTGTTGCTTTCATTGGATGTATTAAACAATCTCTCTGAAGGAACAATGCTTGGTGGACAACCCAAGAACCTGACAGCCAATTTTGACAGTACTGGCCAAGATGACTTTTTAAAGTTCCAGTAAGTTAGAGGATCACAGTTATGCTCAAGCACTTCTTCCTCCAAATAAGAAAGCACCATTTCCTCTGGTAACTTTGCTCTCTCTTTCAGGTCTTTTGTTTTCTTCATGTCACCCATGAGTGACCAGAGATTATCTTCCCCATAAGAATTTGTAGATGGTGAACCTATATCACATCCATTGGAAACAGGTTTATCATCATCTGAGGTAGAACTCATTATTTCCAGCTCCCTGATTAAGTCTTGTTTATATTGTTCAGCCTCCTCTTCTGTAAATAACGATGTTTTATACCGGGGATCCAGAAGTGTAGCAAAAATGTACCTTGGATCATGAAGTGTGGAGGACAATCTGCTCACCATAGCTTCTTTCAAAGATTTCAGCATAGTATCTATGCCCATAGTTTCCTCAAAAAGCATTTCTATTTTCCTGTTAAGTATATGAATCATTGGAATCACTTGGCTTAGAGTAGACATGTGTGTACTCATCTCCCTACTTGCAGCTTCGAAAGGTTTGAGTGCGTGACACACTGACTGCATGACTTCCCACTGATCACAACTTATCAGCTCCCGGAAGCTGCACTCTATCGACATTTCATCAATTGCTCTTTTCTGTTCAATAAGGCGTTCAAGCATATGGAACGATGTATTCCACTTGGATGGAACATCTTGTATTAGCTGATGCTGAGGCAACTCATACTCTTTCTGCAGCTCAGCTAACTTCTCTTTTGCCTTTGCTGACCGATGGACGCGTTCACAGATCTTCCTTGCAATACTAAGCAAATTCTGAACCATTCTCTGGCTTTTAATAGCCTCATTTACAATTACATTAACAGTGTGACTAAAACATTGTACACTTGAGTGATCACCTTCATTTAAAGTTTTCTCTATGCTCTGATTATCAGTAACAGTAATCCCAATCTGAAGTCCAATTGAAGTAATCCACGTTTCCCACCAGTATTCTAGCTGCTTTTGAATACTGATTCCATTGTAGTCGCAGTCGATCTGTGATACATTTAATAGTGCTGAACAATGGTAATCCTCACACTGTGGTCGAAATGAAGACTCAAATGTTACCCAGTGAGCAGTCAGGGTTAGATATTCTCGTGTTTGGTTGCTCATCCATATTCCAGATGTAAAATGGATCACTCCACTTTCAGCTTCTTTAAGATGTGAAATAATTATTTGTTTTACGTTATCATACATATCTGGAATTGCTGTCCTAGAAAAGTAAGATGGAGAAGGTAAAGAATACTGAGGTTGCAAATATTCAAGCAGCCTGTTAAAGCCAATGTTGTCTACAAAAGAATATGGCTGAAGGTCAAGTGCAATCATTTCAGCTACAAGACTTGTGATTTTTTTGGCAACTGGATGAGAGTCACAAAACTTTTCATTGGTTTCATCAAAATTTGAAGATCCTAGTAATTCTGTGCGGAGTGGCATGTGATTATCCGTAGATGAGGATAACACTGTCTCTTGGACATCAGTTTTCAAAACATTGTTATGGAACCGCTGCAAATGTCTTAGAAGGCAACTTGTGCCTAGGTTTGTTGGCTTTTTCCCCCTACTTATTATACGTCCACAGTGTGTACATATTACTTTTGTTGAATCTGCAGAACAAATTGAAAAGTGATTCCACAGTTTTGAGGTCTTCTTACTATTAACAGGAAATATAATTTGATTATCATGTGTAACCATTGTAGGCAAGTCAGTCAACTTTGAGGATGAACATTCTGCAGAAGCCAAAGTGGCATAAGGTGAATTTGCCAAACTCACATCAAGAAAGCTCTTTTGGTTTCCAATTACATCAGGATGGCGTCTATATAGGTGTCTCATTAAGCAGCTTGTGCCCACATCTCCTTTCTTACCACGACTTATCATACAACTGCAGTATCTGCATACTGCTTTTAGACTGTCTGCAGGTGAGAGTGAAAAATGGTGCCAGACTTCTGACTTAAGCCTTTTCATAATCCTTTTATTTTGCTGAAACACAGCAGTAGGTTCAAATATTAGTGGACCTAATCCCTCACACTGTTTTTCAGGAGATGAAACAAAGGAGACTTCCCCTATATCATCAGAGGATGACAGCATTGAGTCTTCCACTAGAGTATCTCCCGTAGTGAGATTAGTATGGATCTCCTCGGAGATTCTGTCTGGAGAAGAGGAAACAGAAGTTGGTTCTTTCATTAGTTTTCCAGGAGAGGATGACATAGAATTCAGATCACTGTCTGATGGTAGTAAAGAAGGCAAGAGAGTAGGAGGTGCAGTGTAGAGAGGTGGTATGCTGGTACCACCCCCATTCTCTTGCAGGACAATGGAACGATGGGCTCTCCACATGTGTCTTATTAAACAACTCGTTCCTAGGTCTTTTCCATTTTTTCCTCTACTGAATTCATTCATGCAGTGGATGCAAACAGCTTTAGAATTATCTAGAGGTGACAAATAGAAGTGTTTCCAGACAGCGGATCTCCTTCTAGAACCCGATGCACTCTTTGGAATTACAACTGTTTTTTCTGCTACATTCTCAACAGTGTCATCATATTGGTTGTTGGCTTGCTGTGGAGATGAACCAACCATGACTTCTTCTTTGCTGCACTTTTCAGAGACTGAGAGGTCTGATATTTCTTCAGAAGAAACAATAGAAACAGATTCCTCAATTATTCGATCTGGAGATGGTATTTTAGAAGCCATTTTCTTGACCAGTTTTATGGGGGATAACATAGAACTCAGATCTCCAACATCTGCAGACTGAGGTGGCAGCAATAATGTAGATGAAGAAAAGGAAGATATACCTGGCATAGTTCCATTTTCTTGAATTAGTACAGTGGGATGTGCTCTCCTCACGTGTCTCATGAGACAACTTGTACTCAGGTCCTTTTCATTTTTACCCCTGCTAAATTCTTTCATACAGTACATACATATTGCTTTAGTGCTATCTCTAGGAGATATAAAAAAATGGTTCCAAGCAGGTGACTTTTTTCTGGAGCTTATGTTTCTGCTAGAAAGGAGGCTTTGTGTCACAGCTTCCATTGCTACATCATACAGCGTATTACTATACTGAGAAAAAAGAGATCCATAATCATCTTCATTTTCTGTAGACAAATATTTGCCAGAGTTGTTTGTAATGAAGTTCTTTTCTTTGTCTTCCTGTTCATCACTACTGTCTGCATGTTTGAAATCATCTTGTTCTGACTTTATATCCGTTCTTTCAAGAGTACAGTTAATGCTGTTGTCTTCTTGCTCTACTTTCAAGTTATTGATTTTACCCAACACAAAAGTATCATCCATTCCGGGGCAATCTGCTTTACTCATGTCCATGGATGACAAATTCTTGCCAAGACTTCATTTATTAATAAATATAGATAATTTAAAAGATTATTTAAAATTTGATTAAAATGATGTATCTTGTATACTGAATGTAAAACAAAATGTGTGCATGTGTTAAAATAATCTCTGGTTTATGAATTCTGTGTTGTGCATAAGCAAATATAATTAGTGATGAAAATGCATTTAAAAATTATAGACTTAATTAATGGAATCCCATTTTTTTTCCCAGGATCAGGACATTTCAGGTCATAGATGAATGTTCTCAAAGACAGCTACTGCTAAATGCTTCATGTTGTAGATATAATTCTAAAAATGGATGTTCTATTTTCTTGCTGAAGAAAGCCATTCTGTTCATCTTGATTGGGCAACTGAGATTCTTTTACACCATCTACAAAAAAAAAAAATAAAATCAGAAGACAAAATTGACTAAGGAAGAACTACAGTAAAAGTGACATTAAAGCAGGGACTAGGTATTCTGCATGTTTTAATTTTTTTTCTCTTTTGAGATAAAAACAATTCAATGTACTATTGAAAAAAAAAGGAAAAAGTCCAACATTTATTCGATACATTTATTGTGGCAAAATATGTCTACATATGCAGCTTTGGTTTACCTTTGACAAAAAGAGTCCAAGCATCACTTTCATATTTGCTCGCACATACCTGTGCCTATCCTACATCATCATTCAACCACTGCACGCACACATATTCCAAAGTACATACACATCTAAACCAAAATACTGCATAGGTGTCTACATCTACTGATATATACGAACACAAGCAGGCATTTAATTACGTTAACACAGAAATATGTCCTTAAATTCAAATGTTGTATCACAGTCCTGTACATGTGAGCCCACCATTACTGACAGCAGTCTTTAAAAAGAAAACAAGTAACTTCTGTAAGGTTGTTCAGCATTGTCACACTAATCATTCTGCTTCTGACCATAGCCACACATTTGTGTTCATGCAATAATACTGCCAGACAAAAATATGCTATAGAAACAAGCTACTTTTAAAGTTTCCTGATTAAAAACTGAAAAGTTTAATTTAGGACAACGGAGCTGTATAAATGCCATACAGACAGAGGTCTTCCAAAAGTGGAAGAACAACATCACTCAGAAGCAAAGACACACAGAGCTGCATATGCTGGTGCCTAGTGCTGCACTGCCAGCTCAAGTCCCTCACATGCCCAAAGGTTGCACTAGAAAGCCCCTTTACAACAAGACAGCTAATTTCAGTTGAGAGTTAAGATTATTCACTACCAATTCCAGTACAAAGAGTAGGTTTTTGCATATAAAGTTGCATACAAAAGGGCAACAGCAGCCTTAAAATCTGGAACAGAATAGTCCCTCACAAATATGAAGAAGCTGTCTGCATTTATCAGTCACTTTTTTTTCCACCAAACTATATTAGAATTTTAAATTTTACTAAACCCTTTCTCATTTATTCTTCTGTGTCATGAATGCAGCTATTGATGCCTTCATTCAAGATAACAAACATTTCTGGCCATCACACTGGTGATGCTACACTATGCATTGCAATTTTTGCAAACTAAATTTTATGGTACTCTCTCTCCACAGCTGAAGCCAAAACACAAATTTAAATTATTTCAAACATTTTCCACAACTTTTATGTGTTGCTAAAACACAGGCAGAATTGGGGTGATTCTTGGGGTGTCTTGTGCAGGGCCAGGAGTTGGACTTGATGATCCTCATGGGTCCCTTCCAAATCAGCATATTCTATGATTTCAGCAATGGTAAAATGAGCCACAGCCACAAAACACATTAAAAAGGCAGTTTTTCACACTGACATTTCCCCTCTGTATCAAGATCAATGTCATATTAGCTTAGTAACCTATTTTAACTAATTTTTCTCTGAAGTTTGTAAGCAAGAGAAACTAGAAACATTCACTTTCTGTGGATTTCTCATGTATGGAAAGCCTATCATTGTGATAACTTCCTTTTTTTTTCCAGTGCAAGGGAAGGGGCAGGGAAAAGGAGGGACAATGGTCTTACTGCAGCTGTTTTAAGAAAAGGGAGATGAAGCAGTCAGAACACACTAACAGGTAGGGAGCAATTCTGCTTTTCTTTCTGTGTGAGTTTTAGTACTTGTGCCTTTCTTTGTTATTCTCAGGGGAAAAAAAATCTGTTCTCAGTACCAAAAGATATGAGGGTTGAGCATGAAAAAATAATGAAAGGAAAGACTTGAAGAAAGATTTCTACAGGAAATTTACATTACACAGGACTTTCCCTTGGCTTGTGAAATCACATTAGAGAACAATTCTGGCAGCCAGACTAAATTTACATGACTCAACATAAAATTGAATGAAACAGAAATTAGTGATCACGCACATACTGATGACATGGGACGTATGTGGATCTGGGACAAGAGACAGAGTGTAACAGTCAACTTTTTAAAACAGCAATCAATTCAAGAGGATATTTTTGTTTCATCTTTACTTTGATCTAATCTGTGAATCTGGAGCTTGTACTGCAAACAGGAAAAGCAAGAAAATATAATAAGATGTTGTGACTTAAGATCACAGAATAGAAAGGCTCACAAGCAAGTGGCTTGATGCAGAGCTTACAGAACATAAATTATGCATGGAGTGCCAAGTTACAATAAGAACATGACAGATTCCTAGCTAGATACACACAAAATAAAAGTATATATCCACTGGCATGGGGTTCTAATGAAACTGTGTGCAATTTCTTTGACTCAAAACAGGTAATCGCATCTTTATCCTGTGATTCCTGTAATTTCTTAACAACGAAAAACCAATTCTAGGCTTTAAACAGAAAAATCTGCAGAACCGATTCAAGTGTCCCTGTCCTGATAAGCAGTTACTGCTTAACACGGCGAAGCTTAAAGTAGCTGTGATGGGAAGATTTGAA
The DNA here is from genome assembly GCF_047830755.1 of Zonotrichia albicollis. Lineage (NCBI taxonomy): Eukaryota > Metazoa > Chordata > Aves > Passeriformes > Passerellidae > Zonotrichia > Zonotrichia albicollis. The sequence continues at coordinate 65,803,027 of NC_133822.1, forward strand.
AATCTGATAAATAACACCAGTTGCAAACTTTATAACCAAGCTTAACTAGATTGACATTCATTAACAACACATTGCCGGTGGTTAAGTTCTTAATCATTATCAGCCATTATCACTACATATTCAAACACTTAGGCCCTAATCACCTTATCCTAAATTAGCTTTGAGTACACAATACCACTGAGCTGATGCCATGTAGTTAAATACTGATGGCTGTGGTCCTTGACAGTCTTAGTTACGGAGGCAAAGAGGTGAGGGAGCTGTTGGGACTCTGAAGCAGGAACCACGGTGATAGACTTCTTTCTTCTGTATGTCTCCTTGCTGTCACTGTGTCTTTTTAACAGTCATACTCTCCTCCACCAAAAACTGTGGGAAGCAATCTCATCTGCTTCTGACCCTATTATCTTCATTTCTTTAGGACAAAAAATTGTTCTTGGTCCACCAGAAATCTTTCCTGATTATTCTATATCCTTGGTTTCTGATTGCAATTTTTACTGCTTGAATTGTTGATTCACATGGTTTTTGTCCTCCTTTGGTGCAATTAAACCTAGGTCTCCCTTTGCAGCTACATGTTATCTCTATATCTATGCTTAGCTGTAAAAATGCCTGCAGGCTGTTAACAGAGTTATACTATTAGCAGTGTTAAAAAGCACTTACAGATGGTGGTCAGTTACACTATTTTAGTGTACTTACGACAATGTAAGACAAGAAAAAAATATTTATATCTTGTCTACTCTATGGCTGTTATAGGTCTCTGGCTACATAGTATTTATTTTTCTCGACCTTGTTGCTGCCTTCTAGAAATGAGCAGGAATAGCTGAGATTAGAGGAGACAATCACTTCCTGGGAAATCCCCAAAGCTGAATGCCTCTTAGAAGATTCTGAATGCATTTTTTTTCCATTTTCTTTCAAACATCTAAGAATTATTTTTGTTGCCTTGAGAACTGGCCAAATGGCAGAGCTCAGAGGGTTGCAATCAGCAGGGCAGTCTGGTTAGAGGAAACCTAACTAGAACAAACCTGAAACACAGGAGGGACCATCTGAATACAATGAAAAACTTTTCTTTTGACGGTGACAGAGCATTGAAAGCAGCTGCCCGGAGAGGTTGTGGAGGCGCCTTTGGAGATATTCAAAACCAGACTGGACAAAGATCTTGTCCAGCCTGCTCCAGCTGAACCTCCTTTAGCAGGGAAGTTGGAGTAGATTACCTCCAGAGGTGCCTTCCAACCCCCATCATTCTCTGATTCTGTTATGATGTTACATCATGTGAAATTCAGTAAATCTCCTTCCCTTCAAACACCCTTGCATGTCCAACTGAAAGATTCTTTAGAATACAGTCCCCAGAATACTAAGGGTCAGAAACATAAGGATGCTTTTCATCTCCTCCTCCTATGCCAACTCTATTCAAGAGTCAGTCTGTTTTAATAAGAAACAAAAAAGGATGTTTTACAATTTTATAGTCACCTAGAATAAAGTATGAATTTGATTATGACCATGTTTACGTGGCTTATTTACCCTCGAACCCAAGCTACTCAAAATAAGGACTGCTGCTAAACAAACAGGATATTCAAGAAGGAAAATGTTTTCAAGGGTACAAAAAGCTATAGGCAGTCAGCTCAAAGTGATTTATGTTTTTCAAATCTCCACAATGAGATACAGAGACACCCTGCAACAAAACAATCTTCAAAGAAAATAAACACAACTAAAGAACAACTATCTACTCAAATGCACTGCTCTGGACTATTAGCTCCTGCGCAGTAGTTTGCTGTGGTAAGAAGCCTACACAACATTTTATAGGATTTTCCATTCAAAATGGGATTACTGAAAGCGTGCAGTGGTTGACAAGAAATGTCTGGAGAATGTGACTGATCCCAAGTGCCACCGCAAACTGCCATGACCAGAAGAAATCACTGCTGAAGGAAGGAGGCAAAAAGTGAAACACTGTTTCAGAATTGCAGAGACATACATTAACACACAGAGAAGTATGAAAAGTATGCAAGAACACCCAACCATAAGCTGATTATTTTTTGTAAAGCACAGAGTGGCCTGTAAGTTTCAAACCATTTTAGATTGAATAGTCAGGCAATAATCATGAACTTGATTATATCACAGAATCCTGATGGAAATAATGGTCTAGAAAAAATTGTTTAAAACAAACAAAATTTACATTATTATTGAAGAGCATATAGTGTAAATACAAAGACACACTTGCAAAATGCAAGGACAGTTTTTTCAAAAAAGATGTAAAATGTGAAGACAGTGCAACTAAAAGCATTTACTAGTTTGAAAAAAAATCAAAACTAGTGACAGATTTTGAGCATAAGATCAACATAAAAACTCATTAACAGTAATTTGCACAAATGGATATCAGTTTTATAATAGCATTAATCTTGTTTATTTTTGGAAATGTACAAGTATCATTAGAAATACCTCAGATCAAGCAATACAAGCAATAAGAAATACATACTTTAAGAAATTATTTGCTTCAAGTGCAATGGCAGGTACTTTGCTAATAAAGGAATATTTGCTAAAGCAAAATAATCAAACAAAACAGAAACACACACACAAAAAAAACCCTCAGGAATCCAGAGAATACACATCCAAAATCATAAACAAATCAACAGAATATATTCGTATAAATTTCTAGTCCAGATGAACCTTACTGCTTTTCCAAGTTTTAAGTTCCTTGAAGAAGGAAAACTAAAACTAGTGCATTTTATCTATAGAAATTTCCTATGATAAAATATCAGTACTAGCTCACGTGTATGAAACTAGAGAGATTTGCAAGATACTGATCATTAAAAATGCAGAATTAGAAACGCAAAACTGACATGTCAGTCACACTGAAACAAGGTGGGTCCTAGTCTCAAGGCCCACAGAAGCTCACAGGAATTGGCACAGATGAACAAGCACGAACCAGAGGCATGCAACGGTTTAATCTTGAATAAAGTACAGAAAGCCAGGCTTAACAGAAGACACAAGTCATTCTTGACTTCATGGGAAGCATGATTTGTAGAGAACTGCTGGAAGAGAAAAGCATTACTTTTAAGTCACCTGAAAGGCAGTAACTGTTGTGTTTTTACAAAGGTTTTCTCTCTAACTTGTAAAACAACCTCTCACATCCACAACTCCAAATGCTCCATCTGGACTCAAAGGAATGAAGTGTGGAAACAGCACCACCATGATTGAGCACTGCTCCTTGTTGACATGAACAGTCTTCTGTGAGCTCCCCCATTCACTCATGCTACTTGTCAGGACAGGACACAGAGACCCCCTCATTTGCTGAGGTACAAAGATCACTCATGTCCCTTCATGTTACTGGAAAACTCAGGGCTTGGTGTAAGCTGGGGCCTAAATCAGTCATTGCAGGCAGAGAAAAAAACAAGGTGTATAACAGTATAACAAGGTGTATAACAAGGTGTATAACAGTCACCATCACACTCTGAGTACTCTAATTACAAATGGAGGAATTTAGCTGAAGCAGAGACTGAAAAGATAAAATTAGACACTAAATCTAAATATTCCCCTTTTTCTTGCCTCTTGCCCCACAAAACATCAAATAATTTTATGGTGAACACAAATTATTTTAAGCAGTAAAACAGATCTGCTAGGGAAAAGTTATACTTTTCTAGTTTAGTGGACTCTTCTCTATGTTTTCTATGTTCCCCACCACCTCTAAATTTATAATACTTCAAGGAAACAGCTCAGAAGTGAAAACTTTAGTAATTTGACTATTGTTAAACAAACAGTGTTGAGTTAAAATGAAACCAGCACACAGAAAACACTGGATGAACTCAAACTCCTCAAATTTAGCTTCTTACTCTTGAAAGGTGTTTTTATTTGGACAGCTGTTTTCTTCTCTCGTTGCTGTAAACATGGGAAGTCAATGGGATGCTGTTTACTAATAATTTTCAAATAGTCCCTGAAACCTCAGAAAAGATTCAAAACTAAAAGATCCAGCTTTGTACCAGTATCATGATTCAAACTCTAAATCATCTTGCAACACAGTGTGCATGCCAGCTCTGCCTGCGCAAAACTACACTGGCTCATGCTCCAATGTGTAAAAGGTTGAAAATAATTCATGACAATGGTAAAACTGAAGACAAACAATATGATTTCCAAATTAACATAATTTAAAAAAATACTTTGGAACACAGACAAAGTGGAAATGAAGACATATTTTTTAAAACAATATTTATTTAAAAGAAGATCCAGTTCTTTATTCAGTCCTTACACTCACATATCATCAATCACAAAACTTAAAATAATTGAGATGCTTTTAAAATATGGTACATTACTATTATACATTATTATACATTTCATATTAATTAAAGTGTGATAGAAATAAGGATGTTCAAGCTAGCATGCATATTATTTACATCGAGCTGACCGTTCTGGTATCCCTGTTTAGTGGTGTAGCAGGATGCTCAGCCTGGAATGCTGTGAACCAACCTGAACAATGCCTTTTGCAAACCTACAAGTGGCAAATGAAGAAGGGAGCATCATGCTGCTTTTGGTGTTGAATAACGCTGAGACCAGCCTGACTCATCAGTCCCAAAGCTAAACACCCTGATAGTGAGATGAAGGTGTGGTAGATCTGTTCCTGGATAAATGAACAAACAAGTGATACTACTGATAACTTGTCCAAAGCTGCTGAGCTGACACAGATGGAGACTTCTGACCTGACATCTTACCATCATCAGTCACTTTATAATATAAAAGCTCAGTCCCAATTTTTAATGCAGAGTTTTCTGACATAAGCCTTCTTGGAGTGTATGTATGGAGATTCCTCCCTTAAATGGGTAACATCCCTCTAGGTTACTCCTCTTACTCCTTGAGGCTGAGCTAAAGAGACTTGCCCAAGGTCATTGTTATGGGTGAGTAACATCAATCTACTTAATTGTTTTGCCAGGTTTGATACAACTGCTTCAGTACAGCTGCTTCATAGTGCACTATAATGGTTGTTACAGTTCCTGCACTGTGTAGTAAATAATTCTGTAAATTATTTATATCTAATCATTATCATAATACATCATATATTTTTATATAAATATATATGGTTTGCCATCCTTAATCCTGCAGGACAGAGTTGTATAAGGCTCAATTACACCTCTGTGATCCTTTAGACAAAACCCGTTGCAAAGTCTGGGGCTAGACCAGATCCAGCCACAGCCCGGCTCCTCTCTGAGAAGGAGTTTGGAAAGCATGGAGGTCCTTCCTGCACCCCGTGACCCCACTGGAGGGCTTCTTTAACAAACTTTGAAGCTCCCATTCAGCTCAATGGGTTTTGGAAACAAGCTCAGTACTCAAACGTTTTATCAGACTCAGTGATGCAGGCTCACTGCACAGCATGTGTAAGAATAAAGCAGGTGTCTGACACAGGCTACTGAGCCAAAGCTCAACCTTATTTCTGCAGAAATCAATCTTCATCACTTATGTGCCAATGTATTAAGCATATATCTATTTGAAGCATCATCCTCCACCACTTGGACTTAAGTAACACTCTTAAACATGTTAAAGCCCATAGCACAGAAATCCCCATTCCACACGGTTTTGAGCAGCATTTATCTTAAAAGTAAAATAAAAATGTAAAGCTACAACAACAAAACAATAACCCTGGTCAAAACAATATTACTCCAAACTTTTAGTAAGAAAACTAAGAAGAATGTTGCATTACCACCACACATAACATTATGTATCACTGGAATTAGTAGCACTATTCACACCTACAACCACCTGATAAGCCTTTAATTGTTGCTATTTTTTTTCCTTCGTGCACTAAAAATACCATCAGATCTCAAATGGGGCTATATCCCTTCTCATGTCCTTTACTAACTTCCCATTGCAGAACTCTGTAATGAAGGACAAAAAAAAACCACAACAGGCTGGACAAAGATCTTGTCCAGCCTGCTCCAGCTGAACCTCCTTTAGCAGGGAAGTTAATGGACATGCTAATAATTTGTCCCAGCTTCTACTAAGAAATTACTCATAAAAATCAGATCTATCACACTAAGTAAATCATGTCAACATTTGTCTAGGATCCAAACTGTCTCAAGTGTTGACGTGTTACTTCTCATTATCAGGCATGCAATACTTGCAGGATATGTTTCTGAGCTATTGTTCACACCTACCAAATGTCAGATCTTTCATTTGTTAAAATGCCAATGTTTTAGGCAATAGTTTCATGAAAACTTTAAGCAGTATTTTCCCAAGCCTTACTCATCAGTTCAATGTTGTTACAGCAAATTATACATTTATTTTGATATTTTTATCCTTTATAATTTTGACAAATACCATATGCTGATATGATGGGGAAAATCTTAATGTTACAAGAAATAAGCTGGTTCTCTTAAGGAAAAAAAAATAGTTTTTTTTTACACAGCTGAAGCATGTATTGTTTGGTTTAGAGCATTTTTAGAGCAGGACATCAAAGCTGTTTTTAGTATCACATGCTGTACAATTTGGGGCTGACAGGAGACAAATGAAGGTTGCAGTAACACAGCACAAGGGTAAAACAGAGAAGATAAAAATAAGAACAGAGTAGGAAAGATGCTTTAATATTACCACAGAACAGGAAAAGCACACAACCAAAACAGCAGTAACAACAAGTAAGTCAGAAAAGAATGAAAGGCAAAAGACTAAAGATTTACTCCATATTGCTAGAGAGCACGGCCTGCTTTCAGAAAAGCATCAGAAAATTCAAAGCAAAGCTCCTCTAACAACTCTCCTCTCCAAGTGATCAATTCTCTGCCCACCCATTAGACTCTTCTCTTTCTCCTCCCATGCAGCCCACAGCTGACCAAGTAAAAGGGACAGGATTAGGATAAGTGATGACTACTCTACCTTCCTAGCTTGCAACACAATAAAAACCATACACTTTTGTGGGTTTTATTTCTGTTAAATATCTATCTTTAAATCCAGTAAGACTGAAACTCCAAGCACTTTAAGGATTATTACAGTAAGAAACGAGGCACTTGTGAAGAGGAAAGCTGAATAGGCAGGATGATGAAAAACATAAAAAACCAGTTAGCAGAGACACACCATGTTTTGGATAGTCTGTTTTCTTGGAACTCTTGCTGAAAACATCCATGTAAGTAGAAAGTAGAAAAAGACCTCACAGAATGTAAACTGAGTCCTTTGCAGAATATCGTACATTAACCTGTTACAACTATAATTTTTCTGATATACAAAATGGAACTATTCAGAACTGTTAAACTGCTAATACTACCATACAGCAGAATTTATTTTCATGCTAAAGTCTGAAGATGTTTGTTTTAAGAACTTCTCATAGCTATCAATCAACCAAATTCTGTGCTCACATTGATGTCATTAGTTCTATGTCCTCACATAGTTTCAACAATGCTATTGAGAGGTTTTCCATGATCTATATAAATAATATCTGTATATGTGTAACATGATATAATACTACACTTCTATTAAAACATTTATATCCTGGAATGCTTGTGAACTCAAAGGAAGGCTAGAAAGAAAATGCAATTCATAGTACCCAAAACCACAAAAACATATTTTAAAGAGTATGAACAGTAGTAGTATGAATAGTATGAACAGTATGAACAGAACTTCAGAGGGATTTTTTTAAACCTAACCTTAATCTTTCTTTTGTCACAAAACTTTATTTCAAGTCAGAAGACACCCAATATGGAAAAGAAAAATTTCTTTGGAAAACCATTTGCAACTGAGGGTACCTTCTTTCTTCCTCATGTAATAAACTGAAGAAGAATGTCTAGATTTTTGTGGAAGTAAGGAAAAGATTATCTCTACTAAATCTACTAAATAAAACAGAAAACAACTTTCACAATACTATCCAAGGTAATAAGAGTTCAGAAACACTCAGTTTCACCACCCTGCCAATGACTACAAGAACTGTAACAAAAAACAAGAGGTAACTTTTAAAACCAAGCTTCCATATCACATGCAGGTGTAAGGCACATGCCCACAATAGGGGTGAACATCTTATGCCTCTCTCAAGTTTTTTTTTTTGTCATTCTCTATTTTCTAAGTAAAGTGTACCTTCATCAGTAGCATCTGATAGTTTCACCTGAAATCACAGTTTAAAAAAACAATTATCAGACTTCTTCTCCCTCTCAAAACAAACCTTCCTATTCATGGAACAGGGGAGAGGGAGGGAGAAATGAGTGTGCATACCTCTGTATTCACTTGTCAACCAGCCTGTTCCTAGCCTCCATGACAAGAGGTATTGTCCTTTTAACCTCTTTCAGAGATAAATTCTCTTTGTCTTCTTCAAGGTAAGGTGAGATTTTGCAAAGACTTAACTGACTCAGACAACCAAGCTAAGGGAAGCCAACACTGTTTCCAGCAGCACCACACTGAGCACTAGCAGGAAGTACACTCTCCCACCCCAAGGAGACAAATAGCTCTAATAGCTTCTTCTCCAAAAAAAATGATTTATTGAAGAACCGTCCTACTGCCATAGACAGATCTTAATTTGACCAAATAAGGTTTTACTCAAGAGGCAAAAAATACAAGAAATTTTAAATTAAGAATAAAGCTTTTTGTAGTACTTATTCTAACCAGTGCAGTTCATAAACTTTAATTAATGCAATGCAACTTGATTTTTAAGTAAAGTTTTACACACTACATGGGTGTCCTATTCAGAGCAGGATCCACAACACTGTTAGTACAAGAAAAGGTAAAGAAATGGATAACCCTTTCCATTCACTTTATTTCTATTATTATAATTATTTTAATAAACCTAATCTTTTCTGAGGAATAGAAAAAGGAAATAAAAACATTTAGAGAAAACGATGAGGAATCTTCCTCTTCTTTATGAGCATCATTGTATTTCCTGTCATAAATGGATTATGGTCTTCCCACAGTTCAGTAAGCCACTGAAGACAACTCAAAATCACTAAAAAAGGAAATGAACAAAACCTCAATTTCTCCTGTTTCCCAGTACCAAAGCAAGGTTGCTGCTGACAGCACAATCTGCACACTGTTTGGCTCCCTGAAAGCTGACCCACTCTTCCCACTGTTTCAGCAGCTCTTAATGCAAGTCACAGCAAGTGACAACCTCCCATGAAATGAGTTTTACATTCTTGTCTTTCAGTTGTTTTTATTTTTCCTCCCATCTGTACATACGCTCCCATATCATGCTTATCATGCTTCCACCTTTGATGAAGAATAAATAAGGGGAACCACAGAGTAAAAAAACCACAAAGTTTATATGATTGCCACGAGCTATGCCACATTTTAGCACTGGGACATTTTGCAGTCTCGACTCTTATATTAAGAAAAGTTGTTGTGAGCTAGGAGCCAGTAGTTGGGTGTGAGACAAACAGGCAGCAGTGGTCACACTGCTTCGTTCTCTCCCAGGGCACATCTAGCACTACTAGATCCCTTTAATCAGCAATTAGATTTTCTTCAATGATCTAAACTGCACATAAAAATTACTGTATAGCATATGCACTGAAAGATGAATTCTTACAGTGGATGCTAGAGGACTTAGAAAGGTAACATTGCTGACCTACCAAAATTTAAAATTTTAACAGTAAAGGTAACATCTGAATATCAGAGTCTTTGTTCTCAGGATACTGCAGCTCTAGATAAGGATCTGTTTTTAGGGTACCCACTGTCAAGACAGTGCTGCTTTAATCAGAGATTAAGAAAGGACCTATCAGAACACTGAGCTTGCAGTCAACAATTATTTCATATGGGACTATAAATGAAGAAATAGTTCTTGAAGGTACAAAGACCAGATACTCATTTTCATTAGACAGGTAGTACTAAGGTGGATTATTTTCATGGAAGGCATTTAACCTTGAAAGTCACAATGGAAAGGCACTTTAAAGTATAATACACTACAGTGCTTGACATCATATAAGGAAACCCTGCAAAGCATTCAATGACCTTGAGATGAGTATATTAGAATACAGCATTAACTACATGGAGAGTGAACTTTTGGATATTCTGGAAAAAAAACATTGTCCCTTTTGTCAGATTTATTTACAGTGGTCTAAAACTGGCCTAGGAGGCTGGTACAAACAACAACTACTTTCTCCTGCTGTTCAGCTCTCATCTGTGTTTGGAAAGCACTAGCAGCTCATTTTTGCTTGGACTGATGAAGAACAATCCACAGGCAGATGCAGTATGTAACAAAATCTCCCACTTCTTCGGTATGTGTCACCCTAAGAAAAGTTTCCTTCAAGGAATGAATCTGAATCATACTTTTAATTTTCTCTTCCTACAGAGACCAGAGTTTTAGAGGGAAAGGCTGTGAAAGTTGGGGTTGTTCAGAAGAGAAAGCTCCAGCGACTAGATTTTCAGGAAGAGGAGTTTGTAAGAAGGATGGGGAGAAACTCTTTAGCAGGGTCTTTAATGATAGGAAAAGGGGTATGGTTTTAAATGAAAAGAGGGTAGAGTCAAACTAGATATAAGGAACAGTTTTTTTACAATGAGGGTGGTTAAATGCTGGAACAGGTCTTCCAGAGATGCAGTAGATGCCCCATCTCTGGCAACACTCAAGGCCAGGCTGGATGGGGCTCTGAGTGATATGGTCTAGTTGGAGATGTCCCTCCTCATGGCTAGGGGTTGGACTAGGTGGTCTTTAGAGGTCCCCTAATCTGATTCTATGAGCCCAACAAGACTTCCAAGTTAAACAATTTCTCCATCTTAAACATTTTGTCCATCTCTTGCTTGCATGCATGTCAACCAATAATACAGATGGTTTAAAAATGGAACTATTATATTCAGGGCACAGAGAGGATGGGATAAGAAATGAATACAAAGCTCTGAAACCCTATACAAGAACAACATTTACTGTTACTCCACATACAAATGCTTATCTTCATAAGGACAATTTTTTCTCTATGGCATTTACTCAGGAATCTCAGGCTTCCAAAAAATCTTTATTCAAAAGCTCAAATGGAATATATAATGTTTTAACATTTTCAGACAAAATTCCTAGAAGAAAATATTAAAACTAACTCGCTCAGTGAAGACATAAAATCCGATTAAGATGCCGGTAATTTGAGTACAGCATGAATGCAGCAGCTAAGTTATCTCCCTTTTTGAAATGGTGTAATTCAGGGTAAGGATGTATATGTGCCAGCTGATACCACAGAGTAAGAGATGCCCCATAAATCATAAAATAGTTACTATTTCTGTACCACTCTAAAGATATCCAGGCTTCCAAACCTAATTTTTAAGGCTCATGCACTCATACAAACCTCCTGCTGAATTATTAAGCTCCATACGAGTCACTGCACAGGCATACAATTATTCATTCCCTTTTTCCATTGTCTTCCTTTAAATTAATAAAAATAATGATACAAGACCCAAAACAAACAAGCTGCTTACTAGTTTATTGAGAAAAACAAACAAACTTACACATCTGTTCCACTGCAGGCAGGCGGCTTCATTTGAGGTTAAATACTTGCTACTCAAACTTAATGAGATGATTGTATCTAAGGAAAAGAAGAAAGTAATTACTTTTATTATTTTTTAAACACATTAACTGTCACAGTGGCGACTCATGGGATGTTTCAAATTTCTCTTTAGGTGACAGCTCCAGGAGCTGCACTTACATGACTCTCACCTTTTTTCAAATCTCTAGCCCTCACAGCTTTCAAGAAAAATGAGACATTATCACTTGTAAAGCTCCAAAGCAAAATAAAACTTAAAAACATAATAAAAACCCCTCAGATGATTGCTAAGACAAAATTTTAAAGTAAAATTTTTGTATTTATTTTAGCACTACTCCATTTTTTATGCTTATGCTGAATGAAACAGAGTCTACATTACATGCAAGATTTCAAAGGAGCTTGCTGGCACCTTGCCATGCACTACAGGATTCACCTTGTTGCACCTCCTCTTCCTTAGCTAAACATATTGCTTATACACTGCACCAACCACGTGTATGAATCAACATGCAATAGCACAGAATCAACACAAGATTATCGTTCCCCACGTATGAGAAAGGAGCGATTGCAAGTGGAGCATATTAGATCACGTATTTTGACTTAGCAACTAAACAGACCAAAGAAGTCTATTGCAGGACACCTTTTCTGAGTTTTGCAACTTCAGTCCCACTGATCTCATCAATGTATAGACATGAGTGCCATAGTGCACAGGACTCAGTACACTGAAAAAACCCAACCCAACAAACCAAGAAAACATTCTGCCACCTTACAAAATCCATAATCTACAAGCATTCTCTCTGATATTACAGTGATTACTCTTCCTAACCAGACTGAGATGTTTAACACTACATAAATATAGACACACACACATGCATATATATCCACACTTAGGGTTTTTTTCTTCAGGAAGGAGATCACCTCTCAGAGGGCAAACAGTCCTGATGACTGGCCTAGTGTGCCTTATTAAATGAACTAGGTGTCACTTCTCTTACTGACTTTTTTTACTTAAAAACACTCCTATAGTGCCTCTTAAGCAATTGAACACCTCCAGAGCTGTGCTGCTGGCTAATTTGACTGTTGAGATCCTGTAGCTATCCCTATTACAGCAACATTTAAATAATGTATGCAGAGGGGAAGGTGCCAGCCAGGGAGACACAGACCCACCAGGGGCACGGTGCTCAGCGGAGCAGTTAGGGAACTCTCCTCAGATGTGGATTAAGCTCCTCAGGCAAAGCAGGGAAATGAACCTGCCTCTCCCACATTCCTTGCAAGTGCCAGAGCCATCAGACTACAGGCAAAATAAAGTACAAATATGCATCTTTATGCTCCCTGATATCTTTAAAAAATACCAGAACCCCTCAAGTCTTCCATTTTCCCCCTCTCTAATTTGTTAAAGATGACTATAGTTTCAAGCCCAGCCAAACATTCTGTTCAATTCAAATTAATGTTTGGGTTTTCTTGATTGCTTATTTTTGTGAGAAGAATAACAAAGAAAAGGTAATTTTTTCTGGATCACAGATTACTTTATTTAGAGGCAGACACTGATTCAGCATATAGAATTACAGCAACAGGTAAGCAGAATAACTACTGAAAAGCCACTTAACCTATTCTGAGTAAAACAGGCACAAATTCTTTGATCATTGTCACATGAGAGAAATACATTATGAAATATCTTGTCCCATGTATTTTGCAAATAATTGCAAAAAAATATTGCTAAAATGTTTAGCTGTTAAAAATTCTATTTTCAGCCTTGATTTTCAAGCTAATGAGTAAACCCCAGAACTGGCTTTTATATTAAATATACAGAAATTCTGAACAGTCACTGCAAAAATTACTTTAACACATCACAGGAAAAATGTATCTGTAGGACACCAGTGAATGCAAACTAGAAGAAAAGTAAAGAAAAAAAAGAAAAACCCAACAACCTTTCACACAGCTGTAACAAAAAAACTAGTAACCTTCTAAACCTTCAGAAAGGGATTGTCCAACCCTACAAGTCTTTAAACAACAAAGGGGGAAGGGAAAGAGCTGAGAGATGGAAAGGACACAACCGCACAGTAATTGCTTAAGAAAGCACACAGGTTGTGAGTTTACATAAAGATTATAGTAATATAATAATATTTCTTATGTCAACATCCACTGAAAACCAGTCTTAGACTATAGAAAATACTCATAGCTCACCTTCCAATATGTTGTTCAATATTAAAAAAAAAAAATCACTATATATCCTGAATCATCATACTGGAATGAAAAGAAGGGCCTTAAAAACCAAGTTATTTCCCTGTTGTTGCTTTAACAGCCAATCATATTTTCTATCTCATCACAAAAAAAACAACAAACCAAACAACCAAACCACAACCCCAAACCTAAACCAATACTACCATGATTAAACTATATATCACACTTCATTTGGGACAGAATTCCTTTGCTTCAGCAAACAAACAAACAAAAAAACCCTGAAACCAAACCAAACAAACAAACACACAAAAAGCACAAAAAATTATGATAAAAGCTTTAGTTTTTCTTACTTCTTGACCTGAGAGCTTTAAACTCTAGATTTCATTTGAAAGCTACCATTAGGCCACATATAAATTTTTCATTAACTGGCTGAAATGAAACAATTCCATAGCTGTAAATTGACCAGTACTGAGGATGCCAGTAACAAATACAAAATAAAACAGTCAAGGATGTGCAGAAAACAAGGCACATCTGTCATATAAGAACTCTTTCTTTGTGAAGTCTGTTTTGAAAGTATACACTACAACAGGTAGCACTATGTAAATTACATTAACTTATGTTGATACCACTAAAATACAAAGATCGTCCCTGCTTCAGAAAAAATGTCAGTCACAACGAGTTAAACACTCTGCTCCATGCAGTGCAAAATTCCCCACGAAACTATCTATAATATTCTTTTCTATATAAAACTCAGCCAATACACATGTATCATCATGTTATTTACATATGGCTGATTATTTTAAGTGCTCATTACAGTGGCAACCACACAGCAAAACATGCTCCCTTTGAAGATTAAACTCTTTTAAAATTAAAAGCAAGCTGCAAAAAACCAGGATTTACAAACCCCCCCTCTAAATATTCTTCACTGTGAATGGCAATAAAATGCAGCAAGCTGTTGGGAAATACAACATGTACATTCTTTAATTCAAACTTCCTCAGAGGAAAAAAGAATCTCTCAGAAGTTAATGTATTTAGGAGTCTAAAAACTAAAAGAGAACAAATTCCAAGAAAAAGGGAGAAGAAGACAGAAAGATCCGGCATGCTCAAAGGCTACTTCCTTCTGTAATACACAGTTTTTGAAAGTATTTGATAGGATATTCTACTTTAGTGGATGGACAGTTTTAAATAAACATATAAAATTCTGTTGCCCTCCTGTATTTTCCAAGGCCCTGTCAAAAGTCTTAGTGATGCGCTAATACTTATTGAAGAAGACCCCCTCTGCACTACCCACCTGTGACACTGGCTGTTCTGCAAACACAGATTCTTGCTCTGGACATTTACTGTCTCACTATAAAATCAGCCATAGCAAGGGGAAGCAGTAGATAGAGAGGCTGCAGCAGACAAGGTAACAGAAAGACAGCAAACCTTACTCTAAGCTCATCTTGCTGTTCTACACTTTGCCTCTCACGTTATCAGTGAGGATGCTGTACCTGTTACAATTTTGCCTTATACAGACCTCACGAATGAGTGGTTTGGCTGCTTAAAGAAACACTCTCAAAGGTACTGGCAAAAGCAGGGTTTAATATAGATACGTGAAAATGCAACTTTACAGAGTTCAGTGGCAAGGTTCACACTACTACTTACTACACAGACTAAAGCATGCAAAGGAAGATCAAATAAGCAATTTGGAATGATTTACACAAAAGCAGTAAGACTGCAAAGGATATGGGGTGGAAAGATAAGGGTGCAGAAGGATTTAGCAGCACTTAATACTAGAGTACTTTGACAATTACAAAGTGGTTTGATAATTTTCACAACTATAACAATGACTTAACTATGGATTCAAAATATTAACATTTGTATCACAATAATTCACATACACAGAGGTAAATGGTGTATACACCTATTTATATGTACATAAAGGCTAATATGAAAAATTCCCCTTGAATTCATTACAATATTTTATTTTTTATTCATTACAATATTATAATTACAATCCCTTTGCATTTCCCAACAGGCAATGGTTGCATCTTGAGGAACACCTAGATGGAGGGAGAGGGGCTGACAGTCCTTGAGTACCACAAACTTAAGGGTTTGTGAGCTCTGGGGGGTGCTGGTCCAGGCAAGCCGAAACAACATCACTTAGGACTGCTGTTTAGAGGGTCAGAGGATGACTGACTCTGGCCATCAGTAACCCTCCTTCCCAACCATAAATCAAGTCAGTAACTAGTAAGCTTTTCTCCCCAAAGTGCAGTAACAATGGTACTGTTCCACTCGGGCTACAGCCAGGTAAATGGTTTACCAAGGCTACAAGAGGTAATTGCTTATCCTTTGTTTCCCACCTTCATCATGCCAGAGCTCCTGGTGTGATCAGGGAGTGCCCTGCAGCCCAACTGGTACAGTCAAGGGACACTTCACCACTCAGCTGGTTTGGTCAGGGCTCACCAGGAGCTTCCAAGAAGGCAGAGCAGTCACAAGGATGGGGGTGTTACACCACAAGAAGTAAAAGAGTTATTGTTATGTAACAGTACAAATGTTTAGAAAACTTTTATCTGAGATGCTTAGTTTAGATACTTCATTTTACTTATTCTCAATCAATTCTTACATTTGACTGCTCTGAAGAACTCCTATGGAATAAATTCCTCAACATCTGTCAAAGCTGCAATGTACTAGCAACATAAAGTACCAAAGCAGACACACATCCAACTGTACAAAAACTGTCAGCACCTTGCCTGTTGGTCTTATACCTAGTGGACAGCACCCAAATTCTTAAAGTGCACAAAAGAATTTATTTTGTTTTGAACACATTTTTTTTCCTCTGCAAAACCAGTCTCCATAGTGAATAATAACGAGACTGCCCTTGCCCAGTATTTGCACAAACACAGGCTTCCTAGCAGCAGCACAGTATTTTGGGGATAGTTGATAAAGTCTTCCAGACTTCACTCCCCCCAGTATGTAAGCCACTAATGTCCTCTCAAGGGTGCATGCCTGCTCTTAAAGTGAAACACTGCATTAGTGGAGATAACCTTTAGGAGAAAAGTGCTGTGCTCATGCTCTTGAAAAGCAACACAGGTACACATGTATAGTGGGCCATAAAGACAACAACATGTAAGGGAAGTCTGGAAAGCACATTCATATTGTGGGGGCTTGAAATATTTTATTTGCTTAGTATTATAGGCGTAGTATGACAGCTCATGCTAAATTACTGAAATTTCTCTAAGGACCCCCCCCAGAAACAGGACTGCTTCTAACACATAAGCAAAATAGAGAAAGGTCTCTACACTGCAAAGCCTAACTCTACTAAACTTAGCAATGATAAATAGAATCACCATTAATGCAAGACTCATCAACCTTTCAGCACAATAATACATGTTTTTATACTTTTAGTAGGCTGTATATGCAGCAGACAACTTTAAGTGCATCGGACACCCTGAGAACTCCAGTAAGCATTCTAACACAAGCCCTCTAACATCAGCAGCTGTCTCAGTGTAGATCTAGACTCTGCAAAAGACATTTTTAAGCAAAAATTACCACGCCCCAATCAGAAAACGAGAGCAGCACTACATGAAAACTAAATTCTGCACTTTTCCGAGACACCATTCTTGAGCGACTATGCCCAGGAGGGATGGCTGGAACTTCACTGCAGACACACGAGCACAGACGCGGTGCTTATACCGCGGCCGAAGCCGCTGGCAGGCGCCTGTCCACCTCGTGTCCTGTTTCTTGGGGGGGAAAGGCTTTTTAGGAATTCCCGGGCTTTCCGGTCCCGGCACCCGTGTCGGGAGCCCGTACCCGACGCGGTCTCCGGTCGCGGGGTCGCACCTGAGGAGGGGGACGGGTTCTGCACGCCGGGGCTGCCCGGGCCATCTTGGGTCGGGATGGCAGCAGCCACATGGTCACCGCTCCCTCCCGGGCCCGGCTCCTGCGGCCCCGCCAGGTGGGCGCGGGCGCTCAGCGCCGCCGGGTCCCGCCGCCCCGGCCCGGCCCGGCCCGCGCACAGCCCGGGGGTTCGAGGCGCACCCGGCGCCGCGGCGGGCACCCCTCCTCGGGCGTGGGGCGGCGGGGTCTGTCGGGCGGCCCGGGACAACACCGAACCCCTGGGCACCGGCGACCTCCGTCCACCGGGCCGTCCGGGCCCCCTGCGGGGCCCCGCAGACAATAGAGCCGGCACCGCGGGCCTGGTTCCCGGCTTCCTGCACTACCCCGCCGCCACACGCCCCCTCCCCGGCCTAGCGGCGCTGTCCCGCGGGCGTTCCCGGGAGGGACAAGGCGCCGCCGGGCCCGGGACGCAGGTCCCGAGCCGCGCAAGGCACCGAGGCCGCCGAGGCCAAACGCGGCGGTGGCGGGCACGGGAGGGGGGGGGGGGGGTGCGGGACCAGAGAGCCGTACCGCCCAGCCCGGCGCCCTCCCGGTGTCGGAACAGTGCCACTCACCTCCCCGGGCGGCCGCCGCGGGGGAAACTGGAGGTCGCCGCTGCCGCCGCCCGGCCGGGCCCGAAGGAGTTAAGAGGAAGGGCCGGGCGAGCCCGTCCCATTCATTACCCGGCGCTTTGTCTCCGCCGCCGCCGCGGCGCTGAGCAGCTGCCCCGGCTCGGCCGCCGCTGGCGCGGGGCGCAGGCGCGGGGGGCGGCGCCACGCACGGCGCGCGACATGTCAGCGCGCCGGGCCGCAAAATGGCGGCGGCGGGGTGTCCTCGCACCCGCGTCCCGGCGGTGGCCCAGGCGGGCTGGGGCCCGACACCGGCCTTCTCCGCAAGGGTGCGGCCGCTGGTCGCTGCACTCCGCTTCGTTCCTGGGGCGGCTGAGGGCGGTGGCTGTGCGGGCGGCGGGCCGGGGTCGGGGTGTTTCCTGCGGTGCTTCAGGCCCGGCGATGCCTCTAGGGTCTCTGCTGCGCCTTCCCCGGGAGCCGCGGGCGGGCGCTGCGCATTCCCCATGGGCCGGCCGGGAGAGGCTTTCCTGGGCATCGCTCCGCTGGGGCGGGCACGGACACGCTGTTCCGAGCGCAGCCCTCGCCCTGTCAGGAATTTAGGCTCCGTTGTTCGTATCCGCAGTTAAACCCACCTTGATGGGTGGATATGCGTGATCTGAGGCACAGCAGGTTTGGTTCTGAGCTCTGCTTTGATGTACTGAGTCTGCCTCGGGAGGGGCGCTTGGCGTGGCGCTCGAGTCTCACCTGAGCATTTTAGGGAAGGATTATCTGGGCTGAAGAGAATGCAATGCGCTGGTTCAGGGAAATAGTGCCCGCTCTATGCTTAAGGTCCTGTTCTGGATAAAGCTCCTCCGGTTCCGGTGTTCGGTTGTAGGTCGGTGTTTTTCTTCTCCGATTGCAAAACATTGGTTGAGGTTATCAATGGGCCGAGTGATCCAGGCTTTTCAGGAGAGGTGGAGAAGGGTGGTTTGTTGGTCCTTTTGATGTATGTCATTTCTCCGGAGAGCTGTGTGAGATATAATCTGCTGTGTTTGTCACATTTGTTGTCAAATTCCCAGTCGTAGATATCACTTTCTTTGCCTTAAGTGTTGGTAAGGCTACAAGAGGTAATTGCTTATCCTTTGTTTCCCACCTTTACCAATTTACAGTACTGGTTTGAAAACAATTTTAAATTTTAGATTAAGGTAGTGTTTAGAGAGACCATGCTTAAGCGAGTCCTTGCTTTTTGATCTGACTTATTTTCATCAGTTAATTTTCTTTTTTTTTTCTTTGTAATTTGAACAGATTTCGTAACGAGTGTTTTTGTTGGAATATATGGCAGCATATGAAGAGATCACTTGATAGCTTTTTGATTTGGAATAGCTCTTCAGCATTCTGCCATATTAGGTGTATGTTTGTACTTAAGTACTGGTGTGATTTTCTAAATGGATTCTGCCAGTCAACATACAGTAAATGGTCTGTTGTGGTTAATACTTCTTTGGAAATCTCATGTCAAGTTGTTTTTTTTTTATTTATTATTCATACACTACTCAAACTCCCGACAAAATAGTTGTTACACTGTGTGCAGGCAGTCCTTTGTTCCTTTTTCCTTTTTAATTTACATTTTCTTTTTATTGGTAGAGTTCAGCTGTATCAGTGTGTATATATATGTATATTCAGACAATATTACATATATATATATAGTATATGTATTAGTTACTATGGGTGACTGATACCAAAGTGATTTGAGGTTTCTTGGACTTGCTCAGTTTCCACTGCTCCAAAGTGCAGTTATATGAATAGAACTGCTTAAACATGAAGTTTGATCTTGGCTAGATCTGCCAGCTAGACACAGTAATAGAGGTGTGAGAGCTTGTTAAGAAGTCTATCACCAATCTGTTGACAGGAAATTACAGCAGTGATGATAGCAACAATTGTTATTATTAGTATTGAAATACGTCACCTCATAAAGCATCTTTTAGAGAACTATAAAACTGCAACAGTTGGAATGACATAGTTAATGCTTATCACAATATTATGGAAAGGTTAAGTATCAGAGTGTGCTTTGTTAACTGCCTTTTTTAACAGCTGTGATTTTGGAGAATTTCACAATTTATAGTTGAAAATTTTACAGTAAATTAAAAAAGACTCGAAATTAATTTTGCATTTTTGCACTGCATGTTGTTCTTTCTGTAATCACCTCCTCTCTGTATCTCTTCATTTTTTCATACATCCTATTCTGAAAATTTCCTTAAGGGTTAGGGAAGTTGAGATTAATGAAAGTTAATTATTTCTTTAAATTATCTTTTAGGTGGCTTGAGAACCAATCAGTGATTCTGTATATAATCTACAAGTGTATATCACAGATTGAGTGAAATAACTGGAATTTTTCTGCTCTTCTTTTTTAACAAAAATACACCGGAAACTCAAGAAATCGGATCTTAAAAATCTGAGCAAAGCTGGATTCAAGAGCATCTTCTCGCAACCAACCAAGTAATGTGATGAATAAAACAGAGGTGGTGATCTGATGACAGGCAAAAGAAAGAGTAAGTAACTGCAATTCCTAGAGAAGGCTCCCGACTGCCAGCTTGTGGTGGATGTAGCAGCGCTGGTGTGGTGATAGTCTGAGGATACAGATTTTCCATAAAGGTTGCAGTCTGAGGTGTAAGTATGTAAAAGAACATAGTCATTTAGGAAGACAGATAATTAGGAAAATCTACAAGGCATCCTGACAGGAAAAACCCAAAACTTCCATTATTTAACTTCAGAAGAGTGACTTTTTTTCTTTGATTTTTCCTCCATTTATGCATTTACAATCTTGTTATCTGTTTCAGATATTGTGAATAAACATCTTTATTTGCATGGTTAACTGAACCTGGCATGAATTAAAAGTGATATGATATTAAATGAATATGAAGAAGTAATTTCTCACTCCAGTTCCTGGAGCAAAGTGCAAGTATCTGGCTCTCCATGTTTTGTAGAATAGCAGAAAGCTAGCAGACCATGCTTCCAAGGAAATTGTTCGGGTTCTCTGGAAAAAAGCTATTACAGGTTCAGAGAAGAAAGAAACCACTTATGTAGCTGTAAGTAACCATCTCTCTGTCATTCTCAGTATTGGGGTATACTTTGAACTTGGAAGGCTCTCAGGGAGGCTATAGCAAGAGACTAAGACATGTTGGAAACTAAATTCTTGTATCCTATCCTACTGTGACAGAACTTAAAGTATGCCTTCAATACGCCTATTTCAATATTATGTTATTAGCCAAATGTAGATGTTTAGTGCTGCAGACAGAGTTTTGTGTGTTGTTGTCCCAGGGTCTCTCCAGTCATCAGGCTGTTCATCTTAATCTAATTTTATTACTTCCTCCATTCCATTTCTTTCTTGGCAGTAAACATAATGTTGGTACTGCAGTGATAAATTGATGTAGTTCTGTCTTTCTACTTTTGTATTCATTTGGAAATGCTAAATGTTGGTAATAACAGTGTAGTTAGTAGTGTTGATGTCGTTACCTTGTTTTAGCAAAATTGAGCACTTAGTATTTATCTCCAAACCTGCTCTGGTATGGTTATTTTCACTCAAACCTTTGGTTTCACCTCTAGTAACTTCTGCATCAGTGATGCATTTTCCATATGAAGTCATGAAGACAAAAACTACATTAAGAGATTACAGTTCTTAAATAAAGCAGAAAGAGTTACAGATTTTCATATGCACTGAGGTAATACATTTAATAAAATAATCTCCTTTCCTCCTTGTGTAGACTCCAGCCTCTTCCAGAATCCTATCCAGGCAATGTCAGCTTAATGGTCAAAACCTTAAAATAGAGGTCAGAAGTACTAAATTTGGATGTCCAATTTAGTACTTGTCACAGGGGTATGATTTCCAAGAATTTGTAACATTGGAAAGTACTTATAGTTAGCATACATTCCCATTTATTTCAGTGGGTACTTGGCTCTACTCATCAGATCCAAGGTGTCCAGGTGAGTGCACAGAGAATTAGGACTGAGCAATCACACAGTAGTTAGGAGCACGCATTCACTGCCAACACCATGGTGCCCTTGTAGATTTATATAAATTACCTAATTTGTTACAAACACAGCTGTTTAATCTGCATGATCCTCACTGTGTAGCACATCAGAGGTGTATGTCACTGACTTTTGACTTGGAGTTGAGCATATAATAGCATGTTGACAGGATTTACTCATACTTGCCCTTCATGTGGAGTGAGCATGGTGCTGGAATATGTCTTTCAGGAGAGGTCAGTTTGAAGTTCCTGTTTTAGCATTCCTATTGGGCCTACAGAGATTTTGTCTACCTGATGAAGCCATCAGTATCAGAACTGATTTATATACATGAGTTTGGAAGTTCTGTCTATTAGGCAGCATCAGACCTTTGCTGAGGCAGTAGCAAGTCTGGGACAAACAAAGTTGTGTAGGGTTCATTAGCACTTGTTAAGTGGTACACACGCGTTGGGTTTCTCTGTACAGAGAAAGATTACAGGCCATGTTGGTTGCTCTTGGCAGTTCAGGCTTTTCTGTGGATGTCATGTGTTGAGTCCTTACTTCTGACTTATTTTTCACTTTATTTTTCCTTCCCAGATTTTGATGTCACCTTCTTGTGTCCTTCCCCATATAAACGAGGAGGCAAATTTTAATTCTGAATTAGCCCATCTATTTTTGGATTTCTTCTGTGACAAATGACTAGGGATTTTAACAGTTGAACTTCCTCCATTGCAAACCATCTTAATCATCTGCAGACCAGGTCTGTCCTCTAGAATGAATGAGGAAGAGATAGTAAAGTAATTAAGACTGGATTTGTGTCTCATTACTAATTGAATTTTAACTTAATCATACTAAGGCTGAAGTATTAACTCATTGTAAACATTGGAGATTGTTTCTTAGATACATGTTTGTGAGTGAGCTAACTAGGAAAAGAACTTCCCTCACATCTCATATTACATGTGCAGGTTTTTAAACTGACACCAGAGGAATTGAGAAAAGGGAAGTCACTCTAAGGGTTTCAACAAATAAAATAAACTTTATGTATAATTAAAAATTATGAAGGCAATGAGCAACTTGTTTTTGCTTGGATGAGCGCTGTGTAGTGAATGCTTTCCAGTGCTGAGGAAAGGAAGTAGGAAAGAGAGACAGTAGCAATGTATTTGCATAATATTGTTTACTTGGGTTATGCTAGCTTAATAAGCTGCTTCGTTTATCATAAACTCAGGTATCTTATGAAATCCAAACTTGATCAGGAGAACAACCACAGAAACTAAAAGAAATTGTATTTCTCAAAATCATTGTGTATCAGATACAGGTATGGAGCACACTTTGTTTTCCCTTTGCAATGGCTGCATTTGACAAAATTGTTCAGTTCAAATAGGTCTTTTTTTGTGTTATCTTTCTGTAAATTGTCTTATGTCTGCTACTCAGGTTTCCTCAGTGTGTCTTGTGAAAAAAGAGGCCAAAATCCAATGTAGATTAGCCATGCTGTTTTGGATTTCTTTGCTGTGCAAGTATGATGTTTTTAGAACTTTTTGCATAGCAATTACTGTTTTGTTTTTTGAATCCTACCCATTACCACTGACGTTGTCTTTACCCCTAACTTGGCTCAGTTAGTTATGCTGTGTGAATTGACAGACACTCCACTTCTAAACATGCAGCTGCTTTTGTAAACTAAACTAATGATGGCTAATAACTGGGGATGCTGAAGAGGCACTCCCAAATCCTGGATTTACTTTACTGCTGCTCTCTTGTGCTCGTAATCATTTTCATCTGATCATGCAGGGAGGCACTCCTGGGAGCTAAACAAAAGATTGGTGACTTGTTTATGAAGGGGTTGTTCTGGTGGTAGTTATCCTGTGGCAGGAACAGCTTCCCACAAAGACCTTTGCAGGGGGAGTTACTATGCAGAACATAATAAAGGTGCCAAACTATAAACACTAGGAATTGAATAATTGATACTGAAGAGACAATGATGGAAGAGAAGGAGAATATTATTGTCTTGATTATGGCTCTGTCTAGTCTACTCTTTTGGAAACAGCAATATCATCATACATAATAGTGTCAATAACTCTGTTCCAAGGGTTTGTTCTTGATAAAATAGTCTCAAAAATAGTACATGATAGTTTTGCTGTTTGGCAGACCTACAGGTCAGTACATGGCAAGCTCTGTGCTTGTGTTGAAGTATGTTGTAATTTGGATGCAGGTTTTTGTTTTCTATTATTGAAGCATAGCTTACATGTTTTCATGTACATCCTAATCATGAAGTTTGGTTTTGCATCTTTGCACTGTCCAGAGGAGTGAGCTCAATCCTCACCTTCCACCATGCAACAGTTATGAGCACATCCTGTAGAGAGCACCTTAAAACTGCAAAATCCTGAAGGTACCCTTTAATGATGTTAAAGGATTCAAGATAGTGGATAAGTAAAGCAGGCAGTAGGTTTCCCTGTCAATTGCCTCTGTCAGGAAAGTGCTTGGTGTATCTCTCCATCAGCAAGGGACAGGATACACACCTCTTCTTGCAGTAGGTGACCCGGAGCAGTAGTTCCAACAAACGCTTAAATGGAAATGGGATGAAGGCCTTTGCATAGCAGCTTTACTATGAAGACCATGCTGTCAAATGATCTTCAAGCTTATCTATAGATAACATTCCATAGGACTGCTTAGCAGATGCAGCTTACAGAGGTATTTCTTAGCAAGCACCCTGATCAAGCATCACTTCTGGTGGAGCTCTGAGGATAAAAGGTCTCTGGACCTTCATCAGTACCATAAAAGGCACTGACACAGCTCCCAGTGTTTTTAAACTTGTGTTTTGGTGAAGACTGTTCGTTTGGATCAACATGAGCTGTTCTGAAGGGTCAGACCAAAGGGTCTTAGCAATTCATAAACAAAGAACTGCTTTGGATGTGAGAATGAAAAAGGTGGTATGTGCAGGAAGTAAGAGTTACTGAGGCTGTAAGAAACAAAAAATCCTTGATTCTATAGCAGTTGGTGAACATTATATACACCAATATTATTTAATTTATTCCCTCTTTTGTCATAATACAGCTAAAACTTCCAGATCAGAAGAGTGGGAAGGAAAATCCAGACATTTCTTCCTAACCAGAGAACAAGGAATATATTCAGTAAACAAGTAGGAATGAAATGGACCAACACTTTTATGTTTTTGAAGCAAAAAATTTGATCTTCATTCCAGGATGGTCATCCAGGACTTTGAACCATAAATCCCACTCAGTCTAGTATGATATACCAGTCTTTCATACAAGATATCAATGGTGACTAGGGGATGGAACAGTGATAATGTGTATTTTTCTGTAAATACAAAAATTTGCAAAGATCACCCAGAAGATGCAGAGTGATTCTGCACCACCACCCCACGGACTGAAAATAAACAGCTGAAATCATGTGAGCACACTGCTGTAATATGTCTGTTGATAAGGTTACCATCTTTTCCACGGTGAACGCTGTTCTGGCTTCTGTGAGGTTTGGGAACAACCTTTCTTTTGTGAACTTGTGAAGTCATGCCCACGAGTATTCTACCAGTGCCACATACCATGGCTGATGAAGTAAGTGAGATCTAAAAGCATTCCCGTGTAGGATGAGAGGACCACAGTAATAATGTTCTATCTCATAGATGAGTGTGAAGGTGTAAACTGTATGATGGAGAAGCCAAACTTGAAAATTTACTGGTGATACATTACCTTAAGGCATCATACAGAAGTATCACATGCAAGGTTAGGCAGATTTGTCATCATGATAGGAAGAAGACCCACATGTGTATGTTCTGGCAGTCCAAAACCTTTCTTGAAATACAGGTTGTTGTAGGTTCTGAGGAGTGAGTTCCAAATCTTTCTTGTCCCTTCAGCGTCCAGCTGTCCAGGCCCTGAGAGGGATACAAAGTTGCATTCAAAGTAGGTCAGTACCTCTGCCAGTATTTACAGCTGCAGTGAGTCTTGAGTTGGCTTTGTGATCTGAGAAACAAAGTGGATACACTTGAGAAATATAGAAATGTGTCTTATGAAGTTCGATTCTATGAGAAAACAGAGGAGGATGCCAAGGCAGATAGATAGTGATTATGTTTCTTTGCGTGATCTTTCTTGCAGTGATTCTGTTGAAAGCTTGACAACTAGTGGAGGTGAAAGCTAGTAGGCAGGAGATCCTCTTTCTGTCAAGTTTTCCATGTAGAGTGAGTCACCCCTGGCAGTTTGTTTAACAGTTTGATGCTGCCAGGTCGGGGTGTGAGGATTCTGAAGGACTGGGACTGAAGCCCCTCGCACATACTGAACTGGTGTGAAAAAAGGTGCTGAGGGGTCTGTTGCCATCACACTAGGGATCAGAGGGCTTCTTATTTTTGGCTTGAAATTAAACCATATGCTAGTAGAATTGTATTCTTTTGAGTAACCGTGTCTCACTTGTGAGGTGGAAAAGAGGAAGATAACAGATCTTTGGGGTATAGGCACATGTGCTGAGGACTGGTCAGATGCCCCAGACAATACTACCTACTGTTCTACATGGGCTAATGTACATACCCTTAAAATGGAGAGGCTGAGCATCCTGCTCTGGTAGCCTGTCATAAGGTCAATGAGAAATGATTTACAAGTCTAAGAC
Source organism: Zonotrichia albicollis (assembly GCF_047830755.1). Lineage (NCBI taxonomy): Eukaryota > Metazoa > Chordata > Aves > Passeriformes > Passerellidae > Zonotrichia > Zonotrichia albicollis. The sequence continues at coordinate 65,829,614 of NC_133822.1, forward strand.
TCCAAATAGAGAGCTTTCTGTTGAGCGTGCCCTGATGTTGTGCTGTTACTCTGAAATACCGCATGAAGGAATGACATGAGATCTGTGTCCTAGCCTGGATGCTCCCGAGTGAAAACTCCCCACACCACCTTCTTACTGGGTGTAATTGGAAGAATCTAGAAGCATGAAATTATAGAAAATTGGTCAAATGGTGCAAATACCAATAAGAAATACCGTATTATCAAAGGGATGTCCAGGGACTAGGGAATGCTGTAGCCCACCTGGCAGAAAAAAGCAACTTGCTGTGAAAAAAGCCAGACTTGCTGTGTGTCAGACACATTAGAATGTGGACACCATCAAGGTTTCTGTAGAAAACTTGTCTCCACTTAAAAAGTATTTGTACAGCTGCACAGCAGATACACGTGAATTATCCCTTAAAAGATAAACCATTGTATTTCCTTATCATAATCTTACTAGGTTTTTGACACTATTCATTTTTATACTCTGCACAATAATGTGTATGGTATGGTATGGTATGGTATGGTATGGTATGGTATGGTACTCGCTCTTTAATACATTTCTATCACAGGTTGTATTCCAGTGCACCAACACTAACTTATATCAGCATGTTGTAAGACTTCTGAGAAGGGTGGCAGGATCACTAAAACAATTTAATTGGAGAGTAGTTCCTCACAGGCAAGTACACAAGTTACCAGATGGCCTCCCTAGTTTGTACAAACTTTCTTGTATTGAAAGTTGAAGGTACTCTGTGTGTCTGAGCCTAAGGGTCTATTCCTACACTGAGTGGGCTGCACGAGTGTTAGCTGCTTTAATAGCTTGTGTTTTGTTCAGAGATCAGTGTGCTAAATAGTCCCTGATGAGGAAAAAAGCATTTGGAAAGTACTTTTCATATTCTACAAGATTTCCACAGCCTAGTTGCTTAAACTCTCTGAACCTTAATTAACTTTCTACAAGCAATAACGAGTGTATCTATTTCTGATTCCCTAGTCAAATATTTATTGTAGGACCAACTGGTTTTTGAGGCAAGGAAACCTCTTCTAGAGAAAACATAACAATGAATTGGTAAGTTGTTTGGCAGCAATTTAGCTGAGTGGCTGTGAAATACTGATGGGTAAAAAGAATCACACCTACTCTCAATCAATTGCTTTTTGCTATATGCAGGACTTGTTGGGGATGATCAGCACAGGCAACTGTGTTAGGCTGGGCCAGCTAAAACATTGTTTTCTAAGTATGTGGGTGCAGCTGCCTTGCAGAAATGTATTGCAGTAAAATCCTTCAGTTCTCGAATATGGCTGTAATGGCTGTCTAAAAATAATACCTAACAAAGGCTGTCCTTCGCAGGGGAAGCCAGAAATAACCTTTTTCTCTGTCAAAATGTAAGGCTATTATCAGTTAATCTACAAGCAGCAGCTTGACCCAGAGACCACGAAAGAGCTGACTTTCAAGCACATTTTCTACGTTAAGGAATCTTGAGCTTGGACTTCCCCCCAAAGAGATAATAAATACCAGTCGCTTCAACTTTTTAGCCTTGGTTTTGTAACGACCCGTGTCCTGCCTCCATCCGTTCCCTGGCGCCCGCGCTGGGCCGTTCGAACAAGGAACGTTGTACCGGGGACGCGCGGCGGGTTCGGGTTCGGGTTCGGGCTCGGGCCCGGCCTCTCCGGGCGGGAGCGCGGCGGTCGCGGGGCCAGCGCGTTCCCGCCCCGAGAGCGGCCGGTGCCGGCCGGGGGCGCGGGGAGCGGCGGCGCGCAGGCCCCGCCCCGCGGCGGCGGGAGCGGCGGGGCTGGGCGGTGCCTGGCGCCCGCACGTCCCTTCCCTCCCTCGCTCGCTCCCTCCCTCCCCGCCCGCCTCTCCTCCTCCCCCCCGTCGGCGCAGCGCTGTGGTGAAGCCGCATTGTTTGTGCCGCGGGGGGAGGGGAGCCGCTCAGCCCCGGGAGCCGAGCGCCGAGCCCGCAGCCGGACGGCGACGCGCGCCGCGCCTCACGAATGCGCCGCGCCCGGCGGCAGCAGCAGCCCCGCACCCAGCGCCGGGTGACCGCCGCGGGCAGCGCGGCCCTCGTAGCGCCCGCTCGGCCGCCCGCGGCTGCCGGACGCGGGGCCAGGCGGCAGCACCGGCGGGGCCTCCGCCATTAACTCGGCCGAGCGTCGGCCGCAGCGGCGGAGCGGGAGGTCTGTCAGCCGCTCCTCGGCGGCTCCCACAGCGTGAGTAGGGCCGGGTGGGCGGCGGGGACGGGCGGGCGGGGGCTGCGGGGCCGGGAGCCGGCGGGTCCCGCCGCGGCGGGACGGGAGAGCGGCATGGGGGAAAGAGCAGGGCGGACTGGGCACGGCCGCCTGCGGGGGAGGGCAGCGGCGGGCGGGCGGGCGGAGAGGCGAGGCGAGCGCGGCGGTCTGGGGGAGGGAGGGAGGGCGCCGCTGGAGCTGTTTTGTCAGCCGCCATATTTGTGGGCCGAGTATTTTCGCGGCGGGGAGGGAGTGACTGTTGGGAAGGGCTGGAGATGATGGGCCCGGGCAGGAACCATCCTGCCGGGGGCCGGGAGGGGGGAGCGCCGCGCCGGGTAGGAACCATCGGCGGCAGGGGAGGGAGCGCGTTGGAGGCTCCCTGGGCGTGGGCAGGAAGTGTTGGCGCGGCAGCGGCGGGGGCGGGCCGGGGGCGGGGGCAGAGCCGCGCGCGGGAGGCTGGATTCCGGGATGGCCGCGGGCTCTGGCGGCACCGGGCTTTTCCGCCGGGCCGGGACAGAACGGCTCTGGGGGTCCCGCGTGTCTTGGCCGTGGCCGCGCACGTTCGCTGCGCTCCGTGAGGCCCCGCTCCGGGCCGTGCCCCGGGGAATCGCTCCCGCTGCGCGGCTGGAGCGGCGGGTGGTGTCCGCGTGTAAGCGCTGTTTGCTTATCGTCCCTCATTGTCCTGGACTAAAGAGTATTCCTGTGTCTTTCTCTGTTTAATGGTCTGCATGAAAGTGCCATTGAGAGTGCAGTTCCCTAATCTATTGAGCAGGAATCCAGGGACTAAAGACAGTTTATTTGAAGAGGAGGAAGGTAACTAGGGCAGAGAATGTAATTTAGAAGTATATGGTACTGTACTTTTCGTGTTAGTTTTAGCTATCCTACACCTTGGTAGATAGCTTTTTTTTAAATTTTATTTTTGCCTCAAAGCACGTATTTCACAGAAACGTTCCCTTGTGTTATGGGGAGGGAAAACGTCTGCTGGTGATTTCCTTCCCAAGTAGCTGATGCAATTCTAGGAGATGAGAGCTGTGGATAACTTTCCTGGTTTACATCCCACAGTCTGTGAGGGCAGGACAGTGCATTAAAATAATCTTGTGTGCGGTTAGTGCAGTATCTTTGTGGTCGTTGAATGGAAACTTGTTTTGGTTTACGCTTCAAATTTACATTTTGGTCCTCATTCCTATTGATCTACTGGATACTGGGAAGGGGGGCAGGGGGTAGGACGGAGAAGTGCCAGCTGATAGTTGCGTAGGAAAAGCAAACCAGTTGTGGGTCATGAATTTGCTATGCAGAACTCTGGTCTTCATCCGGAGTATTTATCGAAACATTTGCAAACAAGAATTTTGGAGAAACAAAACACTGCTTTGGCCTCTGGAGCATTTAAGTTATTCACAGTAAATTTGCATGAAGTTCAGCCTGAGTACTACCAGTTTCGATTTTTTGTGCACTGCGTTGTATTTGTAGGCTATCCAGTCTGTTTGACACTGTAACTTCCTTCCTAAGTCAGCTGTATTTATTGTTGAGTATTACAGTATACCTAGGTGCTAGCTCAATCATTTATTTTGTCAGTCTGGTTCCTACAGTTCGTTTTACTTTTGCAACAGCTGTCCTAAGTCTTTAAGCAAGATTAAAGATCTTGTGCTTTTGAGTATTTTCTTCCTATTTTTAATTCCTGCCTGAAGCCATGCTCGAGAATCTTGGGAACAGAGGGAGGTGGAGAGCTTGGAAACGTGGCATTAATGTGTTGTTCTGTGGTACTGGGCTAAGGTAGTGTGGACAGGTTACACATGTTTTTGATTTCTGAAGGTCACCTCTCATCCCTCCCTCTGAATTTTTCTGAAACAGTCTCTATCCTCAGGAGCCACTACAAACAGATACACAACCAGCTAAAATGTAGGAAGGGACATTAAAAGTACCAAAGCAGGCTTTTGCTTCAGACAGAATTGAAATGCAATTATATGAGGTAAACATGCTGTAAGCCTTGTTTCTTGACAAGTAATGTCATTCTGATCTGTAATAAGTAGCTGTACATGGACACATCAGTGTGTTTTAGCTGAAGAATCCATCATTACTTGTTCACAATAACAGAGTTCAGGGCTATTGTAATACATTTGGGTCTCTGAATTACAAAATCTGTATTGAAACTGGAAACTAATTTTTAGTTTTGGTTAAATTACTGGTATGTTTTAGTGATTGGACCTTCTTTGGTGTTATTAATTGTTTAAACTGTTTTCTACAGTTTAGAAACTAGTATGATTGAATCCTGTGTTGTTTTACAGAATTTAATTATTAAATGCTTCTTCCAAAGTTGTTTGAAGAAATGGAACCTTTTATGTTCTTCTGTTGTTTATAAAGAGCAGAACAGAGATTTGTCATGATTAAGCACTGACTGTTGTCTGAACTTTCTATATGACATAGAAACTAGTAATGACGGTTAAGAATGAGTTGTGTAAAAGTCACATTTATGAGAAGCACAATTGTTGCATGCATAATAAGACTAGCTTAGATTATGAAAACTAAGAGTGTGTTAGTGAGAGCAGACAGATCAGAGCCTTTGGGCACTGGTCTCAGGGTTAGTTGCCTGAGTGATCTGGTAGTCTTCTGTGAAAGGAGTTCCCTCAGTACTTTGAGGCCTTTAGAAACTGGCATCATAGACTTAAGCAAAAGGCAAACAGCATGGAAGAATTAATGTAGTTAGTTGTTCAGTGCTTGCTGTTTGCTTCCTGAAATAGGTATACTGGTCTTTCACAGCAGTTGTGTTTTGATTTCTCTATTTCTCCACTATTTGGCAATACATGCTAACACTGCTGTTATGGTGAGCAGCCCTGACTTTAAATGCGGAGTTGAAATGGTGAGGCCTAAATAATACTTTGGGCAGTGATTAAAGATGAAGGGATTTTTATGTAGCTGAAGTTAAATGATGCTATTTATTAATGATTTCTTGGGAAGAAGGAAGGAGTGGAATAGAATTTTAGACTTGACAATGTCAGTCAGGTTTATAAAATTTTCAACCCTTGCAGGAGAAAAACCCCACCCAGTGTGACCATGTCAAAAGGCATGAGTATGTATGGACACTTTTAAGTTAAAAGTTTTGTAACCATCCTAGTTATGGGGCTTTGGAGTGGGGGAAGAAAGCTGTCTTTTTGTATGGTATGTGATCTTTTTGCAGTAGATTGTAGACTTAAAAATTGTTTTAAAGAGCTTGGGAGTGGGTTTGTAAGCAGGAAGATTTCTATCTATCAGCAGTTGGTTTGAGAACAGCTCCTGAAGAATCTGTTGAAGGAGAGGACTGTGTGTACTTAAAAGCAGGGAACATGGTTTGGCCCTAAGTCAAATCTGCTTTACAGGTGAAATATTTACTGGTTGCAGTCCATACTGCACCATATTGGGCACTAAGAGTTCTGTCATGTTCTTGTCATGTTGTGAAGAATAATGGGCTCACTAAGGATTGAGGAAAGTAAAAAAAAAAGTATAGGGCTGTCAAACTGCCCACTTGCCAAATGTGGAAGTATATGTGCTTTTCTAGCTTTTAAATATAGCTATAGTAGTTGAATTGATAACATGAATGTTTCAAATTGCACTGGGAAAAAATTCAGAGAAAACTATTTTTTCTTTCACAATTGCATTAGTTCTTTTGAAGAGAGGTCTAGAGGACACAGTCTGTAGCTGTTGCAAAAATTTTCAAACTACAGGTGCCCCTAAGGTGTTAAGTATTGTATTAAAGGTTTTCTTACAAGGTAACAAATGCAGTATTTTTAAATCTCTGACACATCTGAAATGTTTTTGTTCTCATGCAGTGGTCTTGCCAACAGTGCTTCTAGAGGGTTTCTAGCAAGGATTTTGTATAGCTGTGTTTACTCAGGGAAGCTGTTATTTAGAACATCTATTGATCTTCAGGTTAAGCTTGTATGAAACAGCAGTCCTGTTGAGTAAGAGTGACAGCTTTTGGTTTTGTTTACTTTTAGTTAAATATATGCATAGAGGGCTATAGAACTGAAGGTTTTTTCCCTTGCTACAGTAAAACTAATATTTTAATATGATTATTTGAAGTTCATAGTATTAACTGTTGCTCTAATTTTAGGTAAACATTACCAAATGAGGAGAAAAGGAAGATGCCATCGAGTATCGGCAGCAAGGCATTCTTCTTCCCCATGCAGTATTAAGCACTCCCCGACACGAGAAACCTTGACGTACGCTCAAGCTCAAAGGATGGTTGAAATAGAAATTGAAGGTCGCCTGCATAGGATCAGTATCTTTGATCCTTTAGAAATTATATTAGAAGATGATCTTACTGCCCAGGAAATGAGTGAATGCAACAGCAATAAAGAAAATAGTGAAAGACCACCGGTTTGTCTAAGAAGCAAACGCCATAAAAATAACAAAGTGAAAAAGAAAAATGAAGCTCTTCCGAGCTCTCATGGTATCCCTGCTACAACAGCTCCTCTTCCAGAACCAAAAGTACGGATTGTTGAGTACAGTCCCCCTTCAGCTCCTCGGAGACCTCCCATTTATTACAAATTCATTGAGAAGTCAGCAGAAGAACTCGATAACGAAGTTGAGTATGACATGGATGAAGAAGATTATGCGTGGTTAGAATTGATCAATGATAAGCGGAAAAGTGATGGAGTGTCAGTAGTTTCCCAAAATATGTTTGAATTCCTTATGGATAGGTTTGAAAAAGAGTCTTATTGTGAAAACCAAAAGCAGGGTGATCATCAGTCTTTAATTGATGAAGATGCAGTGTGTTGTATATGCATGGATGGTGAATGTCAGAACAGCAATGTGATCCTGTTTTGTGATATGTGTAATTTAGCAGTACATCAGGAATGCTATGGGGTGCCATATATACCTGAGGGCCAGTGGCTCTGCAGACACTGTTTGCAGTCCCGCTCTCGGCCTGTAGACTGTGTGCTGTGCCCAAACAAGGGAGGTGCCTTTAAAAAGACAGATGATGATCGTTGGGGACACGTGGTGTGTGCTCTGTGGATTCCAGAAGTTGGATTTGCCAATACGGTTTTTATTGAGCCAATTGATGGTGTCAGGAACATTCCCCCAGCCAGATGGAAGTTAACATGCTACCTCTGTAAACAGAAAGGTGTTGGTGCCTGCATCCAGTGCCACAAAGCAAACTGCTATACTGCATTCCATGTGACATGTGCTCAAAAGGCTGGTCTGTATATGAAAATGGAACCTGTGAAAGAACTAACTGGCAGTGGAACAACGTTCTCTGTGAAAAAGACTGCCTACTGCGATGTACATACTCCACCAGGCTGCACACGGAGACCGCTCAATATTTATGGAGAAGCTGAAATCAAAAACGGTGTTTGTAGAAAGGAGGGATCAGTCAGAACTGCTAGGTCTACATCAAAAATCAGGAAAAAGACAAAAAAAGCCAAGAAAACAGTGGTTGAACCCTGTACAGTTATGCCAACAGTATCTGCTCCTTATATTCCCCCCCAGAGGTAAGCAAACCATCAAAATATGAGAAACCTTTACTTTATTTAATCTATTTTGTTTTTCAACCAGGCTTTTAGATGCCACCTTGAAGTTTTTGTATGTTTTTTACGTGCTTTCTTTAAAGCCTGTTTCAGAGAACTACTGTTAATTATGTACATTGCACTGTTGTGGAGTGGCATTAAAAATGCAGTAACTTCCTCAGAGAAATTACTAAGTGATCAAGTGATCTGTCTTGTCCTCACAATGTTTGGTTTGAGTTTTTTTGTCAGACTAAGTTATGTTGTGTTTCCACTTGTCATTCGTTGTACTTCTAAGAATTAACTGCTGAATTTGGAATAGTAGGTGCAGCTGATCTTCATATTAAGGAAAAAAGCCAAGCTCAAACTTAATTTTATTTGTAATTTTGGATTCTGAGCTTATTTTTCTAATTTTAAGAGATACAAAATGAAAATTACAATTGTGTATGTAAGTTTTGAATCTTGTTCATCTCACATAAATTAAGAATAAGCTTGTAGTAGTGTAATATCTATGTAAGTTTTACAAAAAACCTTCAAGGAAGTGTTTCCCTTATGTAGCAGAATAACTACTCCAGAGGTGTTTCTGAAATTTATGTTTGTATGTTTACAACACCAATATATTTGTTTACCTCTTGAATGAAATTATTACTAATTTTAGAGCAGTAGTTTGAAAAGTTTCTCAAATAGGCAGCAGTTCCATGTGCAGGCTCATTTCCTGTCCTGTGACTGGACTCTGAATGCACAGAAGTGAGGGCTTTTAATGTAATGCAATGCCTTTTAAATAGCTGGCTCCAAGTCTCAGGTAGGGAGCAATTAAAGCTGGTTAAATTAATCTAAATGAGTATGTGTTTGGAGACTGCAGTTCTTTCCTGTAATAAGTTTTGTTAATGTAAGAAGCTACTTATTGACTGACTTTGACAAACAGCCTTCAGCTCCTGTGCAGTGTTTACAAACATCAGATTGATTGCTCTGTCCTGTTAGGACTGACTTGTTAAAATTTTTTTTTGTTGTTGTTTTTTGATGCACTGCAGAAAAACTTTATTTGACAGTAGGTCACTAATACTGCTATTTAAACAGGAACTGCTGTCCATGGAAGGAGAAGTTGGTGTATAATAGTTTGACTTTCTCTTTATTAGGATAATCCCAATTGGTAGTGTAGTGTTATTTTGTTTTGCTTTCTTCGGGACACTGTAAGAAAGGACATGAACTAAGAGTTGAGGGTTAGAAAGTATGTTCTTAGCTGTGCCTCTGGCAGCTCCTTCCATTGGCAACTTTTAAAAAAACCAGACCCTAAAAAGATGCTGTTGTCAGATGGCTTTTTTTAAAATAGTCATTAGATGCCAGGATTAAACATAAAAGGCATTTTATTCTTTCTTTTTTTTCATGTTAATGATTGACTTTCTTTTCAAGACTGCAGAGAAATTCAGCATTCTTCTATTTATGCATCTCTTCATATTTCTAGAAACAAGTACAATTCCTATTCTGTATGTCATAAGTGTAAAAAGTGTACAGTTCAAAGGTATTTTAAAGTTGAGCTTTATTATAAATTGTTTGTCTTTGGCTAAGAGAGACCCTTGCTTAAGTACTCTTTGTAACGTGAACATGTTCAGTCCTAGAAAACTGATCCCTGAATTAAAAGTGAAACAAGTGGGCATATTAAAAGGAAAAGTGATTACACTGCAGACCCAAATCTCTAGTTTTAGAACCAAAGTTGTCCAATTTCCTTTGACTGTTCTTCAATTTTTGTCTGTTTAGGAAACACTTTTGTGTTTCCGTGGGAATTAAGTACATAAAGTATTAAAAAAGACCCATAAAGTATTAAAAAATTATTTGCATCATTTCACAGTAGGCTTCATTTATGTTATTCTTTTTCTCTAATCTGTTTATTAAATACTCTTATTTTCTTTTGGAGCTGAAGCATGATTTTTCAGAGGCCTTGAGGAAGAGCAAATAAGTGATTTAATTTACTAGAAAGTAAATATATAAACATATGTTTAAACATAAACTGTGTTTAAACACTAGTGCTTTTTTACCTGAAGAATTTGATTTTAATATGTTTTCAACATCTCTGGAAATTGAGGCACATGTGGAGATGCTTGGTTTGGATTGGTTTGTTAATACCTAGGCTGTACACCTCCTCAGCACATTGCTGGCTCTTCAGAGTTGGTAGTTGGAGGAGTGCACAAATATGAAGATCATAGTGGAAGAAAGCACTTCCACTATGGAAGTGCTGGATGCAGTCCCTGAGTACATCTGGTGAAGCTTGAGGAAAACTAATTAGCAATTTATGTTCAGTTTAAGGAGAAGGATTTTGTATCCTTTTCGGGATAGTTGGAGTATTTGAATGACTGAGCACTTTAGTAACACAGTTTTTAATAATTCTGGTTTCCAAAGCAATTATCCTAATGTTCAGGATGTTTTTCATAATTTCTACGCAACTTTTGTAGCTTATGAACCTTTCTGGATCAGCTTACCTTAGGTTGAGTTTCTGTGCTACTGCATTGAATGACTTCTACCAGAATTTCTTCCACAGATCTCATATTCTACACTTTTTGCAGTTAAACTACATAGTGTCATTCTCTAGGTCATTTATAATTAATTATATGATCTCTCAGAATTTAATCTGTGAACTGCTGATTTAGGGGTGCAGATCAGAAGTTGCTAAGCATTGATCCTTTGATGATAGGAGATAAATGCTTGCCTCCCCTGCCTCTTCTTTTTTCTCTTTTTTTGTAATTTATTTTTAATGCTGGGCTTATATCTGTCCTGTTGCCTAGGTATTTTGGAAAGTCTATACGTGAGTATCTACTTCCAAAGGTGCACTAGTTCATCTTGGAGCCTTGAGGTGGTTTCAGTTTTCAGTGCTGTCAATGCTGACCTGTAACTTGTTTAGCTCTGGTAATAATGTATGGGACTACCAGGGAACTTCTGTGCCTGGAGGTTGTGTGTCAGACCTGCCTGCAGAGATGTGTTGTCTCTTTACTTGAAATTTCTGTTCACTTCTTACTGAAATACCAAACTCTTGAACGTGGCGGCTTACACTGTACTGTTCACGCTAATTAGTTTTTATTTGCCTGCTTTTGATGGGCTTTTTTGTTTGTTTCTTTGGGTTTTTTGATTGTTTAAAGGTAGAAATGGGGATCATGTAAAAGTTTTGTTCCTGGGAAGGGCCAGAGCAGCTGTGCTGTGTAGGGAGGAGAGTGGCAAAAGACATCTGAGACTTTTCCACTGTATGGGAGGGACAGGCAGTACCTGCTGCTCTTGGCAAGTGGTAGTCAGAAAGTGGCCTCCCACTGCCACCAGATAGTTTGGCTGAAGAAAATGGCAAATTTGTTCTTGAAGTTTGGTATATGCCACTAGGGATGTGTAATGGTTGAATTTTGCTTAGTAAAGAGATTTCCCCCCTGTCCTCCCCCCCCCCCAAAAAAAAAAAATACTAGATGGATTTTGTTTAGACTGCAGGTCCAGAATTTTCAAATTAGGAAATCCTAACTTTTGGGGTTGTCTTGGCAATCTAAATCTGGCTGCTTCTCTCTGTCAGTTATCTTGCACTGACTCTGCTCAATTTCTTGTGTGTTTTTTGTTTTTTAATCTGCTGCTGCTCATCCTTGTCCTTTGTAAATGTTACCTTATTCAGCAAGCAGGATGAACATGTGCTGCAGAAGTGTTACAATGTTAGCTGGGAAAACTACATTGTTTCTCTTATTTTTGATTGCTTAGTTCTCTAGTACAAACAGCATTGGTTTTTGTAGCCTCTTGATCTTGTGTGTCAAAAGAGGCATTTAAAAATATTTGCTTGTTAGCTAGTGTCAATATTCACATTATTTAAAAATGCTGTGCTACTACAATATTGTAGCCATATAGTTGGAGGGAAATAGAATGTGATATTAAATATTTATTCTACGGTATTTTAAAAGTATACACTGAGATACAGTGTAATCTGCTTTATTAAAATGCCATTCCTGCAAGTACTGCTCTGTTAAATGGAATCTGGCATTAAAAGCATATAAATATTTGCTTTCATCTTTAGTTTCTCTTTCTGCAAACATGGCATGTTTGTTATGTCTGAAATTAAGAAAACATTTGAAATGCAATACCTGTATAGAAAGCAAAGAATAAGTAGAAAAGCCCCACTTTTATTAGAAGTAGGAACACTGTATGTTGTTCCATGAGGTTTGTTGCATCATTAATGTTAAAAGAGAATTATAAGATTGTTATGAAAGTAAGGTAATAGCCTTACTGAGAGCAAAAATTGCTGAGACTCTTACAAAAAACATTTTCAGCTCTTCTGACAGATCAGCATTTATTTGCCCCACCTTAACTGATTTCTTTATGTTGATCTTTGGTTTTATTAGGAGGAATACTGTTCCTGGTAGTAAGCTGGATTTCTGTTACTGTGTCTCAAGGCAAAACCAGTATTTTCTTTTGGTTTATGATTTACCAAATTGAGCTATCTTGAACTTTCTTACCAAGTAATTAAATGTACTCTTGTTATCTTAACACAGGAATATTGATTGTCTCTGAAAGGAAGTATGGACCAGAAAAATAATAAACAGAAAGTGTTGAAGTGCAGTAGGAGGGGAAAGGAATATTAACAAAGCCTTCAAGGCAGTGTTAGTCTGCATTCACAGATCATGCTTTTTATTCATTTATGTAGCTTGTGGATTTCTTTTGGGGATTTTTTTAAAACGTTTTTTAGGGTACTCTGCGTGTTTTTTGGTTTTTTTTATAAGTTCAAAAAGTTTTCAAGGTGAGGGTAAAGAACAAGAAATGTGGCTTAAAATTCATCATAAAAAAAGCTATTGAAAAATACTGCTGGGGCCAGCATTGCAAAGAACTTGGAAGGTGAATAAATCCAGACCAATGTCTATTAGCTCATTATCCTTGAATATACATGTATTTATAATTTACAGAATGGTGTGAAAATGCTTATTTTAATTCCAGGGGAGCATGATGTAAGTACAGCCTTGTGACTGTACCTGATGCTTGGATCATAGAATCACCTGAGGGGAATGCCAGAAATCTTCAACTGCTGATGTTTCTTGTCTTGTCACATTTTTTGACTTTGACTTTCTGTTACATGTAGAAACTACTCCTGATGTCATCCTGATCTCTTTGCTTAAATAAAAAAATAATTTTCCCTAAATTAAAAAAGCTACTGTGGTGTTCACTAGTTTTGCCTCAGCAGTATTTAAAAAAGTAAAGGTAACTTTAGAGCATTATTTTGAAGTTAGTTCATCTTGACACTGGTTGGCTTATTAAATAAGGATTAATTAATGTGTTCAAAGAAGTGTAACTTATTTAGTAAATTGTAAAAGTAGATTTTGAGTAAAAATACTTTTTTTTTCTTTTGTTTATTTTACGTGTACAAGGCCAAGAAGCTTAAAGCAAATTAATATGTTACCTCTGTAAGGCATTTCATTAATACTCTATGTGCTTTCTAAGGGGTTTGGCCCACAATGAATATATATGTGATACTGCAGTTATGAAGACCAAGACTTATGTGATTTTGTTTTTCAGAACTTCTGAGTTTCACCAGTTATGTGAACTTCTATTCAGTTTTTTTTGGTGCCAAGTAGAGTATGTTGTGATTTGTGCCATAGCAAAACATCTAAAGAATGCATTGTCTGAAGAACTGTGTCCTGGCAGTTTTTTTATTCAATGATCAAGTTACAGAGTGCACAAAAAATTAGAAGATAAATTTTATTATCTTATTACAGATCAAAATGTGATTTTTGTTTAATACATCTGATGTGAATTTAGCCTTTTGATATTAGATACCAAAATATCATGTGTGGTCATTATATATGTATAGGAGCTTGCAGAGGTATATGTGCACATACAGTTTTTTCTGAGAAGAGATTTTTCCAGTGTGACAGGGTGGGAGGTTTTCATTTTTTGAGATGGGTTTGGTTTTGGTTTTTTATTTTATTTATTGTTTTGGGTTTTTTTCCTTTTCCAGAGTTTTGGAATATGACCAACTCTAGTTGCTAGAATAGGAAGAAGATAACAGAATTAACTGAAATAACAGTGTTTTCTTACCTCTTCAGTTCACTGTTTTACTTTTCCCGTCCAAGCAAAATTTTACAAGCTGCTTGCTCAAATAGAAAAATAGGGCGTTCACAGTCATGTAAGCAAAACAAAGTGCTTCCTACATATGCATTCAAAATTATTTAAATACCAGTAAATGTTGAATAAAGAATAGGAACCTGGAGAGGCTTTCAGGCTCCAGAAGATATATCAGTAGATTAAATACATACTGTTAGACTTCAGCTTAGGAGAGGCAAATTCAGTAGCTACACTTTTAAAACATAACAGTCCAAAAGGAATAAAACCTGCAAAGTAGTTCTAATTAAGCAAGTGTATTTGTTGCATGTGGATTCTGCAGACTTGTGTTGCAAAAGTTAAAATGAAATATTTTTCAGTCTTTCCAGGATTTGATAGGCACTCTGTTAGGCACCTGTCTTACTTCTGCTTGGTATTAAAGGAATGTTATCCTTTTTCAAGAGGAAATAAAGACGTGCAGATGGATTCTGACTTTTACATAGTTATTCATTTGCCTGCGTTGTCTTTCAAGTTGGTCAGAGCAGTTTGAGGCATTTTTGTTTTTAAGTTAATAAGTCATATAGTAAGTTTCATCTTTTATTGAAGAATAGGGTAACAAAATTGTGGTTTTTCTCTGTTTAAAAAAAAAAGTGTATTGAAAGGCAAGTTTTACAATTTCATAAGTTGCTGATGCCACAGATTTCCATGGGAAGAGTAGAGAGAGTTTCATCTGTCCAGGTGGGCATTCTGGTCTTCCAAAACTGAAGTTTTTGGCTATGGAGCTAGGAGGAATAGTTGGTAAGGCTCCAGAATTAATTTCAATTCCCTAAATAAATTCTTCCTAACTTTTTATTCTAGTTTTATGCTAATTGTCTTCCAGTAAGTGTCATTGGAATTTCTATAATTATCTGTAGAGAAGTCCTGTATCTTTTCTTTTTCTTACAAGTCTGAGTACATTTTGTGAAACTTTGCTGAACAAGGATTGAAAATTCAAGTGTTCTGGAAACCCAGTTTACTTTGTTGCAACTTGTTCAATAAATTTTTTTAACATTTTGTTCTGACAGGTTTTTAAACACACCTGCCCTCTTTGTGTGGGAAAAGAAGGGTATTTTATTTTCTCTGTAAAGTGGAACATAATTTGATTGTTAATGAGTATTAGCACAGGTCAAGAGAAGCTGGTATGTTACTGATACTGAATGAAATTTTACAGGCTATAATGCAGTTGTCCTGTGTTGGGTGTATCCTTAGTAGTGCTATGCTGGATAAAGGACAATGCAAAATAAACTGATAAAACTGGACACTCAGGACAGGCATGGTAATTAAAATACTAGGGTTCATTCATGTTCAAAAATTGCTTAGTTTTAATGGATATATGATCTTCCTTTGGGTGTTTGATTAATACAGATTCTCATATTGAGTTCCTTGTGCTTGAGTTACTATAATAATGTTGTCAAAATCACATACTTACTCCAAGAAAATGTTCTCTCCAGTTGTATGTCAAAAACTTAAGAGTATTGAGGTAAAATAATGCCTGTGGAATTAAAAAGCATGTATGCTCTGTGCAGTGGTTAGTAAAGATAGATAAAAGAGTATCTGATTGTCTCTCATGGGCTTTCTGAGGTTAAACTGCCACACCGTTGGTTACCAAAAATACTGGTTTCACTTTTCCCTGTAACCAGTTGCCATATTGCCACAGTGAAATGTAACTGGAACTGGGAGAGGAAGTCATGAGTCAAAGAAGGCAGCTGTGAGATTTGCTAATATGTTAAAAGCACATCTCTTACATTGACAAAATTTCTTTTATGCATTTCTGTAAAAGGTGAGGAAGCAGGGACTGAGTAACACACTCAGCTCTCTGAATGCATTGACCAGTGCATTGAATGTGTCATCCTTTACAGGGCAGATTATCCATCCAGTGTCTCCATGTGAGGAGACTGTAGGTGCTGTTTCAAGGGTTTGGTTCAAAAGGGACCCTTGCCTGTTTAAAGACAAGCAGGGAATTGATATCCCCATTTGTAGTGCACATCAATGTTTTACAGGGCTGGGGCTGGGGCAAGGAAGTAATTCTGGCTCACTCAGTTGGCTGTGGCACAATTAAAACAGTTCTGAAAAATGTTTTTGTCATCTGTAGTTTTGGCATGTAGTTCTGAAACAACAAAACCAAGAATCAGAATGACTGCTAGTGCTAAAACATCAAGAGGCTGCAGTGGTCATCAGCTTGAAACCTAATGTTTCTTTTATGAGACCAGCTAGATAGCAGCAGTCACTGAATATCATTGGAACAGTCACCTTTTTAAGAATTTTTTGAATTCCTCTATCAGTGTACTTTGTTTTAAATAACTGGTAAGTTGGGGGAAAATAATGGATTTTTTTCTCCTAGTAGTTAATATGCTTGACTTGCCTTTAGAAAATAATACAGAAAGCTGGTTTTTTTTGATGTGCTTATACTGGAAAAAGTGCTAGCGTGAACAGATTCCTTAGCAAAAAAAAAGCCTTTGCTGAGGTGTTTTCTGTAGTTCTGGGAGGTGCCCCAAGTTCTCTAAGCCTTGCCTCTGAATTGGGGATTTATCAGTGTACTGAATGTAGCAATTAATCCTGTCACGTCCAAGTCAGATCCTGGATTGCAAAATGATGATGTTTTTAAACAGCTCTACCTTACCTAGCCCAAATACATGCCTTTTTTTTTTTATTCTTCAGGGGTTTTTTATTACATCTTTGATGGGAAAAAAAAAAAAAAAAAGATAAGTAGAATGTATGGAAAATTCATTTAAGTGGTGGGAGCTTCGAAGTCAGTACCCAGTCTGTGCATCTTACAGGGTTCTACAGCAGTGCTGTCTCATTTCCCCAAAATAGTTGTATTGCCCATCAGAATTTAAGGTGCTTGGGACAGTAAAAGTGCCTGGAAGTATCAGACTAAGCAAAAGGATGGTTGAAGAGCTGTGATATAGAGTCTAGCAGCAGATGTAACATCATGCTAGCACTGAGTTCATGGTGTAGAGGCTGTGTAGATACCTGCCACGTGAAGAGTTTCAGAGCTCTGTATTTTGACAAGTATATATAGCTGCTACCCATGTGTTGTTTAAATGAAATACTTGGTTTAATTTAGAGGGGAAGGCAGAGACAAGCAGTTTCCAACTACTTTTAAAGTAGTCTCTGCACTCCAAATTACCTTCTGTCTATTTATATTTTGAAAGTTGGAAAGGGTCTTCTGTGAACATCTTTCTTGAGCTTCTTTTAACACTCTGCTATTATAATTATGTATGAATAGAATGGTTTGTTATGTGAATTGGCAAATGTACTTAAAGCTGTAGTTAAAGATGTTTGCTTAGTCTTGCCACATCTGATGGGCATGAAGCCAAGGCACCTTTCTTCATGTTATGATTCTCTGATCTTTCCAAATAGCTGTGTATTTGGCTGTGCTTTTTTTTTGACTTGGTTCAGTAGGTTTTACCGTTTCCAAGAGATTTGTGAAAGCAATTATTTGACTTTGATTGCATTCTATAATTAGTTGTAATTATGTTGTTTGAAGTTTACTAGGGTCACATCTGTTCTGCATTGAGTAAATAAATCTTTGTGGAGCCTGTGTCTGCCTTCCAGTGAAAGATGTACAAGACAGTCTGAAGTCCATCTGCAGACCTAAGTTTTAAATTAAGCTAGAATTTTTCAAGAATGCCTAACTAGCTTAGTTATTAAGTAAAAAAAAATAGCCATTGAGAAACCAAAGGACACAATGGCACTGTATTTTAAAGAAAATCTGGGTTTGCTCTGCCTTTACCTGGTGATGACTGAAAATTTTAGCTATAATTAGTAGCACTGAATAGACCTATTGCACCTTATCTTCTACTCAGTTCAGAAAACCCCAGGGATAGATGACCTTTGAAGTTGAAGTACACTCACTTGTATGTTAGCCTGAAAAATATTTAGTTTTCCCAGATATTCTTAAAAAACCATTTTACCCAAGACTTACTTCTAACTTTACATTTTCTTTAGGTGTTTTGACTGCTTAATTTTTATCACTTACCTGCAAAACTGCTTTCTTCCTAATATAAAAAGGAGAAAAGTAGAAAAACATTAGTATGTATATTCAATTGTGACTCTTGTTTAAATGTCTCATACTGCTCTACAAATCAGATACTTCTTGAGTTAATATTTGCTTGGTATAGTAAGAAGTTTTGCAGAATGTGCAAAAAACCCTCTGCTATCTGTTGTAGAGTTTTGCTGTGGGTAGTAGTAACGTTCTGAGTGGAGAATTAACAGATTTCTTTTGTCATTGTCAATGTGTCTGTAACTGGTTTACATCCAGCTCTCTTTCCAGCTCACCCCTGCCCCCAGATGAAGGAAGCATCCCTTGCAATGCAGGAGATTGCTAGCTTGGGGCATCTTGTATTTATTTTACAAGGGCTGCCTCTGGTTACAAATAACATTAACATACAAAGAGAAAATATTTTCATTCTGTAACTATTAGCTTTTTCTAACTTCTGTTTTGCTGGAATTTCAAGCTATTGTAGGCACAAACAGCTGAAGACTTGTTTCAGATAAGCTTTCTTTTCAATATGTTTTCAGAAGCCACTGTCATGTTTGAGACTTGGTCATCTAACATGTCATTATTTGAAAAATAGGAATCAGTATTGTTGTGTGTGATGTTCACAAAGCACTTTCCTTGAATATTTGTAAAAAAGTATATGCATATACTTTTTTTGTTAAAAAGCAGCTTCAGAGAAAATACTGATTAATTTTGATCAAAATATTATGTTAACTGTTTACATTGTCCTCATGTCTTCTCTGGTTATTTTCTTGTATGTGTGGGCTAAAATAACAATTGTTCCCGTGTTTTATATTTTTGTTTGGTTTATTTGTCAGAAATTTAATATTAATAGAGTAATACAAGACTTTCATTGCATGTTTTTATGGGAGGAATTTGAAGATCTATTGTCTGTAAAATAAACTACTAATCTTTCTGTAGATGGCAACAAATGATCTGATGATTTTCATAGTGATTTGGAGCTTTTTATCTGATTTCATTTTCAATAGGAAAATCAACTGTACATTCTCAGCCCTAATCTGGGATTGCTCTTCCAATAATGGTTACAAAAAAATTAATTCCCTTTTACTTTACAAAGTATGTTAATGTTAGCTTTATAAAGTATATTAATGTATTTGGTAGAACCTGCAGTGTCAGGCAGAGGTACTTGGTTGTAATTTACTGCTCAGAAATAATTGTACTGGAAGGAATCTTACTGAAAGAAGTTAGTAACATAGGGATTACTTCTTTTTTACAGTATACATTCATATATGTGTGATGTTTATCTTCCATAGATAAATATGTTTTATGCTTTGCTGTGAAAAATACAATATCAGTTTTTCCATGTTTTAGATTAAATAAGATTATGAATCAGGTGGCCATTCAGCGAAAGAAGCATTTTGTTGAACGAGTGCACAGTTACTGGTTGCTTAAAAGACTGTCTAGGAATGGTGTTCCACTCTTGAGAAGGCTGCAGTCCAGTTTACAGTCACAAAGAAACACACAACAGGTATGTGACATACTTTTTATTTCTAAGAAGAAATTGGAAATTTTCTCTTTTATTGAGTTAAAAATAAACTAGGAAGCCTAGCACAAAGTAAAAACTTTTTTTTACTCAGGACTGAATAAATTCTTTACCCTATTTTGAAGTGATATTACCTTTTTTGGGAATTGGGAATTATCTAATACTTTTTAATATGTGAGACGTAAAAAAATTGTGCGGCTTTTTCTTTTGTTTTGCTTAAATGTTTCACAAAAATGCTATCATCACAATTATCCTAATGCCATTATTCTTTGATAAGTGTTGTAGTTTTTTGGAACCCATGAATCAGTGTACTGTCAGAAAAAAGAAAAAAGTTATTTTAAATTCATCAAAAGATGCAAAGCAGATGTCTTATTTGACACTTGAAAAAACCGTGGATTTTAACAGGGTAAAGGGTTAGACAGCTAGTTTACAGTTTTCAAATTCAGATCTGTATTGCCCACCTGTTTGGTCATAACAAAATGGAAGTTGTTGATGAAGTTCAGACCTGTTTCAGCTTCTGGTTTTGCTTTTGACACAGTTAAGTGGGATTGTAGACAAGCATAAGTTTAGTTGTACACTCCTATGAATAAGTTGCTGAAAAACATCAAAACACCCAACTCCAGGTGGTCTGTTTTGGTTTCAAGTTACTGGATAGCTTCAAAAATAGTGAAAACTTCTGAATTGTGTGGGTCCTTGCATGTAGACTTTGAAATGCTATGAAGCATTGTGATGTGGAAACTTTTACTCCATCCGAGTTACCTTTTTTAATGGAATGGAACGTGTAGGTGGGTGTGTTCTTTCCATTCTCCTGGCACTTGACTTCCTGTAAATAGCTTCTAAAATGTAAGAATTAATTTTATAATAATTTACTCATATTAAATTGAATTTTTTCCCCCTCAGAAGTGGAATGGTTATTTTTGTTAGAATTATATTTCTGTTTGCTGATTTTGTAGTCATAAAAAATACTGTGGTCAACACTGCTTCCTAATTATTTGATCGGTCATGTTTGTGTGTGTGTTTATTTTTTTAGCTTTTCTTGTGGAAAAACTAATTAATAATTTCCAGCATAATTGAGATTGGAAAGGTCCTCTGGAGGTCATCTGATACAGCCCCACTGCTCAATCAGGGCCACTTGGAACAGGCTGTCCAGCACCATGTCCAGTTGGCTTTTGAGTTATTCCAAAGGTGGAAGCTCCACAATCTCTGGGCAGCTGTGTCAGTGCTTGGTCACCCTTACAGTTTAGAAAAAACCAGGAGTCTTCAGGTGTCTGTTCTTACTTTGTGCCCATTGCCTCTTGTGTTGTCACTGGGCACCACTGAGGGGAGCCTGGCTCCATCTCCTTGCCTCCTCCCTTCAGGTATTTATGTGTACTGGTGAGATTTCTGCCCCTGAGCCTTTTCTCCTCCAGGCTAAAAAGTTCCAGCTCTCTCAGCCTTTCCTCATAGCTGAGATTCTCAAATTCCAGTTACATGGACTCCTTTTAGGTGAACTTTGAATATAAATCAACCACTTGTTTATCTTGTTTTCATCGTTTCTATATCACTCTATTTTGAAGTTTGATTAATCTTTTACTTCTGCATGAGAGGTTCTGAAGGTACCTGGCAGGGTACCTAATTAGTGTTACCTAATAATAGTTGAAATTAATTTATTCAGACAATAAACTTCTTTTTAAATGAGCATAACTCTTTATAAAATACTAAAGGCAGGCACAGGAGTGTGGTGCTATTGTGGCAGTACAGAACTAGACCATTGTTAGTGTCCAAAAAATTACATGAGCCAGTTTTCTTCTGGGATGGCATGATAAGGGTGCAACATTACTATATATTTAAATAATGACTATCACAATAAAAGTATTATTGTAATTGATGTTTGATTAAAATAAAATTGGCCTTGATATGAACATTTTAAAATTCAGTTGCCTGTTTACACTGCAGTACAAACAGTAGTTCTTTATTTTCTTTTCTAATTTGAGAACGATTCTTAAATAAGAAAATAATATATTCTAAATAAATTGGAAGCTGTTTATATTGGTCTGTTGAAACGTTTGTTCTTTTGAAAAGTAAAATCTGGTTTCAAGGTGAGCTGAGTATGAAATGAAGTCTCTTGATGAAAAATGAGAAGTTGGTGCTTTTCATTGAGTAGCAAGTGTCCTGTGTATTACATTGTGTCTTTTCCAGAACACTTTCAATAGCTGTTTATTAAAACAATCGTAACTGCAGGGCAGTGAATGTATTTTGTTACTCCCAAGTATAAACCAATTTGTAACCAAGACAATAAACAGCAATGGCATAGACGTTGTGAGAACACCTTAAAAATTTTTAGATAGGCATGATTATATTTTCATTTCAGTCCAGATGGGAAAATTCTTTTTGTTTTATGTGAGGGGTCAGAATATCAAGAAACCTACATAGATTTTTCAGTTAATCAAATATAAACAGTGGTGTAATAAGATTCAGGTTTTTTTTAAAATTGTTATTTAGAAGAAGTGTTATAATGATGAACCAAAACCCTGAAAATGGTTTCAGGATGTATGGTGGAAAGTGGTTTTGATCCCTCTCTGTTAGGTTACTAGAACAAATTTGGCAAAGGGAGAGGTCTTCATGGTCTAGACTTACTTCCTAATAGATGTACTTCAGCGTTCAGTTATGGTATGGTTTTGAAGATCTAAGAGTTCTAAACCAGGCTAAAAGACCTGGACTGCCTCACCATGTGCAGGAGCAAGGAACTCTCTAAGAGAATGGTTTGTGCTCTCACTTCTCTCTCCACCAGTAGAAATTAAGGAAAGGTATTTGAGTACTCTAATACTACTTATATCCTCGTTATTTTAGTTTTTTTTTTCCCTGAACTTTCAGAACACTTGAATGAAAATGAAGCATGAAATGTAAGTGTAGAAGCTTGCTGCTGCTGTAGCGATGTCAGTTTAAAGCCACTGTGAGAAGAAATAAAAGAGAAGGTGCTGATGAATTAAGATCACACCTGCACTGAAGATTTCATTAAGAACACAAGTTGCAGCCACTAAATGGTTTTGTCTGATTGCCATACAAGTCCAGCAGAGCATGCTAATAAAACTAATTGTATTGCTCAAGGTCCAGTTTCATCACTGTCATTCTATTTTTGTTTGTATCATATGAAGTTACAGTCTCTCTGAGGAGTGGGGCTGTTCTCCCACATTCACACCCAGCATAAGGAAGGCTATGGTGCTACATTGCTGACAGTCTTCCTGCTGGTGTGGCCACACTGGTAGCATTCTAATGTGAGATGAGTTCTCAGCTGCTGCATGTTCTTTGTGTAGACTTAAAAATGTTTTCTTCTTCCCTCAGTATTAAGAAATAGGTAATATTCTAGGTAATACATAATACTAGGTAATATTTCTAGGTAATACTATGTTCAGCAAGAACTAAGTCCATTGGAAAATCATAGACTCACAGCATGGTTTGGAGTGGAAGGGTCCCTAAAGATCATCTAGGTCCCACCCTGCTGCCATGGGCAGGGACAGCTTCCACTAGAGCAGGTTACTCAATGCTCCACCCAACCTGACCTTGAACATTGTCAGGGATGGGGCATTAACGGCTTCCCTGGGCAATCTGTTCCAGTGTCTCACCACCCTCACAGTCAAGAATTTCTTCCTAATATCTAATCTAAATTTCCCTTCTTTCAGTCATAACTCTTTGTTCCTTGTCCTGTCAGTACAGTACCTGATGAAGAGTCCCTCTCCAAATGAGAATTTCTTTATAAATTTTTCTTGTGTCATCAGCCAAATGAAACTTGGTGGTTGTCAGGACAGTTGTAAAAAGAAGGAAGAAGAAGAATTTTCCTACCAGAAAGCTCTATGTCAGAAAGCTAACAAATTTGAAAGAAACCCTTTATATTTTAAGTTTTTACTGGTTGGTTGTTGGAAACCAGTGCATTGTGCTCTCTTCAACTTTCACTGACCTTTTAATCTAATTAAGGTTTATGTTGTATGTCAGAAAATAAATAGGTTAGGGAAAGGAGAGTTATTTAGCTATTAAGCTGTAAACTGTCTGCCAGCATTACTTTGCATAGAAGTGTCAAAAAATTGGAGGTTTGCTATTAATCTCCAAACCAGAGTGCCATTCAGAAAGGTAGTGTATGTGTGCAGAAAAAAGAGAGAGGCAGGGTGCTTTTGATATTTTGGGTCACATCTGCATATTGACAAGTATCTGCCTATTATAGGGAATGAAATTAGTAAAACAACTGATTCAGATGAAATATTTTTATCTTATTTGAGTGCAGCTTCACCTTGAGGTTCAGCCAAGTACTTAAGTGTCTGATAAACAATCCTAAGGCCTGCTGTAACATTATTTTTTCTTTCTGTATTTAAGCTTCCTGACCCACCCTAGAACTAGTACACTTTGTTGACTTAGCTTTCATCAGGCTGGGTTCTCCAGTTTCTGAAATTATGCAGTTAAATAGGGCAAAAAGCAGGCTCTGAGTGTTTGCAAGCAAAGGGATGACAAGCTTGCTACTTCTGGCAGTTTAATTTTGGTTCTGACAAACAGGAAAACTGAAAAAATTGTACAACTAAGAGTTGGGTTGCATTTCCACACATGAAGTTTATACTCAGAGATGAAGGGGTTTAGGAGAGTAGTGTTTAGTGGCAGTGTAGACTTCCTATTTCAGTGAGTCTCCTCAGAATTTTAAGGAATTGAAAATTCCTGAAAATAATAATACTATTAACTGTCAAAATTTACTTTGAACTATTCTGACCACAGCAGTTAAATTATTGTATCTATGTAAAGATTTAACTCTTTAAAAGAAATTACAACTGTCAGTTGTAATAGTCATTGAGAAAGGGAACTAGAAGTTTCTAGCTCCTGTTTTTAGGTTGTTTTTTATTTTTTGGGGTTTTTTTTCTTAATGAAAAGAGGAACAAACTTATTTCCAGATTGGTATATTCTAGTGCAGAAATAGTTGATGTTTTAAGTATTTGCAACTTCATTGAAGTCAAAGATTTGAATAAAACTAAGTTTTACCTTTACAAGTACATTAAGCAATAAAATACAATGCAGATCATAGAATTATAGCACTGGCAAATCTATTAGATAATGTTTTTAAGCTTCCAGTTTTTGTAATTCTGTTTTTAGAGCCAGCTATCTGAAAAATGGCATAAACTTCCTTTAGAGGACCTATGGTACTTCTAAATTATTCTTCTCTTGAGGAATTACTGGCTTTTGGTGTAATAATTTGTAATGTTGTTTGATGTTCATCTCCTTAGCCACTTCCCTTTATTTCTCTGTCTTCTATATATAAAAGCTGATGGAATTTACTGGTTTTGTTTTAGGTTTTAGAATGCCCTCCTAGATGACTTAACAAGTACATATTGCACTATGCTAGTTATGGACAAGCATGCAAAGTTTTGGATATCTCTCAGATATGCTTTTATAAAATACTAGTTTTTCAATTGTAATAATTTTCCAAAGCAGATGTTTCTTTTGTGTAATTGGTACTAATATCAGGAATTCAGTTTCTTTATGGCTTCATTTCTGATACATTACCAATACCATTTGAATCCTGGAAGTAGTATTCTAGCGTCCTTCCTTTTCCTTATGAAAAATACTAAAGGCAAACAAACACTCTGGGTTTTGTATGTACTAATCGATCTAAATACTACAAGTGTTTAAACATTACTTACTCTGAAAAATATGTAAATTAAATTCTTTCATCCATTTTTCCAAAAGAGTATATTGCTGCATTATTCACCTGCAATACCATTTGAAGTTACTATATTATCTAATAAACAGCTTTTCATTTCCTGTCCTTCCAAGCCATAATTATTTTGTTTTGTTACAAGTGTGTCCTAGTTCTGCTGGGTGTGAGGAGGTGGACTATGTTGACCACATGAGTAATTTGTTTCTGCCAGGCTGGAGCTTCTGAAGAAACTGGTGTTCACCTGGTTTGGATTTTGATGTGAAAATCCTGTATTATATTTTGCAGCGTGTTGTATTTCTCGGTTGCTGTTTGCTGTGTTGCTTCTTCTGATGTCAATAGCCATTGCCATAGGAATGCTTTCTAGTTTAGATTTTATTTTCAATTAGACCCTCGAGGAACTCTGGAAGATACCCTGACCACAGGTTTTTTGTTATTGCAGCATGAAGCTTATGAGCAAGTGCCATAACTTGCTCACAGTAGATTCTCCTTTCATGTGCATACATTTTGTAGTTGTATAGAACTGTCTTATAAAAAGAGATATGCATTTTTCTTTTCATGAAAATGTTTTGATTCTTTTCTTAGAGAGAAGATGATGAAGAAATGCAAGCCTTAAAAGAAAAATTGAAGTACTGGCAAAGGCTGCGCCATGATCTTGAAAGAGCACGTTTATTGATAGAACTTATACGTAAGCGTGAGAAATTAAAAAGAGAACAGGTAAATACAGCACCTTTATTTTGGTGAAGCTTTTCTGAAGGAAAGATAATTTAAGTATTCTCACAATTTTTTCAGTAGGAAGACAGCTGTATTTTAATCCTTACATAGAGTCAAGTAACATATGTACATGCATGTGCACTCAAACTATTTAAAATATATAAAATTTTCATAGAATGGCTTGGGTTGAAAGGAACGATTAAGGATTGTGTAGTCCAACCCCTCTTCAATAAACAGGGACATCTTCAACTAGATAAGGTTGTTCAAAGCCCTGTCCAATCGAACCTATTCTTTCTCCAGGAATTAGGCATCTACCACCTCTCTGGGCAACCTGTTGTTCCAGTGCTTCACCCTCACTGTAAAAAAATTCTTCCTTATATGTAGTCTGAATCTACCCTCTTTTAGTTTAAAACTATTACCCCTTGTCCTGTCACTACAGGCCCTGCTAATCAGTTTGTCCCCACCTTACTTATAGACCTTCTTTATGTACTGGGAGGCTGCAATAAAGTCTCACTTGGGCCCTCTTTTCCAGCATGAACAACCCCATTTCCCTCAGTCTTTCTTCAGAAGAGAGCTCCATTCTGATCATGTGTGTGGCCCCCCTCTGGACTCACTCCAGCAGCTTTATGCCTTATGATGGGGGCTGCAGAGCTAGATGCAGCAGTCCAGCTGGGGCCAAATGAGAGCAGAGTGGAGGGACAGAATCACCTTCATTGACCTGCTGGCCACCCTTCTTTTGATCCAGCCCTGGATGCAGCTGGCTTTCTGGGCTGCAAGCGTACTCTTCTTGCTCATATTGAGGTTTTCATCCACCAGTACTCAGGTTCTTGACAGGGCTGGAGCTATTCATCCCTCAGCTGGTACTGATACCTGGGGTTGCCACAACTGGAATTCGGCCTTGTTGAACCCTGCAAGATTCCCATGGGGCCCACTTCTTGAGTTTGTCTGTGTCTGGATGGGATCCTGTCCTTCAGGTGTGTCAACTGCACAATTCATCTTGGTGTCATCTGCAGATTTGTTGAGGGTGCACTTGATCCTTTGGTCTCATGTCATTGTTGAAAATACTAACTGCTGCTGGTTTTAGTACTGACCCCTGAGGGACGCCACTCATTAGTGATCTCCATCCAGAGTCCAAGCCATTGATCATTGCTCTCTGAATGCAGCCATCCAGCCAATTCCTCACCTGTGGAGCAGTCCACCCATTGACTCCATCTCTCTTCAGTTTAGAGAGAAGGATGTTTTTGAGGACCATGTCAGAGGCCTTAGAGAAGTCCAGATAGACAACATCTTCCATTGTCTACTTAAAGGAATTAATCCATCATAGAAGGCCACTAGGTTGGTTAGACCCCTGGGTTAGTTAGGCAGGACTTACCCTTGGTAAGGCTGTGCTGGCTGTCCTGAATCATCTCCTTGTGTGCCCCACATGGAAGCTTTGCCTAGTGAAGTTATTCATAATGCACTCCTGCAGTCTCCTACAACTTGTTGTGCTACTTTTCCAGATGTCAGAATGGTTGAAGTCCTCAGCAGGACAGGAGCCTGCAAAAGCAGTGCCTGTCTGTAGCTGGAGCAAGAAGGCTTTGTCAATAGGCTCCCCTAGATCTGAAATAAATACCAACCACAGGGTTTCTTCTCTCACCTTGGTGCTTAAGCTTTCAACCTGCTCGTGGCTTTCCTTGAGACAACTCCTCACAGTATATTCATTTCTCAGTGTAGAAGGCAACCCCAGTGCCCCTCGGTATGCTCTTGACCCTTCTGACTGGCTTCTGACCATCCATACTCACACTTGAGTCATGGGATTCATCTCACCAAATTTCAGTAAAGGAAAATTAGAGTGTAGCTGTCTACCAGCACTGTGTCCTCCAGCTCCTTCTGTTTGTTGCCCTTGCTGTGTGCATTGACATAGAGAAATAATTTAAGAAGACATTCTCTTAGACTTGGAAAAATTATTGGTTTCTGAGGAACTATAGAAGATTTGATCTATTCAGGTTTTCTCAATACATGTCCATATACTTAGTAGCACTTTTATCCTTTTGTCACAAAAAAAGCAAAAATAAAAGCTGCATCTGAAGTCCTACAGCATTCTACAGTTAACATTTCCAGGAGGAGAGATTTGAGGAAGTGATAATGCAGAAAGATAAAAGCTTACATGAAAACTGTGAACACAAAATGTTTGCACTTAGGAGTTTTTAATGGTCCCTGTTTGTGAAAACACAATTTCATTTTTACTTTTGCAAACTGAACATTTATTGCAAGCTACTATAATTTGTCCTTCTGGAGTGCTTTCTGGAATTCTTTGCATAATTCTTGTGTATTCACGTATCATTTGCTTTACATATGTATTTTTATGTGTGTACTTTACGCATGCATATTTGCTTATACTTTATTTACATGTATGTATTATATATATGTGCACACACCTTTAATCTTTCATTAAGAATTTACTTTAGTTATAGCAAGACCGTTTCATTGTTGATAATTCTTAAAACAGCTTAAAAATTAAGCTGTTTTAAGAGTTATCAACTCTTAAAATTAAGAGGAATTGAAATAGTGTCAAAAATAAAAAACAATCAGAAGTATATTGAAGTATTTGAAGATGTTGATTCTGATTTTTTGAAATAATTTTCTTGGAATTTATGTAGAACATTGTCTTCCCAATTACTTTTTATTTTGGTCTTATGTAGCCTGTAAATCAGATTCTCTTTTTAAACTTTGAACATAGCAGTACAACTGAAATTTAATTTGAAACATTACCTTTAAATTCTTACTATTTTCACATTGCTGGTGAATTGTGAACCTGTTATTATGTGGCATCTTTTAAAAAAATACATTTAAAAGTGGAACAAAATTCTTACATATAAAATACAAATTTGAGTTCTGGGAAGCTGGAGTTGAAGGAATGAGAATGATTTTTTTTTTTCCCTTACAAAATCATTACCTAAAAACCTATGTCAGATAAATGCCAGCTGATGATATTAAAAGTAGTACTGAACTCATTTACTTAAATGTATTTGTATTTTATATCTTATCTAAAATAGTACACTATTACTGCTAAATAACTTTAATCCAGTATGTTAAGGGAAAATGCTCAGTTGGATAACTGTTACTTCTTTAGGTCAAGCTGGAGCAGGTTACTATGGAGCTTCAGCTCATTCCGTTCACCGTACTGCTGCGATCGGTTCTGGACCAGCTGCAGGAAAAGGATTCTGCTCGTATATTTGCTCAGCCAGTGAACCTTAAAGAGGTATGTTTGCAGCTGTGTTTCCTGGTGTTTACATGTGGCTTGGTGGCACTTAAGTACTACAGGAAACAAGTCATTACATACAGAGGTAGAAGCAGTGTTAGCTTTGAATTTTTATTCTGATAATTAACATTATGAGTTGTGGTCTACTGCTATGAAAGCCTTTTTATGCTTATGTAGCAAAATAATTTCTGGGAAATACTTGTATGGAAATACCCCATTCTTGTATAGAACATTGGGTACATACTGATACTTTTCAGTAAGACAATTTTGGTAAGGCTAATTTGAAGGATATCAAAAATTGCAATGCAGATACCGTGTTATTACTTGAAGGTGAAACTAAACAGACTTAGAGTCTACATGTGTGCATTTGTGGATATACTGCATGCACATCTGTTTATTACATTTAGAATCATCGAGGTTGAACGAGACTGCCAAGATCATTGAGTCCAGTCTTTGACCTAATACCAGTATGCCGACTAAACCATATGGCAAAATGCCACACTTCCATGGATGGCCACTGTGCCACTTCCCTGAGGAGCTGTTCAATTCTTTACCACCCTTTTCAGTGTAGAAATCTTTCCTAATACCCTACCTGTACTGCTCCTGGTGCCACTTGAGGCCATTTTCCCTTGTCCTATCATTAGTTGTCTGAAAGTAGGAGTACATAAAACCACAGAATTCCCAAGAAAATGTTTCAGCATCACTTAGTAGAGCTCAGACTTGTTATCCAAGATACAGAATATAATAATATCTAAACTTCTGTTGGCATGCAAATGTTTGCAATATCTAGGTGTGCAATTCTAAGTTGCATCTTCAATTTCTTGCATTGAGATGTTACAAGATACATTTAAAAAGTGGATCAGTTACTAACTAATGTTACTTTCTCTGTAATAAGATGGTTTTACCTATTTGTGTTTTAAATATTTATCCAAAGGTTCCCGACTATTTGGATCATATTAAACATCCTATGGATTTCTCTACCATGCGGAAACGGTTAGAAGCTCAAGGCTATAAAAACCTCACTGAGTTTGAAGAGGACTTCAATCTGATCATAGATAATTGTATGAAATACAATGCAAAGGATACAATATTTTATAGAGCTGCAGTGCGGTTAAGAGATCAAGGAGGTGTAGTTCTCAGGCAAGCCAGGCGAGATGCTGAGGGAATTGGCTACAACAATGAAACTGGAATGCACTTACCAGAACGGCCTAAACTTGAGTCACCCCAGCCTTTCTCTTGGGAAGATGGTAAGATGTGTTTCAGTTATTTTGGAAAGTTGCAGTTTTTACTGCATACAGTGTGTATGTTCCATACAGATGTTTAGCATTGTTGCTGTCCAGTTTGCTAACTAGATTCTCCACTCCCCCGTTAAAAGCATTGCTTGAAAGAGTCTGGTGTTTCTATTCTACCAGATCTGTCATAAGATATCAGTGCTGTCTGGATTCTGATTTTGGCAGTGTCAGAGCCTAATTCAACAATTTACATGCAAAAGGTTTTTAAGTTGAGTGCTTTCTTTCACATGATCATATATGCTTGTAAGGCATGGAAAATGACTACCAGTGTTCATAAACTTCAGCACATTCCTGAGTAACCTACTTGATAAATTGAGCACATTTGTAATACTAAGAATTAAATAGGTTTTTTTGTGACATACACATGAGTTTTCTAAGGTTTGGCAGTGGAGAATAATTAACACATTTCTTTTATAACCATAATTTTGTCCTTTTCTTTAACAAAAAGCAATTAATGTGTTAAAGTGGGAAGGGTAAACTATGTCTTACTTCTGATCTTTTATTTCTTTGCTCTACTGCTTAGTTTTTTTGATCAAAATGCTGATTAAGAAAAATAGTAACTGTATAGTAGGAATTAATTTCGGTATTTCTGGCTATGATCTAAATAGTTTTTTGACAGTATTTTTTATTTTGGCATGCAAATTCAGTTTTTTCCTTTTGTTGTATTACTGTTCTGAGGATGTTCTGGGAAATGCTAACACGTTTTCAATTGTACGTGTTTTGACTTCAGTGGATAGGTTACTGAATCCTGCAAACAGAGCACATATGTCCTTGGAAGAACAGCTGAGAGAGCTGCTAGAAAAACTTGATCTCACCTGTGCAATGAAATCCAGTGGGTCAAGGAGCAAAAGAGCAAAGCTGTTAAAGAAAGAAATCAGCATTATTCGCAACAAACTCAGTCAGCAACACAACCAAGCTCCTCAGATAGAGTCAGGTATTGGAAGTTTCGAGGAAGAAAGTGCAGCATTAGAACAAGATGGAGAAGAAGAAGGTAAGATTGTAAACCAGGTTTAAATGAGTACTGGTCTGAGCTGCTTCAGTCAGGTGCTGTGATGTGAGTAATAGTGTGAATTAAAGAATTTGATTAACTAATATTAAATTTAAAATACTGATTTTAAAATTAAAATGATAGTTTGAAAATTTGAAAATTGCTGCCTAAGCACAACAAATATTTTAAGAGTAGAATGATCTTCTGAAGAAAACCTCCCTCCAATACTTTTCATGGTAGCAAGGCTTAAAAACTTAGGTGCTAAAAAATGAAAGTGCAAACAATATCAGATGAAAAGCAGTTGGAAATGCCTGAGTGGAAAATATCTTTTTACTTTTGGAAACACACTTAAATGTCAAAATACGTGTTAGGGATCATGTGAGCCTAGGTCAGTGGTAATGGAGACTCTGGCCGTTGTACTGTGTTTTTAGCCTTTTTTATTCACTACTCCAGACTCTAGGGAAGAGGGTGGGTAGGCTTTGGGGTTATTTGTTTATTTATTTATCTATTTTAAATAAAGCTAACTATTGATAAGACTTAACAAATTTCACATTGTAGTATCAAGTCAGCCACATCTGCCTACCTCTTCCCCTTTTGCTTCTCTTCCTCCTCGAAACAGTTGTCTCAGAACTGTGTCTACTTTTGGCTAATTGCCATTGAGCTCAATGAGAGCACTGTGCTGGAAGGACTAACTTAATATCTTAATTAAATTTAATATTTTCATTTTTATCTTTTAAATCAAGTTTTTTATTGCTCATTTTAAAATGATGGAAAGAAAATCTGTCACTCAAATAAGAATTCTGTTGACTTTGTTTCATGATTAGCTCTAAGGAACTAAACTTTTTCTTTAGGAGAGTTAAGAGATGTGTTTCATTTTTGAGTAAGTGCCTTGAATAGGAGGAGGAAAGAGCTCAAGGGAAAGTGGAAGCATGGTAATAAATAAAATAATCTCTATTTGTTGTGGCTTGATGCTATCAAAATTTTTGAAAGGTGAAGTCAATTAAATGATTGTCCTTAACTGCCATTCAAACAGCAACTTAGTGTTTAGTTCCAAACAGAACTTGCTGGAGATTTGAGCATTGGTAGAAAAAGTGTACATGAATCAGCACATTTTCTTGTTCTGAGGTTTTTAAGTGTTCTCAAAATGTTTAATGGTTTAGGTTTTTTAAATTTGAGTATTTTTTTGATCTTTAAGTGATGATGGTATTAAATACAGTTTCTTAGGAATGTGGGGTTTGGCATCTCATGAATCCACAAACTTTTTTTTATTTGTAGCTTAACATTTTGGTGCCACAGCCTTTCGCTTCAGCAGTTTTTTGTGAAAAAAGTAGTCCAAAGTGAACAGTAGTGGTTTTCTTATATTTAGGGTAGGCTTTTAACATAAAACATGATGAAAGACATGATCTAGGTTTGATTGGTATGGTTGTTATGGTTCTGATCTAGTGGAGAGTAATAATAATTAGTTCAAATTTCAGTTCTTAAAAGGAAAGTACATACAGGAGTAAAGAAAACAAATTGCCCCAAAATAAAAAGAAAAATCCTGTGCCCAGGATCTCTACAGGAGCTGACTTTGATAGAACTCAGAATTACCCTCTTGCAGTTCTGTTTCCAGTCTTTGATCATGTGAAAAATATAGTACCAGAATAACCCCATGAAATTTAGGTTTTATTTCTAAATAATTCTCAAGTAGTTTTATGTTCTTTAATCTTTCTGCAAATATTTTCTGATTAGTTGTAAGAAAATCAGAATTTGTTCACAAGGGAAGTCACCATGGAGATTTTAAAGCACAGGATTTTTTAATGGCTGCTAGTCTAAACGTGCTTAACTGACTGTATATTTCATTCTGCAGTCTTCCTGAAATATTAGTTACCAATTCTAATACCTGTGTGCCTGCAAATGATGTAAGCGCAGTCACACTGTATTTTAAAAATGGGCATTTTTAATATGGACTCTGCTATTGTTTTATTAAACCTTAAACAACAGGGTAAAGATTTTTTTTTGCACTTAGAAATCATTAATTTCCAAGTGAATATTGCAGGACCAAAACCAAACAAAATAAACTGCAAATAGAGAACTTAAACACTTTGGGATTTTACACCTTTTTTCAGGTGGCATAGAAAATTTGACTAATATTAAATATTTTATGTGATAAAATAAATCACATAAAATAAAATATAAAATAAAATATTTATTTAGCATAAATAATACATTAGTGTTATGCAGTTACTCTAGAATAAGTATTTCCTTTCTTGTATTTTGAAAGAGTCTTTTGGAAACTGGAAAGATTTTAACATCGTTTTGAGTTGATAATTATGGGTTAGGACATCCTAGTTGTATTAGGCAATGCTGCAATAGTGGAATGTTTATTTTCTTTCTCATTACTTGTGATGAAAAACTGAAACTACTTTTGTACCTCACTGTCATATCTCAATTGTCTTTTCCTAGCATGGATTTAGTGGAATTGAGGGACATGATCATACTAAAAAATATTAAAAGTGTGGGGGAGAAGGGGAGAAAAATGTTGGAGGGTGGTTTTTCTGATTTCTCATATCAAATCTGTATTATCAAGTGTGTTATTTTTTGAGTAGAGGCTAATCAAGCTGCATGATTTTGGGGATGTTGGGTTTTTCTTCTCCATTTTATTACTTTTTCCTAGATTAAACGGATGGTCACAGCTGTAAAAAGGTTTTACAAATCATGCCCTTGTATAGATTTTGTAACACGTTTTAGTTCACTCAAGTAGAACAGGTTACAAGTACCTTTTTTTTAATTGATTAGCTAATAAAATTTTTCATAGGCAGGTAAACTGAATATTGATAAGGTGAAATAGATAAAAACGTATTTTACAAAAAATTTTACTCGAATGGCAGTATAATTGCATTTAACAGATAATCATCCACCACCCCAACTTCCTAATGAAAAAATTTTAGTAGTTCTTAGTTAATGAAACTAACATAACTGCATGAGAAGAAGCAAGTACTTATCCAGGTATAAATTGTTAACACCAACTATAGATGTCTTCTTTTCTACCCCTGTTGCATTCCCAGTATAAAAGTAGGAACTACTAACTAGGACAGATTGTTGCTAGACAAGTTTTGGTTTTAAAATGTTATGCTTTGTTTCCAGACAACAATTTATTTGGTGGGCTGCACATTTATAGTGAGTTTTATAATAGACTTTATAACTACAGGTTTTCAAAAATCACACTCTATTTATAATTTTTTCAGGAGATAAATCTCCCCCTAAACTTGAACCATCAGATGCATTACCTCTTCCTTCAAACTTGGAGACTAATTCAGAACCACCAACCCTCAAACCAGTAGAACTCAATCCAGAGCAGAGTAAGCTTTACAAAAGAGTAAAATTTGATAATGAATTATATAGCACTTCCATTCAGAAAGAAATAAATGGACACACTCCAGAACACTTACTTGACAGTAATCTCAATGAGTCGACTGTTTCTGCTGTAGCTGAGTCATCAACTGATGTAAACAGACGTACATCCATTCTCTTCTGCAAATCGAAAAGTGTAAGCCCCCAAAAGTCTGCAAAGAACACTGAAACCCAGCCAACTTCTCCACAGCTAGGGACCAAAACCTTTTTGTCTGTAGTCCTTCCAAGGTTGGAGACACTTCTGCACCCAAGGAAAAGATCAAGGAGTGCATGTGGAGATTCTGAGGTTGATGATGAGTCCCCTGTAAAGCGCTTGGATACAGGTAAATGTTTACAAAACTTATTTGAATGGATACATCTGGAAAGTTAACATACCTGTTAGTTTTTACCTATATGTGATTGTTAATCTTCAGATTTTAGCACTTGAAACAGGTTGTCCTCGCAGTTGAGTAGTCAGAGAGCAAAAAATTATTACTCATTTTTGTGTTGGCCCTTGACAATTAGACTTACAGAACCAGGTGTGGGTCCTTTAGTTTCATGATGCAGTTTTTAAGTACGCATATGGGTGTATATGAAACCTGTAGGAAAGATGAATTGGCTTCTTTTTTGCAAATTCCGTCTTAAAACTACGTGGAAACTTCACATGTGATGCCAAAACTAGAAGGCTTGTAAGCAGGAGCATGAAAAATACCTGTGCCATGTATGATTTCATTTTGCTGAGTGTTACTCCAAGCATATTTTTATATTATGAAACTCATGACTGTGTATGAGGCACTTTGTATATCCATGTATTTTATGGAAATGTTAAAACCCCAACATATAATGACACTTGGTGTAGGTTTTTTTTTTTTAGTCTGTGCACTTTCAGTAGAATTGAAGGTGAGATTATGCTCTTAATGAGACTTCTGTAAAGGATATTTGAAAGAAAATGTTTTCTTGATACATTAGGGCAGAACAAACATCTCATGACATTAATTATATCTCTCAAGACATTAATTATATCTTTTCTTAGCACACCATAGTTCTATTTATTTGAGAAATTAATACAAAACCTTTGAGGAAGAAAAGCAGCATCAGGAAATTACTTATGGATATTTCCTTAATGTCATCCATGGCCATTGCTATGACTTTAATATTACCTTTGAAATAAATAATCTGTTTCATTGTCATGTTGGGAACCCTTATGCAGGTATGAAAACAGCATGTGGGGATTTGCCTCTATGAATGAAAAAGATAGTTTAATGTGAACATAAGGTGTGAAGATGTACTTCAAAAGCTGGGGGAGGGATGGAGAGTTTTATTTGGGGGAAAAAGGGAAGTATTGTTGATTTTTAGGTTGTTTCTTTTTTGTTTGGTGGGAATTTTTTGTTTTGAATAACAGGATTTTTCGACGTGTGGGGCGTTGCACTTTTTTTTGGTTGGCTGGGGTTTTTCTTAATGATCGCGTGAAGGCAGTAATGATTCTAATGCTGGAATCATAGTATGAGAAGATTTTATGTAAGATGCAGTGAGGGGAATTGTTTTTCATTTATATTTTGGGGGTTTGGTTCTGTTTGCCTTTTTAGAAAGCCCCAACTTGCATTCATTTTCCTAAGAGCTTGGAAAGAGCATGCAGATTAGATCTGGTACTTTAATTCTGAAGTAAGTACCAAATGAAGGCAGTGTGATAGTAGAAATTAGTTAATCTTTATTAATAAAATAAAAACCTTAGTTTCCAAATATCTTAATTTGCCAGTGTATAACCTAGATAATTTCATTATGTACCTGGACATAGGTTGCATTTTATTGTACACAATGAATTATTTTATGCTAGATCACACTGGGAATTAGTCCTAATTTCTTGAAATTTTTGGGTTAAGCATTGTGGATTTTTTCTTTAGGGGAAGAAAAGGTTTTTATTTTGTAAGAAAATTAACTTAATTCATAAAAGGAAAAAAGGCAGCTGCAAAACTAGAACCCACCAGATTTCTGAATACATTTAAATTCAGCCATTCTTCCTTCTTTCTGTGCAGTTTGATGTATGTAAAGCAAATATGCTTTTGATTATCTTCAAAACTAACAACCTAGTCACATGAATAAAATCCAGAAGTTAAAAAGCTTGTCACAGGAATAAAATTCAGAAGTTAAAAAACTTTTCTATTGTTAATGTAAAACAAAATTATGTAGTCTTTTTCTGAAGCTAGTAAAGATATAAAGAGAGTTAAGTTTATGTGGAACTAATATTTAGGGGTCATTTGTAGTTAGAATTTGTACTTGTTCAGGAAGAGTAAATTGAAACAGTTTGGCCAATTAATATTCACCCGAAAATGTTCTATTATTCTTTAATAGTATCTTGTGTATTAAGCATATATGGTTCATACAGATGTGGCAATTTATCAGATCTTATTCCTTTGATTAGTTTGCCTGTTGGCAAGTAAACATTTTGCTTTCACATAGGAAATTTTATTCCTCATGTTATTTTCAAATTTGTCTCCACACTAATTTAAGTAATTTGCAGTTGGCAGCTATCTTGGGCTGCAGTTCAGCAGGAAACCAGCACAAATGTCAGATGCTTACCAAGATTTAAAAACAGTTGAGATTTTTTGTATATGCAGCTGGTATTGATTCATGTAGATGTCTGTGTTATGATAAAAATGCATTAGGTGATGTATATAGCAATACATTCATTCTCTTTGGTTATTTTTTACAAAACTTAATCTCATGCTGTAGGTAAGAATATTTTTATTCAGTAGAATCCAGCAGAGCTTTTTCTTCCAAAGCCATCTAATCATAGGAAAAGGCATGCAACAGGCTTCTTGTGTGCATTGACTGAGTTATCAGCTTTGGGGGAAATCCCTGCAATTGAAAATGAATTATTGTTGCACAGTTTTCTTTGAATGGTGTGAATATTACCTATCCTTAATTTTACTGAATACAGAAAAAATAATGAAAAAGAACCACTTAATATGCCAAGGATTGAAATTTTTAGGTGGTTGAGAGCTGCACTGTCACCTATTTTTTCTTTCTTACCTATTCATAGCCAGTATGAGGGTTTTTGACATTATTTAAGGATGTCTTGTTTCTATCCCTTACTCTGCACTCTCTTCAGTGTTTCCCCCTTTCTTGTCACTCCTGTATTCTTACATGACAAAGTTCAAAGGAAGACTTTAAAGTTTATTTAGTTGAGTGAAACGACACCTACCTGGTTGTATCATTATTCTCATAGACTGCTTTTATTTGTGCTCTTTTGACTTACATTTGGGGTTGATGTTTTTGTAGTTATTTTCAAGAAAGACACACAGAATCCACTGGCACGCTCCTGTGTAAGTGTGGTGTCCCACGTGCTGTCGGTTTTCATACATAAGATTACTGAAATGCCAGCTCTTTTTCAGAAATAGGGGACTATTGAACAACATAAGTTGGCCTTCAAAGGGAACTGAAAGCAGTTCATTTCCATACTGTGACCTTTCATATGTGAATCTTTAAAATACATGAAGCAGGAGTGTAGTGTAATCTTAAATTTAAATTTTGTAGTGTTCTGCATTATCACAGAGTACATCTGTCTTTGTAGTTGCTGTGTAGAAACTGACAGCTGCATAGTGGAGACGTTTAAAAATTTCCTATACATATTTGATGTATTTTGGGTTTGCTTCATATGGTATCTAACAACAATTTCCAGAAGAAGATTGTTGGTTTACCTAGGAAATTTTGGTGACATCAGAGATTGATGTGTGATTCTTGAAGGTTGGGCATGTCAGGTCTTAACTGTGACAAGTATAATGACCTTTTCAAAATACCCATTTTATACTTACCTTGCTCTTTTGTTACAAAGATGAATCATTTTTTTCAGGGAAATATTTTGAGAAGTTATTATATCAGAGAAAAATGAAATTGATTAGTGAATAAAAGATAGATATTACTGACCATTAAAAATCTGCCTGTATCAGTTGTGTATCAGTAAGATAGCAGATGGAACAAATTATTGTTTCAAGAAACCCTTTTTAACGTTGTAAAATGCTAGCTTATGATCAGATGAATTTGCCTGTGCACTTGGTGTTATTAGTCATCTCTAAGGTTATGTAAATTTAGGTTTTAAAATTCATAGTTGCTGTTGCAGTACTCTCTATTTTAATTAGAAACTAAGTATTTAAAATACTCTATGCTAAAACAACCACTGTAACTTACCATAGAATCAGGATTTCAGACAGTGATTATTATAGTGCAGTACATTGTGTTTCTATTATTTATTGTCCAAATGCAGTCATAGGAAATTTCAGTGAAGTATATAATTTACTTCATATTTTTGCTGCCAGCTACACAGATTTTCTCAAGGTACTGAAACTCATGTTTAGATGAATATTTAGAATACAGATTTAGAATATGGATCCCTGAAGTAGAATATTCACACAGTAAAAAGCACATAGTGAGGGAATTTATCATTTCTGAATACATCATTCACATACAGTTATCAGTATACAACAAGGATTCCTTATTAAATCTCTTAGTAAATGTTGGGTTTTGTTTTTGCTCAACTATTACAAAATGATGGCAAGTAACCTGTATACAAATTCTATTTGCATTTGATAGAATTTAATATTGTAGTGAGGACTGCTGTTACTTAATTTGATATGATAAGGGTAGACATTGTGTGTGGAGTGAAATGGAGCACAGTTCATTTTCTTAATTCTTGAGTACTTGATTTCTAATGAATATTTGCCTCTCTGGAACACAGGCCCATTTGGCTAAAAGTCAGGCTTCATATGCACAGCGTTCATTACCATTCACTAAATGGAGGAAGTGAAAGTAAAACATGCATATCTAAGAAACTTACGTCTTCGAAGTAAATAAAAAACTAAAATAAAGGTTCCTCAGTGAAGAAAAGCCCCAAATTGGTATAATTTCTCTTGTGGTTAGCATAGACAGGAGTGACAGTACATGTGTGTGTGTGTGTATGTATATATATATATATATATATATATAAAATATCTATATATATAAAATTTATATTCATGAATAAAGTGCAACAATTTGACTAAATCTGTTGACAAATCCACAGTCCTGGTTTGTTGTATTGAAATGCATAGTGATTGTTTCATGTGAAGTCTGATTTGAAATTTAATTATTTGAGCACTTAGTGGTGTTCAAGAACTTCAGCTGCCTGACTCCAGGAGGTTTGGAAACATAAAACATTTTAAGGTGTATTTGCAAACAAACAAAGTATTAGAGATTGTGAGGAGGTTACAAAGGCCTAAAAGGAATTATTCTCTGGTTTGTTAAATTTGTCAGTGTAGAGACATGGGGAGAACAGGAGTCTGACTGTTCAGTTGTCAAAATATGTTTGGTTAATTGGTGTTCTAGTAGGTTGATAGGCCACTGGGAAATGTGGGACCATTTACTAAGAAAATAAAGCAAATTAAGGAAAGAAATTAGGAGAAGGAAAAGAAAAAAGAACCCCATTGCATTTCTTAATTTCTTTTTGGCCCACGCACACTTAAGCCAGGAGTTCTGCCAGGCCTGTGAAAATGTATGCCAGTTTAATTTCTGGGAATATTTTGAGAGATAGGGGAGGGGTTTTGTAATACACATAGAATAAAATAAGTGTATAAGGCAGAAAGAGGGGGTAAGAAGCTATTTTATGCCAATCGGCACTCACAAAGTGTTTTAAGAACATAAGTGTTCCTTCTGGTTTTATTTCATATAAATAATCATAGTGTTGACTTCCTGACGATGAAAAATCCTTTTCCTAGTTCTTGATTTATGTTATTAAAATGGGGGAATTTTGAGTAACGTAGCTGAGAGTGGTGGGGGTTGATGAACACCTGGATAAATGGCAATGTGGTGCTTTTTTCAAGGCTTGTGAGATGTGTGCATACATAAGGTACATTATACACTAGTATTCTGGAAATTTTTTTGGGTCTTAAAAATGTTAATATCTTTGAAAGTAAAGTCTTTTGGGTTATTTTTAAGATATTAATTTTTAGCACTCAACGTACAATTGCTGTGTTTTCTAAGATGATTATAACTAAATCTTCTGTAATAATAAATATTTCTGGAAGCCCTTCTGTTTTTCTTGATGCTGTAGGAATTGTGGAGCCTTTTACGGTATTCTAGTGCTGCTTTTTTTTTATTTTTCTCTTTTTTTTAATACTTAGCTCATTTCTTGGCCCAGGTTTGGCTTCGTAAAAAAATTAAATGTCATAATCCCCTATGTGCTTCAGTTGTGACATTTAAGACTATTTTTTTCTGTGTGGTGCAGATGGTAAACAGAGCTGTGGGATTTATGGAAAATAGCTAAAAAGTTAGTGAATTTGGAGATCCACACTATATTTTTTGTAAGTTATGTTTTAATTTATTTAAGAAGATACTTGCCATGGTGCTGTGGCTGAGTGTAGGTGACCTTCACCTTCAAATTCACAGGCTTAGACATGGTGAAGTCCCTCTTCCCAGACATACAGTGTATCAACGTGGATCGAGTGAGCTGGGCTGTTGGAACATCATAAAATAGTTTGGGTTGGAAGGGGCCTTTAAAGGTTATCCAGTCCAGCCCCCACATACTCACCCACAGGTCTGATTTAAGAGGTGGACAGTAGAAAAGGTTCATCCAGTGGCTCCCAACAGCAGCATCGGGCACTGAACCTGGCAGGCAGAAGTAGCAGTCACTCATGGCCCATTCTGCTGTGAGTGGAGAGAGTGGGACAGTTTACACAGTGTGAGTGACTGCAGATTAATGTCTCCCAGAGAAGATTTGTGTGTGGATTTGTGGTGGTTTTTTTTTTTCCTTTTCCCCTTTGTCCATTCAGTTAAAAGAGGTTAGATTATGCATTTGCATGTATAGGGGAATGTCTGTAATCAAGAGTAATTATGATAGCATGTAGTTGTCCACTGTATCATACCCACAGCCCAATATTTGGGGATAGTTTAAATTGAATAGCTCTCTGCTGGGTTTCTCATTGTAGTACCCAGATGTAATTTCTTTGGCATGCACAGGGGAAAGGTACACATTAAGAAGATATCCCATACAAAGAAACATGTAATACTCAAGAATGGGTAAAATTGGAGCAAAGTTGCTTTGTTTTGTTCCAGTGGTCATTGATCATGCTATCAGGTCATGTTTGACAGGCCATGCTATCCTAATATGGTAATGTTCCCACTTTAATTTCATTTTCTCTTCTCCTCCTTTTTACTCTATTTTCTTCCTTGACTTTTCCTTTTTCCCTTCCCTCCAAAGCTTTCATAATGCTCAGAAATTACTTCCTAACAGCATGGCATTGAAAAAAAATGGAGACAAAAGCAGATGCTGAGAATTAGCCTTCAGTTGATAACCATGGCTAACTCCTGAGTTCTCCAAAAATATTCTGTGTTGAAGATAAAAATACTTCATGTCTGAGGGGAAAAAAGCAACTATAGATTCATGTGATTAGATACAAAGATACGACCATGCGAGTCAGCCTTATTTTAACTCTTTTGTTCAGTTTTGCCTAAAAATAGCAAAGCTGGGCTGGTATTTTAAGAGCTCTTGATTATCTTCACTTGAGGATGCTTCATGCACTTTCAGGTTGACTGCATGAGCAGTGAAACATCTCATTTGGTCTTTCCAGATCCTGTCAATGAAGCCAGGAAGAAAATCTTAGGATAGCAAGCACTGTTGATTTTTGCTAGGCCGGAATAGATTTTTAGTAAGATATTTCAGTCTCAAAGGACTCAGGTCATGCACTTCCTCAAGTACTCTGCAAGCTGTCATAGAAGGAGGCTGCAAAGCACTGGATCTTTTATACTGAATCACAGGAA
Source organism: Zonotrichia albicollis (assembly GCF_047830755.1). NCBI lineage: Eukaryota > Metazoa > Chordata > Aves > Passeriformes > Passerellidae > Zonotrichia > Zonotrichia albicollis. The sequence goes on from NC_133822.1 coordinate 65,871,964, forward strand.
GTTTTAATCTCCCTGCATGAAGTACCTCTCAAGGTAAAAAAGGAAAATTAGGACTGGGAATACAGCTGAGTAATTTACTGAAGTAATTAAAAGATTTACATTTTACTGTGGTGTCCTGTATGTCATCTCAGGAGGGGCAGATCTCTGCCTTGATCTTTCTTTCAAGTAGCAACTTCAGTTTCATTTTCTGTTCCCTATCCTAGAAAGAGGAACAAATTATGCACCGATTTTCCTAAACAGCTGTAAAAGACAAGTAAATGCTAAATTATTAATTTTTAATCAAATCAGATTGCTTGACCTCCTTACATAGGAGGGCTCTGGAGTTTTCTGTCTGTTTTCTTTTCATTGGATATAATACCTAAAAGTTATGTTCTCACCATTACAGGGAAACCCTTACTTTCAATGAAGAAAAATCTGTGTTGATAAAAGCTCTGTGTAAAATCCTGTAGCTAGTAATTTCCAAAAGTTAGTTCCATTCAGGAACATCTCAGTTTAGGAAATGGAGCAGCCTTTCTTTGTGGGTGTCACGTCTTGCTGGGCTGCTCTGAAAGACTCCTAGGAACTAGGATTTTCATGCAGTGTATTGATAAATAATTATCATCCTTTTTCATTATGTAAGTTGTGAATTAAAATAATATATCAAGAATATATTTAAGAAATCTCTGAAGATTTTTCCATTTATATCAGAATTTTGTAGGTGAGAAAGTAAAAATCTTCAAATGGAGAAAGTTTAATTTTTTTTTTTCTTTCTTAAGGTTCTTAACTGTTTGGGCATAAATCAGTAAAAAATGTTTGGAAAAAAGATTCTGATCTTAAATCCTCTTAAGTAATTTTTGCCAAGGTAATTAGAAGTAAATGGTCCTAAATATTACTGGCTTTCTGTAGTAATTTCTGGATCCTGAATGACATGTCATTGGTCTGTATGTGATTCAGTCACTTAAAGCTTATATTTTGCAGTCATCTGTTTTACATGTCATTAACTGTATAAACCAAAGCTGATTCAGGAATTCAGTTTGTAAAGTTAGTTTTGAATTTTTTAGATTTTGAGTGTGCACTTTTTAATGGCATTTTCTACTCTACTGCCTCATCAGTCTATCAGTCCACAACTGGAACAGCTGATGCTATCTTAGAAGAAGTTGTAAATGTGGTTTTTGGGTTTTTTTTGAGAAATGTTTCTTCTTGTATGCTATCTTTTTGTTTCAGAGTTTTCTGGAGTGTTTTAAAACTCCTTCACTAAGGTTGCCTCCCACAACATGCTTTGAAATGCCCTGAACACTCATTCTGCAGTACAGAGATCCTGTTGTAATGCAAAGCAATGTATGATCCTTATCTTATGGAAGATGTAGTTATTAAATTCTGATTAGTTTTCCTTTCTGTTGTGTAAGTCAGATTTTGCTGTTGTATTAGAGCCTCATCTGATTTGCCAGAGACACTTCTTATTCTCAGATTTGAAGAAAATTAGTAGTTACAAGATGAATTCTTTGGCATTCTTTTGGAGCCCATCAAACAGGCCATTTATTGAGCCACTAAACTGTACTTGTTCTGTGTCACTTAAACCTTTAAAGGTTAAGATTTTCTGGCTAGGATCTTGAAAGGTACTGCTGTTTAGTGTGTAGGTGCCACATCATGCGCTCATACTGAGCTGTCTTTGCTGCCTTTAGCCATGACCAAGTTTTTAAAAGCTTTATTTCCAAGGGGACTCTTCACACCAGGCTTTGTAGTCTTTGAGTAACTGTCTTCCATTTTGTCTGCATACTGAAGACTGTTTTAAGTACTGGAAGCTTTGCTGTGCTCTGATATTCATCTGTGTACTCTGAAAAGAAGAATTGTGTTTAATATTCCTACTGCACTTCAGAATTTACTGTTTGAAGTAACATTTAGAGGGTTTCTCTTAGGGTCCTATGCTCTTACTTGTGAAAAAAAAAAGCTTAGTGGATGCTTTCCTGTTTCTGAAGTCTGCCCATTTTCTAAGGTTTGCATTTTTAAGAATGCAGTAACTTCTGATGATTTATTACCTTCAAGTATTCCCTTATCCTGTGTGTGCTTATCTGTATATCTAAATCCCCCTAAATCAGTGGCATCCCCTTTCTTACTCTTACTGAAGGTATTTTTAGCTACATTTCTAAACTGTGTTCTTGATGCTTATCATGCACATGGAGGTTATATTCTGTGTTTTCAATGACTTTGAGTATTTTCTTGTTCAAGACAAAGGTCTGAATCAAAGTGAAACTTACTTAGAAAGTCCCTTTAGAAACCTTAGGTTTTAGTGATAGAATACATAGGACACTTGTGTCATTCTCACTGTCTCTGGACCTGCTGTAAGGATGGCTTATTTAATTGTAAGCTCTGTTTCCTTTCAGAGAGACTTAATGACTTTTTCACTGTCTTCCAGGTTCTCATATTAACTAATATCATGCTGGGTATTTATCTCTTTGGATCCTAATTATTTTCTATTATCCTCAACATGGAATGGAATTCAATTAAATGATCATTTTGGAACGCAGAAAGACAATTACATTTGAAGTAATTAATTTGGACCATGTTGGAGACACCAGCCATCCTTAAAACAAAAAACAAATAGAAATGAACACTCTTGGAGGAAGTCTTTGACACATATGAAACTATGCTCTTCATTCAATATATTGCCCCATTTCCGTAAGTTACAAAATTGTACGTGTTGTAGTATATGTGACACACACTGGTCGCAGAGTTTTACCAGTCCCAACATTTTTATTCCCAGAACATGTTCTGTGAGAGCAGATTAGCTAAGAATGCTACATCTCCATCCTCTTCCCTTCCCCACAAAAACCAGTCTCATCTTCCTTGGAGAAGTGAAACCTACCAGATAAAAAAATGCTTTTTTACAAAAAATACACCTTTTCTTCTACTGCATATATATTTTAATGAAGAGTAACATCAGTTTTCAGGGTAAGTGCTCAAGTCACAACTGAAAATGAGACTAAATAGTGTTGTAGAAGTGCTGGTGCACTGTGTGCAGTCATTGTTTGAATGCTGCCAGGTTTTTTAGTGGTTGAATTTCAGCCCTTCAGGTCTAGTTGTAGGAGAGCACTTCATCTTACATTTTGATGTGCTTGGTTTTGCATCAAGCTACGCATAGTACAGAATTAATTGCTTTAGAATAATTTTTTTCAAGTTCTGCTTCTTTCTTTTTGTTTCAGCAGAACTGTAAGGTGTATTACAGTCTGAAATGTACAATTTTGTATTCTGGGGCAGCATTTTGTACATTCGTGGACATTCTGTGCTGCTCTTTGGACTATACTGAGCTTTGTTCCTCTATCATGTTTTCCAAACTTCTGCTCTCTTTTGGAAATTACCTTTTCCTAATTCCATTTATTTAATATGGGCAAAAGGATTCCAACTTGCTTGATGTAGGTAGTCAGTGAAAGTTTTAAATGCAGCCTAAGAACAAACTGGCATTGTTAAAAAGAAGTTAAAACTTTGCCTGATAAATACAGTTTTCAGGGCAGTGAGAGACCTGTGGAAAAGTATCAGGCTGATCATCTTTGCCTTACTTTTTTTCTTCTTAGTTAGCATTTCTTTATTTTCAAAATGGTTGTGTTATGCTGTGATTTGCAAGGCAGTAAATTTTCCATGTAAATAAAAGTTGAGCTGAAGATTAGAAATGGAAGTAACCCTGCATTTAAGAGTGGTAGCAGACTTCATTGTTTGAGCGTTCCCTTTTTAATTGAAAAAGGTTAAGTTCTGCCTCTTGAGAGTGGACTGCTTTTTTGAAGAAACTTAAGAACAGAGTGGAAAAGTAAAGGAAATGAACCACTAAGTAAAGGCTTTTAGTTTGGTCTTTAGGACTTCAGGGGGGAAGAGGAGAGTTGTCATTCAGTGGTATTGATGAGGAGGCAATAGGTGTAAGAAGTTTAGTACCTGACATAGAATTTCACTTCATGACTCTAGAGAAGGCTCATTTGATCTAGCAAAATCATGAGGTTGTGGAAGATTTGTAAGCAGGATGAATTAGGTCTCATGGATTTTCTTTATTTGGCCTTCTTAGTTACATCTGCTGATGCTGTAAAATGTAAGTTCCTTAAAGCAAATGGAGATCTTTAATTCCACTTACTGTAGCAGCTACAGGACATTGGGTGTTTCATGATTCATGAGAAAATAGTTTTGTAATGATATAACAGAAACCAAATCGTGTAGTATATCTGATTTTTTTTTTTTTTTTGCACATCAGTGCTGCTGCCATAAAACACTTAGGTTTTATTGCCTCAGTTTTTTCTGGCAAGTTACAAGGTCACCTGTGAACCACTTCATCTATGACTAGATATGAGTGCGTTTTGTTTAAAATAAGCATTGAGGTTTTCCTTTCTTAAAATAATGCCTATTCCTTATATCTTCTGAAACATGAACTGTATAAACTGGAGTCTCATAGATGGTGTAAGCTCTTGTCATTTGGGGCTTGGTGCTCAGGAAAATTACTCCTGCTGATAGATTGCATGTTCTTTGTTTTTCACACTTCCACAAGCAAGAGAGAAATATGTCTGGGAAGCTCTAAATTCTTTTGCACTTTAGTATTCCTTTTTTGTCAAAAATATGTAAGTGGGGTTTTTTCCCCACTTACCGTAGATTAACCCCAGCTGACAACCAAGTACCAACCAGCCACTCTCTCACTTCCCACTCCTTGGTCCTCACAGTGGGATGAGAATATGAAAAAGGTAAAACCTCTGGGTTGAGATAAGAACTGTTTAACAATTGAAAAAAAGTAAAATATAATAATAATAATGTGAAAAAGGAATAAAACCCAAGAGAAACAAGTGATATGCAATATTGTTGCATAGCACCCACTAACCAGTGCCCAGCCCTGTGATCAGCCTCTCCCAGCCAACTCCCATCATTTTATCTATGGGGCATGGCACTCCATGGTATGGAATATCCTTTTGGCCAGTTTGGGTCAGCTGTCCTGGCTATGGTCCCTCCCAGCTTCTTGTGCCCCTGCTCACTGGCAGAGCATGAGACACTGAAAAGTCCTTAATTAACTGTCAGCACTGCTCATCAGCTCAAACATCAGTGTGTTATAACCTTCAAATCAAAATACATCACTGTAACAGCTGCTCAGAAAAAAAAATTTGCTCCATCCCAGCAGAAACCAGGACACCACTGTTAGTAACTATTCTACAGATTGATAAAACATTTTTTACTCTAATCTGAAGTGAATTAAATGAGTCATTAAACTCACAGCTTATATTTAAACTAGAATAGGGCTGGACTGCCACCTCAGAGAGCTGTCTCCATTGCTGTAGTTGCATGTTTCTGCTGTATCCCTTGATTCTTAACTTCAGCAGTCAGGCAATCACATGCTTGCTTTGTCCACTGTGTTGCTGAAAACTGGCTCCCTACCATTTCTTGGCACTGACTTGTTGACAAAGAGAAGCCACCATTGCTAGGGACTGAGAGTGCCAGAATGTCCATTTTGGTGACAGCGCAGTCATAAACTGATTGAAGTAATAAAAATATTATTTTGCCCCTTTTGTCCTGGGTGTGCATGTACAAAACCAATGTATGCAGAGATAAGCATCCAAGTCACATTTGGCTTATATATGGTTAAATGTTTCGCACATTCTCTTAACACAGGTACTTCTTTCCATTTTCAGAGTCCACTGGAAATGTGAACTGTGCCCTTGTTCTGGCAGCAATCATTGCTTGATCTGTCTTCCTGTTTAAAATGCAGTCTGTGATCTGACTTGTTTCTGCTGATAGCTGCCTCACATTAGCTAGATGCCTGAGTGATAACTTGAGTAATGTGTCTCCGGCTTGTGGCAGGATGAAAACAAAACAGTTTATACACCTCACTTAAAAGATAGATCTGACAGGATATTGAAGAATAACAAGTAATTTTTGCAGAGACGTAAGAGATGTCCTTTGCAGAATGTTTTTTTTTTTTTAGCTTTTCATTTCAAATGTCATGTGAAATGTACTGTGATAACTTAAATTCCCCTATACACTTTTTCATAAAGCTTACTCTGTTTCACCACAGTCTAAGACCAAAGTCGTCCTTAATCTGCAGATATTTTTATCAACTTGCTGAGAGTGAGAACAAGATTAATTAATACCACTGATAAATAGTTTGGTGCTTGTCACTCAGGGCAATGCTACCTTTATCATTTTTCTTCTGTAGGACATCAAAGGCAAATACAGGAGTTACAAAACAAACACTCTCAAATTAATATTTACAGTGTAAACTAAATGACAATGAAAGAGAATGCTTATATGTAAATCTTTCAGAAGCTTAAGTAAATATATTCCTTTTTTTCTTAAAAATCTGAAATTGTGTTGATAATCCAAATGGAAGATCTCCTGGGGTGGAGGGGAAAAACCCCATAAGTCACTATATGGAAATGCTTGAAAAATTACTGGATTGTGAAAAGTAACTTGCTACGCTCAAGCTCCTTAGTTATCAGCCTCCTTTGTCTTTGTAGCAAACAGACTGGAAGAATTAATAAAGAGAGTTCTGCCATAATTATTTTACAGTAAAAGGCTCTGTGGAGGGTCATGTGAAGTTACATAACCTAGTTTGACTGTGTCTGAATGTACAATGATCATGATGGCCTTCAAGTCTTTGGTAGTGGTAAGGATGGCTGGGATGGGTAGGTCTTTCTTGTGTTGGGAGTGGCATGCCCAGAATTGAATTTGTTTTAAAATGTTGTTCTCTTTGTAGCCTACAGTTTGCAGTGGCTGACTGCAGGCTGGTACCATTGCCTTTAGCTGAGGGCATTTCTGATTGTATTCTAGAGTCTCTGTGGGATTCTTTCCTTGTAGACCTAATGTCCGCACCTCCACATAAACTCCCACACACCCTGGAAAGTCTTCAGAATGCTATCTTAAAACTTTTTATTTGCCTCTTTAATCAAGCTTAGAAATGGCTTAATAAGGACAGTACTGTTTGTATAGCAAACCCAGAGCAGGATTGGCAACAGCCCATCAAATAAGTGGATTGTAATATAAGAGCCTTTTTAATGTTTTCATTACAATTATGAAATTAAAATGTAATATCCTTTGATGTATGCAAACTTTTGTTAGGGGAAGGCTAATTAAAAACAGTACCGTGCACATTATTGATTATTGGTGACAGAAGACAGTCATCATAGTGTCAGTCAGTCTGAGTTTACTAAAATGGATACCCTACCGGGAAGAATTAGACAGTGTCATGGAGAAATCCATATCAATCTTTACTTCCAGGATTGAAAAGGATTTTAATGATCATAGCATTGCATTGAAATAAGCCTTTTGTTGACTTGGTAATCTGCCTGATTTGTAACATTTTATTTTCTTGGGTTTTTTTCTACTTAGCTTTTGCAGCGTGATTGTTTTAATGGTTGGAAACATTACTGCAAAGACTGATTTGATACTCCTGTTATTATTTCCCATGTTACAATCTCTGCTTGCTTTTTTTTTTTTTTTGTACCTTACCTAAAGGTTCATCCTGTTTTTAAAATCTGGACAACAGGAACTTCCTATTTATAATACTTCCTTGAAATTACATATTTTGTTAATATTCACATTCTTTTTCATCACACCAAAGTATTTGAAGAACAAAACAATAATTGTGTGCATTGTGTAAATACAAAAGATTGTTAATGAAAATGGTGTGGTTTCCAGTTTGATGCAGTTTATTTTTTGTGTTATGCTGCAGGTCTATCAAATGGTTTTGGAGATGAAAGTAAAGAGAGAGCATTAGATGATACTCCTGGAAGAAAAGTTGAACCTCGTCGCCGCTGTGCATCAGAATCTAGTATTTCATCTAGTAACAGTCTCTTGTGTAACTCCAGGTAAAACTGTAAATATGAAATACCGATTTGAGACTGAATATATCAGTTTTCTTAGTTATATCAGATCCAAGTTATCTTTCAGGATTTCTGGGATTCTTCTGTTGAATTCAGGTTATTGCATATCCAGGCAGTTACATTTTTAAACTGACTGTGCTTCTCTTGCACTGTAAAGATACAGATATGTTTTTACCTACAGTATCTTGGCTTAATTACTTTCCCAATCTGGAACACTAAAAATGTGTGTGTTTATTTTTGTGAAGGCAGTAGAGAAGCAACTTACAAAGCAGAGTCTTTTACACAAAAAAAGGTAGTTTGATAGCTTTGGAACTGTGGATTGTCAGTCTGTGGGTTGCTGGGTAGTTACTGCAGTGTTGATAGTAACTGTACCAGCTATTGACTTCTCCATGGAGTCTGCTGTTAAAGGCAGGACTGTCAGAATGGGCCTGTCTGCCACCATTGATGTCTCCATCACCAGTGGTGTATCTTCTGAAAGAACACTGATTTCTGGGTGACAGGTAGCTGTCTCCAGTCCTGGGCTATGAGGGTGGGACATACAGGACAGTATAGGGTAAATCTGTTAGACAGAAAAAGAGGACTTTATTCATGTGTTCAGGTTAAGGGAATGGTGTTAATGCAAAGATAATTTACTATTGCATCTATTTTAAATGTGATATTCTGGATCAAATTGTCAGTATAATTGTTGTTCACATTCTCTGATTTCTTGAAGAAAACTCAAGTATGTAGAAAGCAAATTTCCCATTTTGAGAAGAGACATTTCACAGTTGAAAGACTGAAATTTTTAGTGAAAAATTAAAGAGAGAATAGTTGTGTTTTCTGTGTAGTAGAACTGTTGGAGCAGTGGACCTGTCTTTTGCTGATAACCAGGCAATTCTGTGTTTGAAAATAATCAGAACTTTGGCTTTTATGCTGTTTGTATTTTTTATTCAAAATATTTTTAGAGCTTGCTCCATTGATTTTACCCTGCACTGATGAAATGTAAATTCTCGTTCAAAATTTTGATTTATAGTGAACAATGTTAATTATCAAATAGTGATTTTAATATGAATACTTTTGTAGTTTTAGTCTCCCGAAGTGCGGTAAAGGTAAACCTGCCCTGATACGGAGACACACACTGGAAGATCGAAGTGAGCTGATTTCATGCATTGAAAATGGAAACTATGCCAAAGCAGCAAGAATTGCAGCTGGTAACTATAAATAATTGAATTCTTAATAGTAGTGTATAATTTTCTCCATTTATTTGACAGATTTTAACTTTCTTATTTTTACTGCTTAAATACATTAAGCTGTCTCAAAGTGTTGTTGATATTCTTCCAGAAACTACTGACTACTGCTTTTGACTCCTGGAAGTCTTTTTAAAGAATAGCATCTGACTCTGTTTTTTGATTAATTTTCTCTTCTTGCTTGAGGAAATAAAGAGGTTTTGAAATAAAAAGAGAAGATGAGTTTTCTTTTGCAGATCTTGTAAAAGAAAATTCGTAATCCTATGTGCTAGATTAGTAACCCCTTACTGTCATGTGGAATAAACTCTGACTCGGAAAAATTCTGAGACTCCTACTTGTATGTACACTTGAGAAGTCTCTGAGTCTGGCTGCATGCATCCTGTCAGCTCATGTATGATTTTCTATTCAGCATTAAAATACCATTTTCTTTGCAGCTGAGAATAGTGTAGATTTCTTTCTTGTTAGCTGTCCTGAGGAAGAGAACTTGAACTGTTTTTATGTACCAGATACAGTTCTACATACATATTTTTTGAAACAGTCTGTAAATAAAGATGAATTAATTGAAACCCTCATGGCTCTTTCTAACTGACATGTGAATACTTTACAGACTGTTACTAACAGAGCAGAGAAACAACTTCCTGTGCAGAATGACTGAACTAAATTTTTTAATGTGATCACTTTAAATACTTTTTTCTTGCTATTTCTACTTTTAAAAGATCTTAAACCACTTTTATGGTTTATGATTGACAACAAACCCTGGCATGTTTTTGTAATGTCAAGTTAGAACATGTATCTGCATGCCACCTCTCATTATAAATAAGCAGTGCCCATTTGAAATGCACTTTCTCTCAGCAGTAAGTATTGCCTGACTGCTGAAAGAAAGTGCAGCTGCAGCCCCTGAACTGTATCTTGGTACCAGATTTCCCCATACAAGAAGTGCTGCCTGACCTTTACAGCATATGAACTTGGATCACTTTTCCTCCTTTGATCACCACCCCCAGTTCCATCGTGAAGTTATAACTCACTCTTCTGATCAGTCTCTGGACTGTATCTTGGGGACCAGTTGTGGTTTTGGTTGACTGAAAGGCTTATGCCTGTCTCAGGTTTCAATCCATTGCTGAGCAGCAGAGAAGAAAATTGAGGATTCTGTAGAAGTGCACAGTAACTTACACTCAGTTGTTCATTACCCTGCTTTTTGAGAAGAAATAAAACACTAGTGCTGCTGCCTGGAAACCTGTTGACATTTTTGAACTTGACTGCAGGAAGGGGCAGGGCAGAGAGACCAAGAAAACTTGTTAAAAATAAATGGCAATCAAAATGCAGGTCAGAATTTAGGCATAAGAATAGAAAGGTGTACCAGTGTTGCTAAGTCATGAGGTGGTAATCTCAGTGTGGGTATCCAGGTATCCAACACTTGGAAATATATACCATGCAAACTGCACCTTGAAAATCATCACCTCTGTGACAGGATTGTCATCACAGTAAAAGAAACTGTTATTTGAAGTACCATAATTTTATGTTTTCTTTGGAGCTTTTTCAAAAGGAAAGAGTTATTAGAATTTGACAAATATTGTCTAAGAACTAAGATGTTTTAGATATGCCATTTCTAGAAGTGTCTAAACTCTTGTTCCTTATCTGTAAGCTTGGAAAAAAAGTATTAATATCATGTAAAGAGCTCTTATGAATACTACCTTGTTTTTATTGGTATATGTGTGAAAGTTGGTATTAGTATTTGGATTCTAAGGGTCATGAGCTGTTGATTAGGAAATGAAGAACTGCAGATTTGTCTGAGGTTTCATTCTGGAACATTTTAATTTTATGTTTCTTTGTTCTTAGAAGTTGGGCATAGCAGTATGTGGATTTCAACTGATGCTGCAACATCTGTTCTCGAGCCTCTAAAAGTAGTATGGGCCAAATGCAGTGGATATCCCTCCTACCCAGCTCTGGTAAGTGGCCACCTTCCCAGAAGTACAGTAGTGACTGTTTCTGGTCTGAAAACATCATGTGCATACTTAAGGTAATTGGTAAATTCCCATTCAGGTTGGAGAAAGGTGGCTTGTCCTGCCCTCTTTACTATGCACTGAGTTTGTAAAGTCACTGCAGTACCGGATTTTAAGTCAATAATTTCTGCTACCCTGCCGCCCTTGGAGATGTGCAATACTCCTGTGTCGTGCAGCCTCCTGCAGTCACTCGCTCGCTCCCTGTAGGTGGGAGGGAAGTCAGAAGAGTGCAAGTGAGAAAACTCTTGTGTTGAGATAAAGACAGTTTAATAGGGAAAGCAGAAACCATCCACACAAGCAAAGCAAATTCATTCACCATTTCCCATGGGCAGCAGGTGTTCAGTCATCCCCAGGAACACAGAGCTCCTTTACATGTGGCTTGGGAACACAAACACCATCACACTGAATGTCCCTATCTTCCTCCTTCTTCCCCCAGCTCTATATACTAAGCATGATGCCGTATGGGATGGACTATCCCTAAGGTCAGTTCGGGTCAGCTGCCCCAGCTGTGTCCCCTCCCAACTCCTTGTGCACCCCCAGCCTCCTCACTGGTGGGGCAGTGTTAGAAGGGGAAGAGGCCTTGTCTATGTAAGGACAGCTCAGCATTAACTAAAACATCTTTACGTTGTCAATGCAGTTTTCAACCCAAATCCAAAACATAGCCCCATACCGCCTACTGTGAAGAAAATTGTCTCTATCCCTGCTAAAACCAACATACTTGTCTCAGTAGTCTTTGTTTCTATGTTACAGATTATTTCTGCTGCTAAAATACTCTTGATGCTGCAGCTCATTAAGGAAACAAAAAACTCAATAGCAGGAATAAACTGACTGATGGCGGCCAATTGTGAATGATGTACTGGAAACTTAAAGCTGTTGTTAAGCAGAGGAGATACATATATGTGGGTGTTATTAAAGGAGAAACAGACACAGTTCTGCTTAAATCAAAGCTTGCAGAGAAAATATTGATGAGGTGTTTGGCTTTAGGCCTTTAAGGTTATATGAACAGTTCATGCCTATTCAGCTTATGTCAAAAAGTGTGTGTAACACAAAGTCAATTTATATCCAGTGGCTGTTTAGTTTATTATTTATTTCTTATTAACTTAATTTGTAATACCTTCTTAAAATGAATTACATAATTTTAAAAATGAGGAACTGTCCTTTCTTCTCTCTTACAGATTATTGACCCTAAGATGCCTCGTGTTGCTGGCCATCACAATGGTGTTACTATACCAGTGCCACCTCTAGATGTACTGAAAATTGGAGAACAAATGCAGACCAAATCAGATGAGAAACTATTCTTAGTACTATTTTTTGACAACAAAAGAAGTTGGTATGTTATTGAAATGTATTGTTTGATGCAGTGACTTAAAATTTTAAGAACCTGTGTCTTTGGTCTAGAAGAAAATTGAAACATTATATTTCCATGGATATAATTCCAATGGAAGTATAAACTGTAATGTTAAAATTTCATGTTTGAGTCTATTTTTGGACCAAGGTATATATCATCACTGAAAGATAGCATTTTGTCATCAGTTTGGAAAAAATATTTTAAGTCATTGATAGTCTTTTTTATTTACAAGTGACTTTCATTTATTGACCAGATGAAATTGCTTCATTGCTTCATAAGTTTTTTAAAAGTAATAGTCTAACATTTATCTCTTTTATCCTTCATCATTGCTTTCTGAATTACAACACTTCTCCCAATCTTCTCAAGTGCATTGTCTTTGAATTTTTAACCTCTCTTTAACTCACTGCTTTATTAACACTTTCTTTCACTTAGCCTTTTCTATTTTTTTCATTAAATCTTCCTTATTTCCATTTATTTTGGCATCAGCAATATGCTATGTAGAGCCTGAAGGGGGATAGTTCACACAACAAAACATTCTGTTTCCCTCCCCCATGGTCTTCAATTTTAGGGCTGGTGGGGTTTTTCTGGGGTGGTAGGAGGAGACACACAAGGTTTTTTTGTCTTCTTTTGGTTATTAGGGTTGTTTTTGGTTTTGGTGAGTTTTTCCTAGACATGGAAGCTTCTCATCTGCCTTTCATCAAACTACCTATTTCTTTTCTATGTTCTCTGTCGTCCCTCTCCTCTCCTAGTTTCCATACAGGTCAAGCTAACTGTAAATCTGTCCATGTCTCGTTTTTCTCTTGAATTTGCTTACTTTTAGCTATCAGTTTCCTCTTTAGATGATTATATGTGGCATTGAGTGATGCTGTGCCAGTATGCTATCACTTAAATAAGTTTCTGCTTAAAACGTATAACTGATGTTTACTCTTTTTCCCCTTAGATTTTTTGGCATAATTTTTCTGTTCTTCAGTTATTTTCTTAATTAATTGGTACTTCATCTTAATTGTCTTTGTTCAGTTGCTCAGGATTCCATAAGATCCTGCATTCTTCTGCCTTTTTTTGCAGGGAACATCTGCATTTAAACATATTCAGGCTTGTTACTAATTTTTTTTTCTCTTACTTGTGTTGCCAATGTAATGCATGTTTCCCCTGATCAGTTTCTTAATAATTGCTCTGATTGCTTCTTGATCTGGGGAGTCCTCTGCAGCTTAAACTTTTCTAATTAGGCTCTATGTGCAGGTGGTCCTAAATCATGTAAATAATGTGCAAAGTTGTCTCTAATGGGTACTCTGCATAGATGGACAGGAAAAGACTCAATACTTCTTCCAGCTCCTTTCCTCCCCTCCATCCTAACCCCACCAACTTGTTTTGGTAGTGATTCTTTTATTGTGATTATTTTAGCACTCATAATTCTATCTCTGTTGTGTCTCTTGTAGTCTTGAACTCCTGTTTGTGATTTTCATTCATTTGCAGGGTATCTGTCACCTTTATTCTGTGATACCACTGTCTGTCCCCTATGGGTTTTCATATTTGTTTCTTCTTCTTCCTTGCTTATATCTGGAGGACTTGCAAAGCTTTCTTTTAAAAATACCTTCTTAAAACTTCCTCTGATCTGTATTAAAACTGATAATGGTTAGACTGATGCTTTTCATGCTGTTATCATACTGTCTGTGTCCTTGTACTGACTCTTCACATTTTATTTCAATGTGTGTGCTCAATACAATAGGGCTCTAGTTTAGAGTCCTTTGAGAAAATGAAAATATTTCAATAGCCAATTTTATTTATTTAAAAGAAAATATTTGAAGATTTGACTGTCTGATCTCTTGTTGGTTGTCTTCAAATGGTTTCCCTCCCAAACTAATGTTTTTATACAAAAGGAGGGCTTCTGTCTTCTGCAGGATTGGGATTGCAGACTACAGTAGCGTATCTTAAATATATTCATTAATTTACCTAATTTTTGTTTTCCTCAATGTCTGTAAATTTGGAAAACAGGATTACAATCAACCTTTATGAAAATGATGTAAATTTAATTTATACTTTTGAAGTATAAAAGTGTAAGTATAAAGTATAAATATAAGTATAAATAAGTATAAAGTATATATAAGTATAAAGTATAAATTAAAGTAAATATTTAGAATGCTTTAACTGGAAGAAGGGGATGTAGAGCTTATTCCATTACCACTCCTCCATGCCCAGAATTTGAAGATATTTATGGAGCTTGAAACAGAAAAGTGCCCTGAATACAGAGCTAGTGGGATTTCATACTGCAGGGTAAAAGCATGCTAAAGCAGAACTTCTTTGCCAGCTGTGCTTTCTCCATGAAGAACAAATCTAGATGCTTGAAATGTAAGGCAAAAATCCATCATCTGAAAACTCCTTGTAATAATGGAAGGGAAAGAATGAGAGGAAACAATACTGTGTCAGGTGAAACTTGAGCCATGTCCATTGTTAGTTGCTGCTGCCTATTTTTTTAACTGCATCAGTATTTTAGGCTGTGTTTTTTCTGTTCATACTTAATCACTAAGTACATACCACTGAATACATTCTCTGTTTTATGGAAGAGATTTTCTTAACATTTCATGTGCTTTAAATATTTAATGCAAGTAAGCACTGTCTTAAAAGGTATTTAATTGTTTTGTTTAAGGTGGTAAAACTGATTTGTGATATGAGAAGCATGGCATAGTAGCCTTGACATTTCTGGACAGACTTCTTGATTTTATTCTATATTTAACAGATTTATTTTTTACCCTTTTCTTACAGGCAGTGGCTTCCCAAATCCAAAATGGTTCCCCTTGGGATAGATGAGACCATAGACAAGTTAAAAATGATGGAAGGACGTAACTCGAGCATACGAAAAGCAGTAAGAATTGCTTTTGATCGTGCTATGAATCACCTGAGTCGAGTCCATGGAGAACCAGTCAGTGACTTCAGTGATATTGACTAACAGAGATTCTCTAGCAAGGCATGAAAAATACCCCAGAGACTTGAACTCTACTAATGAACCTCTTTGTCTAAAAGAATGTATTGAAGATACAACCCCTTAATTGTTGATTCAGTGGCTGAGTTCTGCAAACTTGAAATAGTTGAGCAATTCTTCTAAATCACCATTGCCATATTGATTAATTATTTTATTGTGTTGTAGATTGGAGGATTTTCCACTAAACCTGTTAAAATGTCTTGTTCATAGTGTTCATAATTGTACATAAATGTATATTCAACACTTAACTTATTCTGATTTTAGAAGTAGCTCCTTAATTCCTTTTATAATTTTGCTGGGGAGGGAATTGGTTTTTGTTTTTTCCATGCTTTTTACTTTTTTTCTTTTCTTTCTTTCTGAGTTTAAGTTACCTAAGCACCATCTTCCAGCTTGAGGTGTTTAGTTGATCTTAAAGCCTAATATCAAAATGGCATCAAATATATGTTTGCCTAAATCATATACAGTATGGTGCTGCTTGTATCATTTCTTCCTTGGTCTGTAGCTTCTGAAAAAGACTTCTGAATGTTTGTGTAAATTGTTGCTCTTTGCACAAAGTACCGCATATTTAAGATTGATGTAAATTTACAATTACAAATATGTATTTTAAGAAAGGAAGTTGCGTTATTTTGGAGGGTACTTTGTGAGAAAGACATCAATAAAAATTATACTATGTACATCACTTGCAAATCACCAAAAACACTCCATTGTTGCCCAAAATTACTTAAGGTTCTTACTGTTTTAAACAAACCTGGCTTAAAGCCTGCAAGCACATTATTTCTTTCAAAACCATATCCCATTTATCTCCCATTGGTTTAATTTTGTTGATATGTGTGCCTCCCTGTGTTTTATTTATTGTAGAAAATGTATTAATTTGCTTTATAATGAAAAATAAAATTGACAAATATATTGATATGCATTTTTATACAGGCACATGAGAAGACAACTTGCTTTGGGAGAAAAATGTATTGGAAATTGTATAAAATAACTCGATGGTTTGTGTGTAATTCGGTTTTTTGGTAACTTGTAATCTTTTGTTTCCAATGAGGGGATTTATGTAACTTTTAATTTAGAACACTTTGGTAGCAATAGAAACTTTGGATACATTTTTGTATGGTACATGTGATGTATATAGAATTAGTACTTTATTTTTATTTTTAAGAAGTAAAGCATTATGTTTGGGCAGGGGGAAGAAGGAGGGTGGGTTTCCAGAACTGCATTTTTATATTAAAAAGAAAAAAAATAAAGTCAAGATATTGATTGTTGTAGCTACTTTATTCCTACCTTCACTGAGATACTGAATTTGTAACAATGAAAATGGCAAGGTATGTTTGCAATGTGATTTATAATGGCTCCATTATTTATAAATGCACTGTGTTTGAACTCTTTTGCAGTGATATCGTAAATACTGTACCAAGTTATATAATATGAAACACCAAATAATGCATATGAATGCACGAAGTATTTATGCCCAGCTTTTTTATAAAGGATTAGCAAATACAGCAAAACCAATACTTTTTAAATCTTTTTTTTAAAACTTCATTGAATAGCATACTTCATTGTTAAACCTGCTTGAATCTTTATTTTAAAGGGACAATTACTTTTTAAATAGTTTTTAATGTTTTTATTCTCTATTGTTTGTAATACCCCCGTAGAAGCTTGAAATAAAATTTCTTTCTCAACTGTAAATTTTGTCCTGAATTTAGCCCCTGAGATTTTGCTGCAGTGCCCATTTTCTTACTCCATGACTGAGCTGTTGCAGAGGCACTGGGCCAAGAAGCTGAATGTTCTCCTGTGGCACCCAGCATTGTCCTGACTGAGCCCTTTGCACAGGAGGTGTTGCGGTTAGCTGAGACCAGTTGCCTGTGATGGACCCTGGTAATTAGGGATGATGAGTTGGATAAACTTCACAAATGATGAAGCAAACCGTTTTCTCAGGCTTGACAGCAGACACAGCTTTAGGGAGAGCAGTGATGGCAGGTACTCTGGAAGGACCATCACTGAAGTGTGCTGCTCTGATGGCCTCAACAGCTACATCAGTTAGAAAAATTAAATCTGGTGGTTTGCATTTAATACAATGACTTCAAGGATCTGAGATATAATCATGGTCTTCTTTAAAGGGATTGGAGCCTAATTTGGGCAGTGTTGAGACAGTAGAACCACTTGTCATCATGAGGACTCTGTTAAAGGTATTAAAAAAAATACACTGCATCAGATTTTATTTCAGATTGGTTCCACAAAAGATACTCAGATTTTGTATGTGTAAAACTAGATAATGATTCATAACCTCATTTTGGTGCACAGAGAAATGGACCTGTTTTCTGTCTTGGACCTTGGAAAGCTGAAATGCAGCTACAGCAGAAGTTGGAAGACGACAGTACTTGTATGATAAGGATGCTGATTCCTGTGAAATACAAGTGCCAGTAAAAATGAAAGCATAGAGTTGCAAAATGATTCTTCAGAAGGCTTCCTACGTTCTCAGTTTCTTCGCACGCTAGCAACATTGCAGGGGGGAAAAGAGCTCATCTTTGCAAAAAAGAGCATTAATTATTTCTGAACTTTTTTTAAAATCACATCATCAGGGAAAGCTCTATTTCGAATTTTGCTCAGATTTCTGAGTGTTATTTTATGACTTTTCTGTTCAGAGATGGTTTCATCAGTTCGTGGAAAAGGAAGATGTGCTGCCTTCATCTTTCAGGGGACTGTATGTACGTATGAGAATTATCAGCTGGAAAACTGTACTGATTAAAATAAGCTTGTTCTGCGTCTTCTTCTGATGAAACTGACATGAAAGGCTCGTTTATTTTTGTTTGGTTATACAGTGGAAACTCCCAGGAATTCTTCCCAGACCCTGTCGAGAGGAGATTGCTGCAGTGTTAGTTGCTGTTTCCAAACTCTCTTGTGATGAAGTCCAGTATCATCCAGTGGCTCGTGAGATTGGGTTAAAGTTTAAAATAGTTACTCAGAAATAAATAAACAAAATAGAGTGGAAATTGTATTCCAATGGAAAGTAAAACTGAAACACCACATTCTGGCTTGCCAGCTTCTTGGGGAGTGATACAGTTATAAGTACAGGGTGTAAGTTTGTACATCCACTGCTCAGTTCTGGTGTGATCATTTCCTGTTGATAAAAGTGTGAGACTTACATCACCATTTGAAACTATGTGAAAATGTATTTTATTGTATCAAAATATGAGCAATTATTGTATAAATATTTAGGGGGAAAATGTGACTAGAGAATAATGTTTTTAAAAAGTTTGTTACTGATCTCAGTGATTTTTTGGGGAATGTTTGTTGTGATTTTCTGTCTTTTACACTAGAGGGAGCAATGCACACAGACCATCAATACCTACAAAATAAGTATTCAGTTTTTCCTTTTCAAAATGCTGCTGTTAAAACTTACTGCTTGTAAACAGTAAGTCTTTTTTGCTTCTAGTGTTTCTAGTCCACCAGAAGTAGCTTTTTCTCTTCTCGCTGCAAGTGGGCTGATTGAGGAATGCTTAATTTTAACTAGAGCTAGTACAAAGGACAAAATAGCTCTGGATTTTCTGGCTCTCATGTCTAACTGCCAGTGACAGATGAGTAACTTCTTACACTTTTATTTAGTTGTTGATTTTTTGCTTCACAGTTACATTCTGTAGTGTTAGAAAATGACTCAGAGGTGGCTGCTGCTGGCAGCACAATGCAGGACAAACACATCGATTAACAGAAATACTCACGTGTGGAGGTCAAGTTCCAGATGAGACAGTTGCTCTGTCCTGCAGCCTGGCAAGGGAAGGTTGTCTTGAGGATGTGTGCTAGAGAATCAAATAAATTAATCTCAGTCTTTTGATCATATGGGTAAAGGTTCTTGCCTATGTGAGAACAGATTTTCTCACCCCCACTATATCTGTAACAGGAAATGCAGAAGTGAAATGTAAATGGAGGAGACGTTTACTGTTCACATCCAGCTTAGCAACTTTGGGTTACCTTGTTGAGAGTTTTGTTTAACATTCAGTTGCTATGACTTGCCTCCTCCTTGAAAGATTTATTTCCTCTAAAACTTTTAATGTAGAAAAAGAGTAAATTCA
Source organism: Zonotrichia albicollis (assembly GCF_047830755.1). Lineage (NCBI taxonomy): Eukaryota > Metazoa > Chordata > Aves > Passeriformes > Passerellidae > Zonotrichia > Zonotrichia albicollis. The sequence goes on from NC_133822.1 coordinate 65,891,399, forward strand.
AGGTAATGGAAGTTTGGAAAATAATATTTTAGAATAGCATGTAGTTAAAAAACTTTTAGAAAACATTTGGGAATTGGTATTTGATGGGGAGGGGCTAAAAAAAAAATTTATTTTTACCTGCCTACTTATTCAGCTTTTATTGACTATGCATAGAAAGTGCTATCAAATATCTGATGGTCAGGAAAGAAAATACAAAATGTCAGCAGCTGTACTTTAACACTATTAATGATCTTTTTCAATTGTTTCTATGTGTTAACCAACAGTGCATTGATTGCAGTCACCCCATTCTATTTTTTGCTTTTACTGCATGGAGAGAGGTGACAGAATAATAATTTTATTTTCCTTTTAATAATTTAAAATATTATTTAAATTTTTAATTAATCCCCATGATATCAATATCTTCTCATCACGCTGCTGTTCTGCTGCCTTTGTGCTGCTCTTCTCCTTTTTATTTTCACAGTTCTTCCAAGCCCTACTTGTTTTTTGGTTGTTTTGATCTGTTTTGAAGTCTTCACTGCAGCAAGGCAGCACTGTCAGCAAACCAGGGAGGTCTCCACTTCCTGGGCTAAAGGGGCTGAAGTCTGGCTTTACAGAGGGGTCTGGGGTAATGTGAATAATTTCCATGTCCAGTCTTTGGTTGCTCCTCTTTACATGAAATTTTATATATTGATACCAACTTACCCTTTCCTATTAACCTTTGTTTTTGGTCTTGTCTCAGCTGTCTGGAGCCATTCTCCCCCATGAGGGGCTTCACCTTGTGAATTCTAGAGAGATGTAATTTTATTCTCTGTTCAGCTTCCCTGGCAACTGTCCCAAGTAGGTTTATTTTAAGATGGCTTAGGAATGTTTACATGTCTTCCTCTCCTATGGTCATTACTGGGTCCTTCACTCCTCCAAACTTGGCTCTTTGAGGAGGCATTTGCTGTCCACTTCAAGCTCTGTGAGGATAAGAATTTCCACATCCTTATTAAAAAACCACCCAAAACCACATAAAAATCTTATCTCAATCCACCGAAAGTACAAGGAGGACAAAGGAGAATCCACACCTCTCATTTTAATGGGGAAACTGTTGCTAATAGATGGTGCAAAGATGATAAAGGATTGGAGTTGATTGATGATTTGGGCTTTATTTGTCACTGTATTTGAGATTGTGACGGTTCATTCAGACTCCTAGTCCTTGTTAAAAAAAATGTTGATAATACCCTCTTTTGTAATTTTGCTTTCGGGCCATGGAAACTTGTTGCTCATGCTCAGGTAGCTGGAGAACCACAGGAATGAGTAATTTTTGTCAATAATCAGGGAACTCTTGAAAAACAGCAATTTTTTACCATGAAACTTGTAGGATTTTGGGACGTTGAAGACTTTAATTTTTCAGTATGCAGAGTTCACAGAGGTGTTGTAGCACTGTAAATTACAGTTTGTAAGAAATTTACACTGTAAATTCCAGTTGTAAAAAAATCAATCATTTCTTCTTTTCTTAGGAGTTATTTAAAAAATAATTTATGATTAAGATGTACATAAAGTGTTGCTGCTTAAGATTTTCTGTTTAGCACTTCTAAGGAAAGTAAGATAATAAAATTATCTTAATTTAAAATAACCATAAAACTTAATGTAATAGCTATAATATAGGTATAATATTTATAATATTAATCTTAATATTATGAAGATAATATGTTGTAGAACAAAGGGATCCACTTTATTTACCACAAGGTTTTCTTTTCTAATAATTCTGATTTTTAATGCTGCTTTAATTTAATGCTGTCTATTGTTCCTCAGCTGCTCCTCTTTCATTGAGAATGACTGACAGCAAACCAATACTTATCAGGAAGCACGAAACAGAAAACACAAGATGTTGCAGAGATGAGAGCAGACATTTGGACATTCCCCATCCAGGTGCTCAGTGCACCAGTGCGTCCCTGCCACGAATCACACAGGGCAGGAACGCATGGACGAAGTGAGCAAACAAGCATCCTGCATGGATCTGACATGTGGCCATTTTGCAGTGGGGTAGAGACAACTGGGCATTAAATTCCAAGCAAAAAACTTAATAATTTTGTGACAGGAACCATGCAGTAGCAGGTCATTGTCCTTGATAGCCCAGAAGGTCTCTTCAATGCTGTGGTGTTAATTCTTAGTTGCTAAGCTGCCTCATGTCAGGTAAATATGACTTTTTACCTAATTTTCTTAAGACTAATTTTACTATCAATTATTTCTATTTCTCTCCCTCCAATTCATATGTTAAAATAAAGTCAGAATAAATAATCAGAATTAATGGTTCCCAGGATGAGAGAAGCAAACATGATGTGTTTTTTGCTCTCCTTTTTGTTTCCTTACTCTCACATTCTGTTTATTATGTACTTCATGATATTTGGTACTGTTGTGGTGGTGCTTATACAAGCCATATCATTAAGAGATATAAAAATTCGATTTTTTTTAAGATAATGATATTTTGTGTAAAAAATGTGTCATCCAATATTGTAATTTTTTCTGTCTTTCAGAAGACCTGGAATGCAGTGAAAAATACTTCTCATCAAAATAGAGTAAGAGAGAATTGTTAGCAGTTAAGAGAAGTTACTGAATTTGATTTATCATAAGACTATGCCTGTCAATCAAAAAATACAAGGAAAAAGTAAAGAAAACTGAAGAGGTAAAGAACTGACAAAAGTAAAATAGTTTTTATTCTAAAAGTCCTAATTTATAGGCAAGGAAAAAGAGGCTGCATAGAAAATGAGAGCACGATTCTCAGTTTAGAGTTAGAATAAAAAAAAAAAATAAGGTCAAAGACAGTAACAGCAGCAGATAGTCACATGGCACCTCCTCCAGAGCCTTGCATGCCAGAGACTGTTGATGCTGCTTATTACTGCAATTGTTCAAAGTGTCTGTCAAGCCTCCCATGCTTCATATAAGCTATTTGCATAAAAATAAACCATTAGCATTTTAACACCTCAGCAATAAAAGTTTTAGTTTTGAAAACTCTGGTCTTATTTTAAACATTCAGTAGTTTCATTAATCTTGGTTAGTGTGACACTGTCTTCTGTGTCCAAGGTTACTAGAGTTGACAGTGATGTATTCAGTCAGGTTAGGTGTAGCTAATGAACTACACAAGTCTGTTTTATTACCTGTCTCTAAAAATTACTTTTGGGGACAGCCTGAAGCTCGTATTAGCTTTTGTATTCAACAGTCTTTAATGTCAGCTCTATGTGCACAATCACCAGTTAAAGAACAAACAGCCTTGAAAGTGAAAACACAGTTGCAAGGCTGAAGCTGAGCCTGTTTAGCTGCTGCATTTGCAGCAAGAGGACACGGGAAACCTTTGCAGTAGATATTGGTCCTCTCAAGCACACATAACCAAATTACCATTTTCTTTTCTGATATTCATGGGATCTGCTATAAAAGAAGACCACAGGCTGTTTGGTAATAAGTTTAGACAACTTCTTACTGATTAATTTGATTACAAACAAGAGGGAAAACAGTTCCAGAGCAAGACAAAAGCAATACAGTGCTGCTGCTGCTGCTGCTGCTGCTGCTGCTGCTGCTGCTGCTGCTGCTGCTGCTACCATTAAATTAGTTTTGGTAAAACTCTGGTTGGTGGAAATTGAGTGAATTGTCCAAGGATAGTAGAAATTCAGATTGTCCAGGGCCACAGAGAAAGCCTGGGACAGAGCTAGGAATCAAACTGAACACATTTCTGCCTTAGTGACAAAATTATGTCTTTTTAAATCAGTTGATAGATTTGGAATTTAATCACTGGCTCAGCTGCTCGGTGAATTTCGTAAGGAAAGGAGTGTGTTGGGCTGACCCCAGCTAGCAGCAAAGCAAAGCAGAGCTACTCCATCATTCCCTGTGGGATGTGGGAGTGCAGAGGAAGAGAAAAAGCAAGCAAACTTTGGGTCAAGATTAAACAGCTTAACAAGTGAGCATGGAATATGCCTTTGGACAGTTCAGGTTGACAACTGTGGCTGCATTTCCTCCCAGTCTCCTTCCCCCTCCCAGCAGAGAGGCAGAGTGAAAACCAGAAGGACTTGGTGCTGTACAAGCACTGCTCAGCAGGAGCCAAAACACTTTTATGTGATCAACACAGTTCAGTCACAAATCCAGAACATGAGACAATATCAGCTGCTGTGACATTCCAGCCAGACTCCATACAAAAGTTTAAGATTTTTTTCAATTTGCTTTTGTTTTGTATCAGCAAACAATGGTCTTGTTACAGTAAATTTTTTATTTTTATTTTAAGGCAGAAGCCCTCTAACCTCTTGTTAGAATAGTCAACAGTGCTGTAGGCAGAGCAGCCCTATGGGATATGGGAGACAGATTCCCATTTCATCCTGTAAACATGGGCTGCTGTTACCCCAACCAGCCACCCATTCTGTAAATATGAAGCCTTGTAAAAAAAGCCTTGTTGAAATGAATATACTTCAATGAAAATCAAAATTTTTACCAAAACCAGCTTAATAATTATATCAAAAAGTTTTGCTTCGCTACATTTATTTATCTTGGTCTCTTATCCACCCATAAATCTTGATTCTACCTTATTTCTACACCTGTGTTGCAGATGTGAAAAAGAATATAAAACTTTCTCTTATGAAACAGATACTAAATGATTTTAATCTATTTACTGTTATTTGACTGCCGGTACCAGTTGTTCCCAGTATACAATGTATATGGGTATGCCATGACAGTATTGAAATAAAGATAAGTTCTACTGTGCATTTTGGGAATGCATTTGGGGACTACTAAAGCAAATAGTGTATGTAGTTAGAGAGTTTAAATTAATCTGTAATGTGTTTCAAGTTATGGGGCTTTACCAATCTCTGCTTCATTTAGAAACTCCATTTCCATTTCTTTATGTGCTGATAAAAATATAAATGTTTTAACATTTAATTTAAGTTAATTTCATACTGCTATATCTCTGGGCAAAAAAGATGACAGGTTGTTAAGTATTATTCCCTAAATACATGTTGAAGTAGTAAAAAGAGAAAAAAATTACTTACTTTGGAAAAGTGGAGGCACCATGTTTTAATCAAAGGATAGAAAGAAATTAGCACAGTGGTCTTTGAGGGATTTGAGTACATAATTCTGATAGATGAGCTGCTCATTTAGTACAAATATACTACAAAGAGAAAGAAGAACCATGTTAGGCCTAATTTTTCTGGTGAAAAACTTTTCTTATAAAGACCAGCTTATTGGGAAAACACAGTAAAATTATAAACTGCGCTTATATATTTCACAAACATAAATCATTTTCACTAAGTGAGTACTACCTTAGTTAAATAATTTTCCCTCAGAAGTAAAATATACACACCTTAATGGGCTGAATTTTGCCCAAACTTAAGGCTTGGGCTAAAATTTATGTGCCATCAATGAAAAATTACAGCCATGGACCAAAACTTTTGCAACAAAAATCTAAACCTGACTCTCTTCCTCAGTTAAGGTTGTTTACTTGTTTGTTTCCTTGTTTGTGTTTTGTTCCTCCCCCTCTCTCTGCTCACCCCTTATACTTTCTTATAATCTTTCCCAAGGGTGGAACTGTAAATGCAACTGCCTGGAGACAGAGATGAAGAGGACATGGCCCTGCTTTCCATTTTCTGTCTTGCTTCATCTTTCAGTTTTCTTAGGGGCCCTTTTAACAGTCATGGTCAGCTTTCCCTTGAGCTGATTTTCTTTCTCCTCCTCTGCTGTGAGAGGGGAAATGAAATTGTTAACTCTGAAGGAGGTGAGCAAACTGAGCACAGCTTCAGCATGGGGCTTTACCACTGCACCGTGTGAGATTAAGAGGGTGCACAAGAACCAGTTTATGTGGATCCTGCTCTGTGCACCCAAACATGCCTGCTGAAGTAGGCAGGCTGAATTTTGGGCAACTAACATTTACAATTGCATGACAATACATATCCAATATGAAATTTTAAATCAGCTGCTTGGTTTCATTTCCTGTATTACCTATTTTAAAACAAGACATATTACAGACAAATACAAGTCTGCAGAGGTGCTGATTTCCAGACAGTATTCTGCAACTAGCAGTTCAAACAGAAGAAATATACACAAATAATGTTAAACCAGTTTATTCTTCAGTAAATATGTCTGTATTATGCATAGTAGACCTGACTCCAATTTGACATGTCCAATTTTTGTTAAACTAATGCTTTTTAGATAGAACCCTCTTTTTGTATTATGGACCACTTGTAAAAATATTATAATATATAAAATCAGTTCTTTCACTCGATTTATTACTATTTGCCATGGTTTGATTCATGCAGTTCACAAGTGAGAGGGAGTTTGCTGTGTCTGTCCTTTGACTGTAACTGAAGTCACAGGGTTGACTTTCTGCTAGTGATGTCTCCAGGATAATGTAGACAATAACAATATCAGTAGGCCTTTGGCAGAGAAAGATTATAATGTTCTAAGACTAAATTATGAAAGTTAACTATTTAGAAGGTCATGGGAATCTCTAGGGTAGGACACAATTAAATCCTGACTTGTTCTCAGAGGAAGAGTTGCTGGCAAAGGATAAATCTAGGGCATTAAGCTTTAAACAACTTTTCAGTTTTGAAAAGTTCGTTATATCAAAAAAGATCACTTACTGAATCCCATGCTTGCATGAAATAGAGAAATTTTGACACTGGCTTTGGAAATAAATATTCTGGAGCCTATTAAATCTATTGGATTGGATTAGAGTGGAGTGACAAGATCTTAGTAGCAGAGAGGCTCCAGAGGTGTCTCCTGTGAGCAGACTTCAGAAGGTTCTCCCATGTCTCATGAAGCCAATGCCCTCGGGTTCCCAGACACATCTGGTTCTGCCCAAGGCTGAGCCCACCAGTGATGGTGCTGGTGGTGCCCCTGGGATAACAGGTTTAAGGAGGTGGGTGAAACAGCTGCACGACAGCTGGAAAGAGGCATGTGAATGTGGGAAAGAGCTCTGCAGTACAAAAGGAGTTGGAGGAGGTGCTGCAGGCAATGGAGCTGGATTCCCTGCAGCCCCTGGTGCCCATGGTGAGGGAGCTGTGCCCCTGCAGCCCCTGGAGGACACTGCTGCCAGGGAAGGTGGACACTCAGAAGAGGCTGTGACCCTGTGGGAAGCCCTCACTGGAGTAGGCTCAGGGAGAGGAGCCCAGGCTGGAGCAGGTTTGGGGGCAGGACTGGTGACCCATGGGGATCTATGGTGGAGCACAGCAGGAAGGACTGTGGGGTGGGACCCCGTGCTGGAGCAGGGCAAGAGTGTGAGGAGTCCCCCTCTGAGGAGGAAGGAGTGACAGGGACAGGGTGTGATGAATTGACATGATAGCCCCCATTCCCCATGCCCCTGTGCTGCTGGTGGGGAATAATTAGAGAAATAGGGAGCAAAATTGAGCCTAAGAAAAAGGGAAGGGTGGGAAGGTGTTTTAAGATTTGATTTCTTCTGAACCTACTTGGATTAGATTAACAATAAATTAAACTAATTTCCCCGAATTGAGTCTGTTTGCCTGGGACCTTCTGATCAAACAGCTGAGTAACCTCTCCCTGTAACTGCTGAGTGATATCTCCCTGTCTTTATCTCGAGCCTGGAGCCTTTTTTACATTTTCTCTCCCCTGTCCAGTTGTGGAGGGGAGTAAAAGAGTGGCTTGGGTGCCCAGTCAGATCAGCCCCCACGCCTATCAAGGAGGCCACTCTGGCAGTAACCATGCAGAATGGATCTGTGAGATCAATTCTGTGCCCTGCTGGAGTTTGCCAGGGAATCTGAACACAGCCATGCAAATACTCCCACTGCTACCCTCATGTCTACAGTGCAGGCAGATACTCATGGTTTTCTTTTCTGGTGGAGCTGCTCAGCTCTGACAAATTTCAAACTGTTTCCACAAAGCTTCATTCTATAGGCCAGGGAAAAAACATGAGATATAAAATGTCTGGATTCATTTTTTCATAAATATTTAATTGATTATTTAAAGTGGAATAAACTTAGCAGTTATAAAGACCTTTCTCCTCACAGGCAAAATAATTAACCATGAGGATTTAAGCTTATCACTTTGACTTTGCTTTGAAGCAAGAAAACTCTGCTGACCCAAACAGATCCTGTAGTCACCTGGCAAAGACTGTTAATTTCTGGGTTTCAGTCCATATTTTATGCAATATATTATGTACTGGGGGGCTTAAAATATGCTGAAAATGGACATGTCTCCTTGCAGACTTTCTGAGGCTTTCTGGAGCGAAAGACATCTCAGCTAAGCAAAACTCTATAGATTTTAAAGAACTTTGGGTGAAAAGCTTGGGTTTAAATCAGACATACAATGTAGATACTTTCATTGCTTTCATTTATCTTACTTTGTTATACAGTTTTGAAGTAAATAAAAGGCATTGAATTTTAATTTGATTTTCTCAAACTATGTGAATAGTCTTCTGAAACAAATAAACTTATTTATCTGAAAAATGTTGTTTTCCTGACTAAATCAACAGAAGTCTTACCCATGGAAGGACTGAATGAGCATACAAGCATAGAGGTATATCCATGGAAGGATTGGAATCTAATGCTTTAAGCTGCTACATTTTAAATGTAGAGCTGAAATGTATTGCTGGATCACTCCTGCAGCAGAATCAGCATTATTTGGGAATCTCATTTGGTGACCTTTTTATATATGTTTTCCAAATTTGTTTTCTTTAGGCCATTTGAAGAGTGCTATTATTTCCCACTGTCCACAAGCCAACCAGCTAGAACTAACTTCTTACTTTTCCTGATTCTGAGGGCTGCTGTTTCTGCATGCTAATTCATCACTACCTGTCCAATATATCAAAATGCATTTGCTGGTTTTCTCTAAAATTTACTGAGAATATTGAGTGACTTTCCATTAAATCAATATTTACTGGACTGATGAGCTGTAAATCCACCTGTCTGAAGCGTATGTGACCAACACAGCACAATTTGGAGGGATCTGATGCTAAAGCAGATATTTCAAGGTAGTTGCTCTTCTGCTGTTAATGAAGACTTTAAAGTGAGAACAGATCTCAAAGGCTGAGGTGACTGTTTTATCAGTTTCAAAATAGCACAGCTTTGCTTTCATATTTAAATAGTCAGTTGGAATCACAAGGCTGCAGAACTAGGTAGAGTAGAAAGGACTCCTGCTTCAAAGGGAACAGAACAAGCAACAATTTCAGGTACCTTGAGAGTATATGCCAAATGAATCTATGTATATCATCTTTCTGCAATTATTTGCAGCTCTGTTGTTGAGTCTGAAGCAAAGACTTTAAAAGTTTACTGAGAAAGAACAGTATCTGATAATTAAAGAAATTGTTCTCATGAGTGCCACCTGTATAATTCAGCTTCTATGCGTCAACATGTATAGATAAACCCATATGATGTGAATGGGTTCACATAGGGAATTTTCATTCATGCTGAGTGCTCTGACATCTGAAGTGGATCAAAGCTAACAAATGGTTCAGACAACCTCTAGCCATGTCCCAAGACCCTTAAAGAGGCTGAAGCACAGTTTCTGTTCCCCATCCTCCTCATATATTGACATAAATGAGGGGTACTGTAAGACATAAGGCTACAGAGAAAAGCCAGCAAGGAATAGTTTAGTTGTTTTAAGCTCTGCTACCAGTTTTGCATACACCTAACAATTATTGCAGCGTTTTGACACTACTGGTCTGGATGATGGCCATGTCCTTCCCTTGCAGTGTCATAACACAAGTCTGACTGCAGGGTTCAGGCTAATATAAATAAGGTTTGCAGAAAAAGAGACCATGTATGCTTAGGATGAGCATTTGTAATAACTGGGTGAGAAACATCCAAAGATCATTTTCTCCTCATGAAGTTACTCTTCTAGTCAGTTCTTTCCCATCCCTTTCTTGCTCTTAATTCTCCTAACAGCAGCAACAGGGAAAGACAAAGCAGATCAGCCCTGCTGTCTTCATGCTTTGGGAGGTTTCATGCAGTGTGAAGCTATGTCCATGCTCAGACAATAGGAAAGATTTCATTTTCAGCAGAAAGAGGAGTATCTGATAGCCCAGTCTTCTGGTGGTGTTTAACTCTGAGAAGCCAGAAGTGAGCCTGCAACATATAAAAAGTAAACTAAAACAAAACCCAAACAAATAAAACAAATAACCCCCCACAAAAATAACAACAGCAACAACAAACCCACACAACAAAAACAAATAAATAAACAACTTTTTTCTGCAACAACTTTTGTGTATGAGAAGAAAAAACAGGCTTCAATTGATGTCAAGATGGTTTGGGTTTGACATTAGAAAAAAAGCTCCCTAATACTGATACTTTCACAGCTCAGGTTGAGGTGGCTGACAGATTTTGTGGAATTGTTATAATTTTATATATTAGCAGAGTAATTAATTAAACTATTTCAGTGCATTTTGTGGTTTTTTTCCCTCTTTTTGTATAATAATATTTAAATTGTCTTTTTCTTCAAATTCCTTGTGGTTAAAACTTTTACATCTGATGTGAACCATTTTTACGTTTCTCCTCTTGGCAGGAGGAGGATAACTCCTCAGGTAGTTAAAGATAGACCAATATCTAAAGTAAAATGTGTCCAAGTGGAAAACTCCAAAGGCGCACATTAAAAAAGGACCAAGGTTTTAGAAATTTTCAAATGAAAAGACAAACTGTTTTACAAGATGTAATTACCATCAATAACCAGTGACAAGTGATACAGATAAGTAATATTCTTATTTTGGCTGGAGATTTTGTTTGTGTTAAAAAAAGGAAAACATCAAAGCTAAATGACTCCATGGAAACTGCAGTTACTCATGCTAAAGGCATTTCACATGATCTATTAAACACAAATATGTCTTAATTTAAACACTATTTTTATGTTCCTGGTGCTATCCATATTTATAACATTGATATAAGTATTTATAACAAGTCTCATCACACTTCTTAGTATTTTAATTGCGAAATACTTAATGGTACTGACATTTAAAGTAACATAATCAGTATTAGAAATAATACTGAAATTAATAGACTAGTGGAAACTCTCAGAACATCTTTATACTTAAAATGACATTGTGTAGCACTTTATTATAATTTTAATAGGAAATAATTTCATTATTATGGGTTTGGTATCAGCTCATAAATGTACCCTGAACAAGGAAGCTGTGTGTGGTTGAAATATAAATCTTTTATGCTGCCTTGATGCTGTAATTCTTATTAGCAGTTTGATAAAAAATTTACCTGGGAACATTTTGGAGGCTTACAGAAAGGAGAGCCTAAACTACAAATCTAGTTTAGCTGACACCAAAACCTTATCAAACCTCTCTCTTCATAGAAATTTTCTTACATCTTAAAATCTGTGTTTCTTACATCTTAACATCTGAAAGTTTATTACATCTTAACATCAGGAGATTCCTCTGTTTTCTACCAGAAATTAGCAGAATATAGTAATTTGTGGGGTTTTTCCCATGTCAGTCTTAATTTAACTTCACATCCAAGTCCTATTTTAATCCTTCCAATGACCAAGCCCTTTTTACTTGTACACAACTTTTACCCAGAGAACATTCCGGCTACGATTTGAGTAAAAACTCCAGAATATTGACAACGTTGAAGAGAATTGTGTGTTTTCCTCCTTGAAGGCCCGCTCTTTATGCTGCAGATTCTCTCTTTGATGGGTGATACCACAGGGACAGTTTTGTTTCAGCATAACGTATTGCCTGTTAAAATAAATCTAAATGAACACAGAGGTCACACTGAGCTGGTCCCAGATGTCCCTACAGACATATGTACAGACAGGTGGTTAACACAACCTCCTGTCCAAACCAGATCTGGAGGGATTTCTCCTTATTCCTGACAGATGGTCAGCTCTTCTCAGAGAACCTGAAAATGTTCATTTAAAATATTTACGTGATTCTAAGATGGAACTACAGGTTCTTCGGGTGCAAAACCATGATCTACCTTTCAAAGATAGCTTACTTGGGACTTTGAAATTAATTTCCTTTTCATGCAAAAAAAAAAAAAAAAACCCAAAAAAACCAATTACAAAAGTACTGAGGAGAAAACTTGAGTTATTTAGGGATAAAACAGCAGAGATTAATTATATTGCATTATTCTCTATTTTCATTTTTTAAAGACCTCTGGGGTACTGGGCTACATTTGCTCTCCTTCAAAGCCATGGCTGTTTGAGAGCAGTGTATGATTTGGGTATCTGCCCATCCCAAGCAGGATGCAGAGGACACCTCTCTTGTGCAGCAGCCCCGAGCCAGGGACAGGGATCCCTCTGTGTCACCCGTGTTTCTGTGGCTGTAGCCACACAGTGCTGTGTCATGCAGCCTGTCATGGTCACTGCAGCAGCTTCTCATCCTTCCCTGGCTCCCTCCATCAGCAACAGGCTCTGTGGGAGCAGCCAAGGCTGCCTGTGCTGGTCTGGAATGCAGCTGGCACCATTGCTATGGCAGAAACCATTTGCCCTGGTGTTCTGGTCAAGTTGATTGTATAATTGGCCCCGAAATGGTCATGGAAAGTAACACACACAGCTTTAACTCTGTTTCTCCATGACCTGCCAAGCAACTGAGAGGAGTCTAGAATATTGTTGCACCAGAAAAACCCAGCAAGTGATTCATAAAAATGTCTGTTAAAAGTATGAAGCATATATGTAGTGATGCAGTATTAATATCTTTTCATCATTGGGTTACAGACAATTCCCATAATGTGACAGACCTGTGGGTGAAATTGGCTCACGGTGTGGCACTGCTTAAAATTATTACTGTAATTCCACCAAGATTATCTGCTTGCACAGGTAGAGAAAGTAGGTACAAAAATGTCTAGGCTTAATATCCAGAGAGATTAAAAATGTGTTCTTTCACAGGCAAGAGTGGATAACCTGAGCCTTTGGGTCTTAAGTCGTGGATTCTGCTATAGAAATATCTTTTAAAGCCTATTCTAAACTAAACCCACTAAAACTTAAAGCTGGTTTGCAAAGAAATTTTGCTCTGTCAGCTTCTGCACAGTGATGGTTTAATGTTCTTATAAATACAGAGGCTCTGTTAAACTGAGTGAAGCAGACCATATGTCTTTACAGAAAAATATATTTCTGAGAAACAGCTGGGACATTTTTTAAACAATGGAGGTTTTAAAGCGAACTCCAGCACATGGCTGCAGCAAACATCTGGACCAGGAGGTGACTGATACGTGTACACAGAAACTCCCAAGAAATCCCTATTGTTTTGACAGATGTGAAGGACTCCCAGTAAGCTCCAGACTCTATTCTGTGTTAAAATAATAATAATAATAATAATAATAATAATAATAATAATAATAATAATAATAATAGTAGTAGTAGTAGTAGTAGTAGTAGTAATAACAACTTTGCATGAATAGTGTGTTAGCCATAGTCAATGTGCAGAAGTCTAGCCCTTGCTAAAAGATGCTGTTGGTGACCAAGATAAAAATCTAAAACATTTCTAATGATGTTTGGTGTTTCCCAAAGGAGTAAACCCCACATAACCTGTTTTCTAGTATTAGTTTCAACTTTTGACATTTCAGATTACTACTCGATTGTGCAAACAATGATTTTGCCCTCATATTCCTATAAATTTCATTGAGGAATTATTAGCAGAGGTCCACAGCAGGATTCCTTACATATTTCTCTTTGCAGCACCAGGCAGAAGTGGAATTTTCATTAAGTGTGGAATTTTCTGTGTCCCTGTGTCTCTCTGGGTGGTATCATAAAGTATAAGCTACAAGCAGATTATCTCAGGAGCTCACTGGTTTTATTCATTTATGTTCTTTGCAGTGGAAATACTGGTCTCCATGCCATTAGTATTGCATTAGGCAGCTCTTTAAAAATAGACCCATTTACTGTTCCATGTTGAAAGAAACATTGGGATACAACAGTAATTAGAACTGGAGGAGACTTAATGATTATGTCTTTAGTGTCAGTAGACACCAGAATTTTGGATTTAGTCAGCTGATATATACAGGACACTGACAGTACATGGCCTCTTAGACATCCATATGAAATTATTCTCTACAGGTACAATTTATTTTCCTTTTTATGATGTTTGATGCCACATCTGATGTTTTCTTCAAAACTGCAATTTAACAGAAAGGTGATAATGTAAACATGTCAAAATACACCACATGAGGAGGATATGTATATTTGTTATTGTTGTGACACAACATCTGCTCCTGATCATGTGTTTTGTATTTTATAATAATGAAAAGCTGCAGAATTTGAAGAGAAGATAAAGCAATAAAATGTACAAAGCTTACTGCAACAACACACACCAAGATATGGATTTTTTTGTTTGGTCTTATCTCTGCTTATGTCAATCTCGTCTGTGTTCACAGACTTAATAACAGCAGAATGGAGTCTGTGACCATCATTCTGCTAAGGTGTGAGTGTGTTAACATGGGAGTGTCTTTTTTCAGCCAAATTCACACCTTAGGGGGAAGGGAGCCAGCCTGTTTTCTTGCCTTTCTTGTTTTAAAGGACTGAAACATTCCCCCACACATAGAGTGTGCCATGTGTGCTGTATTACAGACCTGAGCTTTTCAGACAGGCACTGGTGTCCATTGAGGCATTATGTTGTATGTTCTCAAATGCAACAATCTTTTGTACATGGCCCATCCAAGGTATTAATGACTCTTTTTCAAAAGTGGAGCAACATTTGTCTTCATTTAATTTAGACAATGAGAATTTTAAAGCTTCTTAAAATAATGTATGAATAATTTCAACTTGGAAAGTCAAAATAAATGTTCACTGTTAAAATTCATCTGATTATTATGGACACAAATGGTTGAATACATTTGCATTTTTTCAACTTTGTGATTGAAGTTGTATGTGTTTACTTGAATCTCCTCTGTGTATTACCACACCAAATAAAGAGCAGGGTAAATAGAGCTGAGACAAAGTTAACTGAGAATGAGTGATCATTATATAAAATATTATGGAAAATTGCACTAGAAATCTCTTACAGTTAACTAGCTGATATTATATATTTAATGCACAGTTTAAGTGACAGCAATACAGTATAAAATATTAAAAGAAAGCTTCCATTTACGAAAATGATGCTGTAAATTAAATGCAAATCAGGCTGATAGTTGATTGTTACTGGATTGCTACTATGTCATTAGATCTCAGACTTGTTATTGTTTCTCATTTGTAGATCTGAAATAAAATGCAAAATGTTTAAAGAGAAGTAGTATATCTTCAATAGTGTTCCAATTTGACACCCTCTATATCATGTATCCCCAATATATTGTTATTATTGACCAAGGGTCCCTTTCAACACAGGCTCATTGGCTTCTCAGATGAACGTGGCATTTTGAGGTCTCATTGTAAGCTATGCATTAACAGTACAGAGAAGCTGCACATTCTGCAGAGTCCTGGAAAACATAAAACAATGCTCTTAGCTTTTATCTCTGGATGAAATAGTCTCACTGGCAGCAGATGACAGAGCAGGGAGCAGGGCTCAGCGTTCCCCATAATGAACCTGCGTTCTCCAGATGTGCCCTGCTGTAGGGAATGTCTGAGATTTCCAAGCCCAGCAATCCCAGTCCAGCAGGGCAGTGTGCTTACAAAGCAGGCAGTTTCAAAAGTATGGCATGGCAAACCTAAGTAAATCAAACACATATATATACATCATATATAATTGGATATATGCTGTCTGGTCCAGATAATGGTGCTTAAAATCTTTCCTTATTATACTCACCTTTCCTTGAGAACAGACTGTTTGTTTATGTGTTTTGGTATTTTTTTAAAATCACCATTCTAAAATATATTTAAGTAGGATGCAGATATGTAAAAATATTTTAGATCCAAATATTGAGTTAATAAAATAATTTATGCCCACTAACCTTTTTAAAGAAATCAGTTGCCTGTGTAACTTGATAGGTGAGCAGTTTTCCTGTATTAAGGCTGCTTTTCTAGCTGAAGTCTTTTGGGAGAGAATATTACTTTACCAAGTCACCTTCTGAAAGGTTAAATTAAATTTTTATGTCTAAATTTATAAACCATTAATCATAGTCTTAGAATAGAATATTATGGGTTGGAAGGGACCACTAAAGGTCATCTAGTCCCAGTCTCCTGCAATGATCAGGGACATCTTCAACTAGATTGCTCAAAGCTCCATCTAACCTGGTCTCGAAGGATGGGGTACCTTTGATCCCTCTGAGCAACTTGTTCCATTGTTCCTCCATCCACATTGTAAAAACTTTGCTCCCTACAGCTTGTCTAAATGTAGCCCCCTTTAATTTGAAACATTATTCCTTGTTCTGTCACAGCAGGCCCTAATACAAATTGGTCCCCATCTTTTTTATAATCCCCCTTTAGGTGGTGGAAGGGGATTATAAAAAAGTTTAGCAGTTTAGCAATGAGGTCTCCATGCTGAACAACCCCAACTCTTCCAGCCTTTCTTCAGAGCAGAGGTGCTTCAGCTCCGTGACCATCTCCATGGCCCTCTGGACTCTCTCCAGAAGGTTCACGTCCTTCTCTGCTGGGGACCCAGGAGTGGACACTGCATTCCAAGAGGAATCTCGTCTGAGCTGTGTAGAGGGGCAGAATCCCCTCCCTCTCCCTGCTGCCCACATTAGTTTGATGCAGCCAAGGGCGTTTGGCTCTGTGTGCTGCAGATGCACATTGCTGGGTCATGTCCAGCCTCTCATCCACCTCTCCTCCAAGTCCTTCTCAGCAGGGCTGTTCTCAGTCCCTTCATCCCCCAGCCTGTATAGATGGATAATTCTTGCACGCAAAAATGTTCCCTGTAATTGTAAAAAGTTGATGCTGTAAAATATTTATTATCAGATACTATTAATTTTTCGTAAACTGAAATTCTTGATTGTTTCAGGATAGCTGAACATTCTTAATTTGACCTTAAAGATTCATTGAAAAGTAATAAATTTTTTTTAGAGTGCAATAAATTTGTCATTGCTGATCACAAGATATCAAATATAAATTGTAAAAATTTTCTTCTGCAGCTGCAGTCCACAAGATGGCAATCTTGGACTGAAAGTGCCTCCACAAATTATTCTGCTGATAGTTTTGCTGCTGTTTCCAACTCTGGGAGCATGTTTGAAGCCTGTTATCCTGTGCTCATGTCTGGGGCTGCACTGCGAGCAGCCCTAAGGCACGTTCTGATGGCCCCAGTACCCTCAAAACCAGCAGCTCCAGCAGTGCAGAAACATGTTCCTTTGGTCTAACCAGTCTTCACTGATATTCACTTTCATTCAGGCATCTAGTTTTGAAACAACCCTTTTAGAAGTATAGAGGCTGTTTAGAAGTAGGAACACCTCTTAACAGCTTCTATATTTTTAATTCAAATGAAAGCCTTGAATACAATGCATATTGCGCATTATCTGCTCAGTATACGTTACCCTACCCCACAGCATTAAAACCTCTGATAATATTTTGGTCTGATAATAAAATGTGGTCCTCAGCATTAAAAAGTCACCACAGCTGCAGCTTCTCAGCTATGGGAACTCTTCTGTCTCCACTGAACTCAGCATTACACCGTGGTGTACAACATGGTGTGCCTCAGAAGGAGCTGCTACTCTCGCTCCAAGATTTGAAGGCATTATGCTAATCCAAAATTGTCTGTTTAGCAGGACATAGTTGGTAGTGCAGTCCTAGGGCATAACTCAGCCTTCCTGAGAATGGTTTCAGAAACAGGCAGCAGGAGGCCCTGAGGAGGTGTTTGCAGGATGGCGTGCAGAGCATGAGCGTCACAATGTGTATCAGCCCTGGAATTCTGGTTGTCTAGTTTTTCCTCCAGCTTAAAATATTACTTCAAAACCTGGACAATGATAAACCCTCATTTGCTTACCATATTGGAAAAAAATTTGTAATTTGTCTGTATTCACTCAATGAACAAGATGCACCTACTCATTACTATTTAGGGCATCTCATCTTTCCAAGGCTTGAATTTGGGATATGGAAATGTCAAAATTCAAAAATTAAATAGGAGAGGGAAATTATCTGAAAAGAAGCCAAGAAAAACAAGATTAACAGTTTTATCTTTTCTTACATTAGATTTTATTTATATTTTCTGAGTTACTGAAGGCTTCTGAGCGTCAAAACGTGGTTCTATTACCTTTCTTTAGAGTAGAAAGTGGACAAAGACCATTGTGACTTCTCTATCACCAGACTTAGTTAAAAGAATAAAGATTAGTGTAAAGGAAATGAAGAAATCCAGCTCGTTCTTCCATGTCCTTCAGAAAAGTAGACAAAAGCTGAGGTAGCCACAGAGAACAGTACAGGCTGAAGCCATGGTCTGAGGCACTGCCAGAACAAAGGGGTGTTGGCAGCCTGGCAGCAGCGGGTGCTGCCACAGGACTGCGCCATCAGCTCTGATGTAAATGCTTTCCTGGTTTCTCCTCTTTTCATGTTTTGATCTGCATGAGTCCTACTCAGAGATGGGACTGAAGTGCCTTAAGTTGTCCGACTTTTTGATACCAAAATTCAAACTTAAAACTTCAAATTTCTTAAGATACCTTTTTTCTTTTCTTTTTTTTTTTTTTCCAAATTTGCTTCTGATTTTCAAAATTTGATGGAGGAACTTCAAACAAAACTGATTCTTCAATACTTCTCCCCACAAATCAAAACCTTTATATCTATCACTGTCACGTATTTATGGCTATTTGGATAGTTTCCACTTAGTACTATTTTGGTAATTACTATTCCAATTGAAATAAATTTTGCAGATATTAAGGTTTTATGAGACATTAGACAAAGTATTTAAATAAATATATCTTACCTTTTATCCACCACCTGCAATACTTTTTGGTTAGAAATGTATAAGAAAAATTGTATTTTGCACATTCCAGCTAGTAGTTCTGGGAAAAAAAAAAAAAAAAAGGAGCTTACCAGAATGCAATATTACTGAATTATAGTGTCTTTGTCTTCCACTGACAAAGTTGACTGTGAGATAAATTTAGAATAGACTACAATAATTTTTCCTTAGTATCTCAATCTTATTAAAGAAAGATCTGATTAAAAAATGCAGGTTAGACCCAATCCCCATAATTGTGTAAAAAGTTCATAAAAAAGGTATTCTAAATACTGAGAAAACCGACCCATATAGTTTCTCTTTTTATCTCAAATGCCAGCAAAACAACACACCTACATCACAGTGTAGAAAGGTGACAGAAAAATTAGAGGTCTGGTCTTAGTCTTGTGATTTAATGGGGAGTTTTTCAATTGCTTTTAATAAGAGAGAGATAAGGTCTTGAGAATGTAAACAGTGAAGAGTTGTGTTAATTGCTTTTATTCTTAAAAAGCCCCAGTAGGAGCTCTTTTTTAATCCAAACTGCCTGAGGAAACATTATAGTGTGTATACATGAGCAGAGTTTCCTCTCTTCTTTTACCATTTCTTAGAACATTGCATAAACTACTGGCTTATATTTCTACACATAAAGCTGTATTATTTGCAGAATAATTAAAATGAGACTGTTTCTCTGCAGTAAACACTGCACAATCAATATTATCCTTTTATTTATTGCATACACTAAGAAGTACAAGAAAAAAATTATGCTTAAAATAAAAGCATTTTAAAAGAGAAATCACTTCAGAGGGCATGACACTGTGTTTGGATTTGTAGGTTATCACAGGGAAACTATTATAAAAAGTGTTATAATTAAAAAACTGTTTTCTTAAATTAATTACTGTGTAAAAAACCCATTGTATTGGAAACTGAGATTTGTATAACAACAGCATGGAAAGCATTTGTTCTCCTGAACCCAAACAATAATACCACTTTGTTTTACTTTGAGGGAAGTGCAGAGTTGGGTGCAGTTGGATGCTCCCATTGCACTGCTGCTCCAAAGTGTTTCTTGGCAGCTCTTCCATACAGGACCTTGGTTCCTGCTGGTAAACTGTGGGAATTTTCTCTAGACAAGGAGGAAGGGATACAAAAAGAAAATTTACTGAAAGATATTTTTTTCTGTTGAAGCTGGGGCAAGAGCTGAGCCCACAAGGACCCTGTGTGTGTGCCATTTTGCTGGGAAGCTGCTCACCCACCATGGTGGCAGCCACGGCAGCACAGGCACCTTGAGGGGCTGTGGTGCTTCTGGGCTTCCAGCTTTTCTGAAATTCACCTCATCCTGCAGAGTGAACCACCCACCCCTGTGGGAAAAGTTACGTGACACCCACACAGGTGTGGGACTGCGGCTTCCTACAAAATGGAAAACTGGGGAGTGTAAATGTGACCTGCTCACCGTTTGCAAACAGGGAGCAGCTCACTTTCAGGACCGTGGCTGAGTCAGAGTCTGGTGGCAGGATCCCATCAGACAGGGGGGATGGAAGCTGGTGCTCCTTTTGCTCCCAAGCAGCGTGGGAGCTGATCCTGGGCCGCGAGCTCAGGCACTCTGGAGACCCCCTGACAGCAGGTGCTGGCTCATGCCAATGCATGAGCGTGTCCCAGAGGGAAGGTGCTCCTCAGCCTTGAGCAGTGACCACAGTTGGGCAGCCATGCAGCCCCTCTGCCCTCCTCTGTGTCAGAATTTTATCGACCTCCTGTCATTGGCACCGCTCCTCCTTCAAACAGGAGCTCAGGCTCATTAGTGGGGCAGCTTGCTCTGCTTCTGCCCTGGCTGTGGCTGCTTTTTGAGGAAGTTGCAAACTATTGATGAGATAGGTCTCATGAAGATTTATTCCTTGTCAAAAATAAAGGGCATTAGTACACTTTCTAATTAAATTTCTTTTCTCCTCTCGGAAAGGCTTTTTGCCAACTTCCTGTATCATATTTAGTTAAGTAATCTGTGAGGATTTGTTATATTATTTACACTGGCATAAATTACTTTCGCACAAATTTGGCTAATCATCTGTTGCTGAGATTTTCCACTGAGTTACAAGGCATGGAGAACTGCATGCTGGCTTACAGTGAGGGTCTCTGGCTTTCCAAAACAGAGCCTGTCACTACAATCACCCTGAAAGGACAAGGTTGATTAGTTTTCTCTGAGGCAATAGCTGATTACATGATGATGAACTCTAAAAGGTAGATGAATATAATTTGAGCTTTTATCTGGAGCTTTTGGGAACCTTAGCGGTCCCTCCTGCCTCTGAACCCTGACATTTGACTCGTTTTCAAAGTACCTCACCCTGATCAATCCAAAACACTGCTTCAGTTTCTTCAATTGTGAAATGGGACTAACAGCTGCATTGCCAGCCTCAAAAACTGAAATATGATGAACAGCTTTCTGGAGAATTACTAGTTTGTTTTAAATGTTCAGGGGCTTTGTGGGGACTCTTGTAGGTTTTGTTTTCTTTTTAAATTGCCGTGTAAATTTTTGATGTCACTAAATATTACAGACATATTTTGTGCTTCTTGTTGTAGTTAGAACCTGCCTTGGAAATAAGAAATCAAGACTGGACATTTTCATATATTCATAATATTTACTAGTAAAGTGCTGGAAAAAAATTCCAGCAATTATAGGAAGAAGATAGTTTGTAAAATTATCTGAGGACTAGCCTGCAAGAATCAAATTAATCCTTATTTACAATCAAAATTGCAAGGTGCCAATTATGATAGTTTGACTTCCAAAGAATCTAAATGGTACCATTTATATATAATACAGGTATACTTACTTTAGTGGTTTTAATATTTTTAGGTACCCTAGAATCAAGTGAAAAGTAAATTTCTCCTAAGCATACAGGGACTGCTGCGGCAGAAAAAATTCAACTGGTTTCAATAACAAGATTCTTTTGCCTTCAGCAGAGTTTTCAGATTGACTCTGGTTTGGGATCTGGCCCGAAATGAAGAGGACTCATCCCAAATTAATCTGCTCTTTCAGATATTCTGTTTCTGAGATCTTCACTTCCCCAGTGAAAGTCAGGGCAGTAGGAGGTAAAATACTGTCATGATTAATATTCCCCACATCTATCTGGAGCAGAATGCCTAGTGCAGAAAGGCAGCTGACCAGAGGGCATTGTTAAAGAAGGTGATGCATTCCTATAGCTAAAAGCACAAAGACTCTAGTGAGCAAACTTTTCTTTCGTAAGGAGTAAGGTTCAGGTCTCTGTCTGGCAAATTCTTATCATCTCACCTTATTCAGAGATAGAGGGCAATTGGTTTGAAGTAAGGTATTTTCAGTCACGAGATGTTGCTTTGTTTCAACGCTGAAAATAAAAAAATCTAAAGCACAACATGAGTTTGCTTAGTAAAATCATTAAAATTTGTGGGTTTTTGGTTTTATTTTGGTGCCTAAAAAATCTTTAGAATGGTAAGATTTTAGCATTAGCATAATACTGTTAGTAGTTTCACAATAATGTTAGGCAAATGATCAGCAAAAATTATCTTCTCTATTTATATGGCTTATTCAAAAAGCTGCATGGGACTAAGTATAAGTGTGCACATTTTATCTGTGATTGAATACTACAGGAAACATTCTGCAGCAACCCTGGAAATGCCAAGACTCCACTGCTTTTCCTGATGAAGGCTCCCTTAATGTCCATGTACACACCAAGTACTCCCCTACCTGTGAGCACCTCATGATGTGTTGAGGAACAAAGTCACCAAGTCACCTGTCAGATGTTTCCTTCGAACTTATTCCTTTCAGTGAAGTTTTTGATAAGAAATAAAAGAATAATTCCCGGTTTTTCATTTAGTGAAGTAAATTTTAAGTATTTTAAGTAGACTATAAAATGCTCTAAACAAATACAAAGTTCAAAAGTGAACTTTTTCAGTATGAACTTTTCTAATTTACTTTTTCCTCTGTTCCTGTTTCATAGGCTAACCAGTTTATTATCTAGATCAAAATGTCAGAGTTCCTAAAGAGTAGAGAGTTTCTAGTTCACATGAACAGCAGTTATCCTGCATTTAAAAATCTGTTATAAAGGGAAATCTGACCTATGATGTCTGGATAATAGTTGAAATATAGCTCACTCGCTGCTTCTTTTCTTCCTTGTCTAAGTGGGGGAAACTTTAGGTCTGCTACAGTGAATGAAGCACTTTTTAAGGAAAGAATATGTACTAAAAAGTAATGTTTTCCCAACTAAAGCCACTGCTGCTAAGGTCAGTGCATAAAACACATTAATAACATTTTGATTTGTTCTTCTCCTGGAATCTCAGAACAGAAGTTCCTGAGAACAGGAACAGAGCTAGTCTCTGGTGTAAGAGTGCTCTGCACACTGAGGTTGGTGACAGCAGGCTGTTATGGGTTTCCTAAAGAATAATGGCTTGTGTTACCACTAGAGCAAGGGAGGGTAGGACCAGTACTTACAGTGCTCCATCACTGACAAATCGCGTGCATTAAATGTCATCAGTGACAGCCCTCACTCCTCCATACCCTCCTTCACCACCAGAGGGAAAAGACAAGGAAAGAGCTTTAGCCTCAATTTGTTTAAGTCAAGAAGAAGGACAGGAGCTTGCCTCCCTGGAATCTTTGGGTACAAAGTAAAATGCAACGTAAACTACAGGACTCAAGATACCAATAAACATCAGTTGTGACTATACTGAGCAAATGGTCTTTAATTAAATACATGGAAGACCAAAATGTGTATTTTAAAATGTTCCTCTGAGATCCTGTTTCTTTACATTCCAATTGTTTGAGAAGCTGCTGCTGGAGGAATCCTCCCCATGTTATGTTCACTGTAAAGAAAGAAAGAAAAAAAGCATCACTGAAATTCAGTAAATAGCTATTTAAAGGTTGACCAAAGTTGTAAGAATATAACTTTTATTTCTTTAATGGTTAGGCATATATTAATGACTTCAGTCATGCTAAGAGTCATTTGGAAACATAAAGCACCAGCAATCATTTCAGGAAGTACTTCTAGTCGTAATTGTATATCCTCTCTATAATGATGCTGTTAACCTGAAATTTCAGCCCCTAAGCTTACCAGAGCTATTTATATGTTTATTTACCCCAAGGTACTAGCTGTGAAAATCCTTGAAAAAGCACCATCATTAGCACCCAATTAAAGAGAAAACTTGTGCTAATAAAGCCAGGAGTTGCTTTTTAATGCTATGAAAAAGAAAAAATATTTAATGACTGTATTTCTGGAAACCTTTTGAAGTTCATGATAATTAGTTCAGCCTGGCTACTAAATTAGGGCAGTTAAAGTACTAAACAGACATTTGAAGGTTGCTATATTCAGAGAACACCTTTTGCAATTCTTTGGCAGTGAATGGCATCCTAACCAATATACAGATTTAGTCAAAGAATGTCAGCAGTGGAAAACTAACTCAGGGATTCTGTTTGGGTTTTAAGAGGCTTTGTGTAAATCTTAGATGAGGAAAATAAGTGAAAATATTCGAAAAGGCAGCTGCAGAAAGTTACAATTCCTGCATCTGCAGAAAGTTACACTCTACGTTCAAAATCATTGCTATTACCAATGCATTTCACTGAAGAATCCACAGTATATCAGTCTTGAATAATATTCAATAACAATTTATGACTTATTTCAACCACAATCCATTTCTGAACCATTCCAGTACTGTGGAATGACCTCTCTCAGTCAAGTGTCTAGAGCTAGTTTCAGAGGGTTAACAAACACACATTTTTGAATAGTCTAGGTAAGCTTTTGATCTTCTCTCAGAGCAGTTCAAAGGGACAAAATATCTCATTTTCCAGGCACCTAAGAGTTTGCTGTGGCAGAGGTGATCTGATGGAGTAAAAGAAACTGTGTTGAAGGGGTATGGTTCTTTCCAGCCCCTGGATGGTCTTACAATCCAGAGGATGGTCTGGTACAAAATTAGGGCTGAAATTGCTTTGCATTGTATTAGCTTTTTCATGTCCCTGTGGCAGCATTGCTCAAGGAGACTTGCAGAGATCTGGTCCTGCCTTCTTCAGTGAAGGCCAAGGGTTGCTTTGGTCATCTGTTGTACACCTAATTCACCTTTCACCTGATACACCTATACACAACACATGTAAGTATAAATAATGAGGGATTATTTTTAGTATATAAAAATATGATAAAAATTGAGGATTTTCTTCTGATTCATTAAGAGAGCATTGCTCTCCCTTATCTGTGTGAATTACCAACACTGTCAGCAACTTTTAGTATTTTGCCTCTCCTCAAATGTATTTCCATTCTTGTTTTTTTCTTATAACTTTTTTTGTCTTTGACTTATTATGTTATTTCTTAATGGGAACATCTGAAGTGAAACATTTACTGTGCTCAGAGCTGCTGAAGAATGCATTGATATGCACGAACTTGCTAAAGATACATCTTAACCCCTACAGACCAGATGCTTCAGGATCTACACAGTACAGCTCCTAAAAACATATATATCTGTCCTTATAGTATAAAAGGGTGAAAATGCCATCACCACTGCAAGCCATTTGGCTATTACAGTAAGGAAAGCTGCAAGAGTTTTGATTGTACATTTGGCAGAATATGCTAGGGTGCATTTTTGATCTAAGACACTGCACTGAGCTAAAACATGCTGCTGACCTTGTAGCCAAATAAAGAGATCAAAGTGTAAAAAATGCAACATTTCACGTAATAGGTATATCTCTCTGGTCCTGGACAAAATGACAAAAACATCCAGAGATGTTTAAACAAAAGTGAAGAAAGTTCTGCCCAGCTGTATTCGTGCATAGCCATGAGCCAAGGCGGCTGCTCATGCTCTGAGGGCCCGGCCCACAGCTGTGGCTGCTCTGTCACACACCCAAGCCCGCGTGGGTGTTGGGGAGCTGGGGTGTTGTCATCTTATTGCAAAAGTGCCAGACCTTCTCAGAGATTTCTCATGGGTAGCTCCTCACAGCACTGACTCCTTCTTCCTCACAGCACAACCAACAAACTTCAACTCTTTTGTAGCACTCGTCTTCTTATTGGACACAGCTGTGGCCTATTAATGGCAGGCCTGTTCCTAATCTTTTGTGATTAGTACAGCTGTATCTCCTCAGGAGTGAGATTACCTTCTGCACTATTCTCTTACATTCTATCCCTTCACGCTGGGGCAGCCCATTGAGCCTGTCTTGAGGTGTCTTTGTATGAGCTCTGTGGGCCAGCACGTGGCCATCCTGTCCCCTGCTCCGTGAGGGGCCCTGCCCGTCCCAGCCCGCCCACAGCCAGGCACAGCTGCATGGTGAAAATGTACTTAAGGCAGGGCACAGAAAGGCCAGAAAGGCCAAGGAAGAGGGAAAAAGGTGTAAGAAACAGCTCTGCAGACAGCAAGGTCAGACAAGAAGCTGTTGAATGATGTACTGCAGGTGCTCGATCACATACTTCCCTGGAGAGACTGTGCTGGAGGTGGTTTATCCTGCAGGACTGCACCCCATGGAATAACCCACTCTGGAGGAAGGATCATCAGAGAGGAGCTGTTCTGTACTGATCAGTCCCCATTCCCCATCCCCTTGTGCTGCTCTAGGGCTGGGGTGTCGTTTTAATCATTATTTCTCACTTGAAAATCTATTTCAATTGTCAATAAATTGAATTAGTTTTTTCCAAGGTAGGTCTGTTTTCCCCATGACAGTCACTGGTAAGTGACCTCCCTGTATTCATCTCCCACGAGCATTCTTATGCTATTCATCCTCATCCTGTTGAGGAAGGGCAGTAAGAGAGCAGCTGGGTGGGCACGAGCAGCAGATGGACAAGGTCAGCCCACCACAAAAACACAGCAGAGGCTGCCAAGTGCTGCAGGTGCAGGAGTGGTGGATATTCACACACACACACACACACACACACTCCTCCCAAGGCTGCCTGCTGCATGCAGGAATGGCTCTGTGATGGTGCTTCTGTGTGAATGAGGAGGCATCTGTTACGTAAGTCAGTGCTGAATTAGGGATCTTCTCCTGTGCTGTGGGGCAGTGCTGTGTTGACAAACATACCATGCTTGGGTAGGCATTACATGATAGTCAGCACTGTGGTGGAGCACAAGCCTGGGAAGTAGTCCTGTGCTTGATGTGCTAGATTAGCTTCCTGACATAGAAGAATGTTGCAAATTATACTGCCTTTTTTGGATGGGGTTGATGAGTCCTGAGGCTGAGGCACTGAAGTTTACATAATATCCAGAAATGAATCAATCTTCTGGATCAAAATTTTACAAACAAGTCTCAAGGACGGAATCAGACTGACTGAATATAAAGCGGAGATGAAAATATGAGACTTAGATTTCTGCTTTATGATAACATAAACAGCAGTACACTACTGTACATCAGAGTAATCAATTCTGCACAGTTTTGAAGAGAAGGGGTCCCTACATGTTTCTGCAGTGTTTGCTACAGTCCTGCATACACAACTCAGAGGTGATTTCATCTACATTGTCAAAACAGTTGGTTTTGCTGTCAAAAATTCCTGCTTACATTAATGTGATATGCTGCTTGTCTGTGGATAACCCGTCATAGGCAGCTAAAGCTTTTTAGGTCTTTATCAGGATAACTTACTGAATTTTCGTCAGATACAGATTTTTTAAGACATTTTCCAATCCTTTGCATCTCAGTGGTACTTTTCCAGATGGAATTCAATGAAGGTTCTGGTATGTTCTTATCACACCGACATCCTGATTTAGGAAAATATTCCTCAGGGTTCCCAGAAATTAATAGTATAAATAAATAAATAAATAAATAAACTTAACATCTAACTAAATATTAATAAAATATTGAAAAATTGCATCCATGCTATTGATGTGGCTTCAGCTTTTCTTCTGTTCAGGTTACAAAAGCCATCAGCCATACTGCTAGAGAAGAGTATGTCCCTTGTCATCTAAAGAGCCCAACAGCAGTGAGAGTGCAGAGACATTTGGCTTAGGTAAGACTTAGGTGACAGTGAGGAAGAGGGGATCCTGGAACCCAGAAGGAGAGAAGTGCAGCTGCATTTTTCTGTAGCTCAGTTCTGCAAGGGGAGATGGGTATCAATTATTCAGATGAAGCACTGACCAGAAGTTGTTTTGCTGCATCCAGACCTGGGCTGTTTTATTTGTCTGTCCCCTCACTGCAATATGGCAGTCACTGCAGAACCAAAGAGCTTCCTGTTGGGCTCTGATGTGCTGTGGACTCCTGCATATTTCTAAATAGTCAAGGTCATGTGTCTGCAGTCCAGAACTGAAAGAAATGCAGTTACATTAATAAAGAATGCAGTCTTTTTCTAAATTGTAGCTGATTATTAGGCTACATTTGAGATCTTCCCCTCTGCTGTTCAATTCTGCTGAAAATATTAATTACCAAACATTTGCATTCAATATAAGACTTCCTTATCTGAATATGTTTTGGTGTTTTTTTTCTTTTCACTTTTTCTTTTCTTTTTTTATATGAAATGGTTGACATGGTGGTAATACTACCAAGGGTTGTGGGTTTGATATTCATATGGGCCATTCACCTAAGAGTTAAACTTGATCCTTGTGAGTCCCTTCCAACTCAGAATATTCTGTGATTTGTGATCTTAACAACTCCACAGCACATTGCTAATGCCTATTGGAATTGAAAAATAGATAGAAGAAAAATGTAGCATAAGCATGGGTGAATGTATTTCAGTAAAAAAAAAGTGAAAAATAAATCCTTTAAGTGCATGTTCAGAACACAAGATTGTGTAGAAAATTTAGGCAGGAGATTGCAGAAACTGAATAAATCACCATATAGAAAAGAAATGAAGACTGTAGGAAGGTCTTTAAACTAGAATTGCAAAGGCAAAAAAGAAAATAGAGATGACATAAAAAGGGTGAAAATAACTAGAAAGGACAAAAGATACAAATGGAAGAAGAGATAAAAAATGCATAATTGCATTTAGCAAAATGAGCAGGAATGGTGAGGAAGAACATGGACAATGGCAATAGGAAGAAAATTGGCGAAGAATAAATTGCTTTTATTTGATGATACGTCTGTTTATTAGTTTCTGACTCCTTTTGGTAGATTGTTATTTGTTGGGCTGTATTGAAATAGCTGAGCTGACTGATTATTCAGCAGAGTCATACACTGGGATTATTTCATCCTGATGGCTGATGCAAGCTGCATTTGTGTAGCAAACAAGGCAATCAGCTAATCACAAATTATATCAGAAGTATTTAATTCAGTTAAGAACATGGGATGTATTGGATTGTTTTCCTGGTGTTCATTCTATGTTTCATGAGCTTTTTATGCACAGGAATTCCTCTCATGAATTCCAGTCATGAAGGCAATAAGAACTACTTTAAGCTTAGCCAAAATCTCTCTCTTATGTCAAGGAGACTTGTATTCACTAAGAACTAATAGCTAAAAACATTTACACTTTTGATAACTCCTTTCAAACATAACAATATTGGAAACTTTTTATGTTTAATATATTTTTAATAAAGAAAAAGACATTAGAAAGCAGATACAGCAGAATATGAGGCCTTTCCTATTTCCCCCATCTTGAATGGTGGATCTAGGCATGGCAGTGACTGTCATAGGACAGCTCCTTGGTTTGCTGTGCCAGGCAGGATGTAGCTTCAGATGAGAATGTAAGAGGAAAGTTTATGAAACAGCATCAATGAAACTCAGCCCAATTTTAAATATCTGCTTCTCAGTTCTGAAGCAGCATCTGAATATAAAGGTAAAGAATCATCTTCCTTTCCCCTGTCTGACATGAGTAAATTGCCAAGCACATTTTATAAGAATAAAATAAATGAGGTTTTCAATATACATGAATAATTCTGAGCAAGCCTGCAAAAATCCAGATGCCCTTATTGCTGTAAGCAAGTTTTGAAAGCCAAAGTAGGCTACCTGTCTCCTCATTAAACAGTTATTTTCCTGATCCTTTGGAAAGAACTATCACTTTATGTGAATTCACTCTAGCATAGTCAGAGAGGAATGACTCTCATCACAATTTTGTAAGAGCAGGGTCCTGAAATTGCACTACCTGAATGGACTGAGCAGAGGGATGATGTGAAATGCACACACATGAATGCCTTCCCCCGATCCCAAAGAAATCTGTCATGTGTATATTTCATGTTGTAGGTCTGCCCTCAGTACAGGAGTTGATATTTCTGGCTGTTCAGAAACAGTCTCTGTAATGACCTTTTGTTATTTTCATGTTTCTTGCATTGAATTTGTTCACTCTGGAGGCTTAAGAGCCTTCAGATCTTGTATTTGCATTGTGTAGATGCTCTGTATGTTTTTTTTCAACACTTTTACATCTGAAGACCTTCTGTTTTAAGGAGAGTCTGACTTATTTCGTCATTAATAATTCCTCTTCTCATACTCAGAGAAATATAATTTTGAACTGTAAGCCTGTTGCTTACAAATACAATATAAAGAATCTACATGGGACAAAAATAATAACCGAATAAGAAAAACCCAAGTTAAAGCTTTTAAATCCTCAAACGAAAAATGTTGTTCTTAGAAAAACAGAACTGGCTATCTGCCTACCTCTTTATTTAGAGAAACAAAAGCTTTGGATTCTTCTATAGTTTATTATTTCACCTTCTTTCTACCTGTGGAAATTCCTGGGGATCCACCATACAGATGTTCTCATGGGCAAGGTTTAGTAATTTTGAGGAATGTCTAAGCAGACAATAGGAATGAATCCTGACATTTATTTACTTTTTAAGGCACTCTAAGCTCTAGCAGAGCAAACTAATATGATCTTCCTAGAGGACTGAGATCCAAGGTACCCTTAAATGGGATTTGATATCTTGCTGGTTATCAGATTTCTCTACTGCCTTAATGGACTGTTTACAGTGAATAAAAAAGGTCCCTGAATAATAGAGGGATGAAAAATTATCAGTCCCCATGATCATATGGTTTGTATTGTATGTTTTGAAAGAAATATACACCTGTTAAATTGGTATGTTAGTTTTGCTACATATTTTTTTTTTTGTTTTCATTTAATGACTGGACCACAGAGAGGTAGTTGGGGAGATGAGGAATGCAGCAGGGAGGAGAAGCTCTCCCTGCACACAAGGGAGAGAGTGTGTTGCAGTAAAGGTGACTAGTCTATGAAGGTTTGGACAGATTTGCTGGAGCAGGCAGCAGGGCTCAGACAGCATTAATGAGATTGTTTATTAGTACCGGATGAACAATTCTGCAACTCACTTGACAAACACCAAGCAAAAAGCACCACAGGGGAGCGTCCCACTGCCTTAAGCAACTCCATGATCTGTGGAACAAAATAATCACTGAAGAAAAACAATCTATTTTCCATCTATTGAGTTTTCTCTAACATATGAAAGTGCTTCTATCAGAATTTAAAATCTAGGCTAAGCCTGCATGAGATCAGGAGCTTTGTTTAAAAATCAGAAGTCTGTTGTTAAAACAGCAGCACAAGCCTGAAATGTTGCGGCTGACTTAATAAGCTGTATATGTTTACTGCAGTTATTTAATTTCTAGGTCTTTAAAGTTCTTTGGTTTTGATTCTTAAATTCAAAAGTGTTACCTTAGCTACTGCATAGCATCAAATTTTCTTTCTACTGAAAACTGCTCTATTTTCCACAACTGTCTACTTTTCCTGCATGCCACAGTGTTTGAATCTGTTTGAAATGGATGCTTGTCAGGTAACTTCATGAGAGCCTTTTATTTTTTTTTTCCTTTTTGAATACATTTCCTCAGGGTCTGCCTGAACTAAGCTTTGTCTGTAGCAAATACGCTTTTTGCTACATGTGTACAGACACATTTCTATTCACATGAAAATGTGCATCCATAAATATGTTGACATATACATCATCTTTCCCTTTCCATTCTTCCATCCATTTATCCATCCACACATCCATCCATCTATTTACTCATCCAGTTTAAGAGCAATTTCTTATAGTATAGGATAAACAAAATTGCAGGGTTTTCATCTTCAACTTTTTTCGATGGTGATCCAAGATCAGCAGAAAATTAAATGTGAAAGGCTGATTCTGCTTCTTTATTAGGTAAGTCTACAAAATGTGACTAAACTGAAAGGAATCGGTCACACTATGTCATTTGTATTTTGAATTAGTGCCAAGAATGGTTTATGCAATTGGTTGCTAAAGTGATTCTATGATTTCTCAGATCATTTGTACTCAAAACTGAACCTTAGGAATATAACTGAAGGCATACAACAGTGTTATAATGGAAGGTATACCACAGTGTTACAGTGGAAGATACACCATTTTGAGGGGATGTGTCATTACCATATTCCTTTTCTTGTATTCTGCTTTCTCTCTTGTGATATCCAGAGGCTTTCTTGTTTATCTTGACTCCATCAGTATGAGCTGTCATTGGATGATGATATGTTAAATACTGGGTATATTCTTCCTTTTCCTCTAGATCACCTGCTCCTTTCCTTCATCAAGAGACTCAGAAGAAAAGTTGCCACATGAATTTGTACTC
Organism: Zonotrichia albicollis; assembly: GCF_047830755.1. Lineage (NCBI taxonomy): Eukaryota > Metazoa > Chordata > Aves > Passeriformes > Passerellidae > Zonotrichia > Zonotrichia albicollis. The sequence continues at coordinate 65,923,498 of NC_133822.1, forward strand.
ATACAATCTCGTCCTTCCACAACCTTGAAACAGACATTCTGGAATTCTCATTTGATTGCAGTTTTATGGGTTTGGATTTAAAATGTTTAGTACACCACAATTTTCATTGCTCTCTAAGGTTAATCTTCCCTGACTCTCACAGGTATTGTAGAAATGAAGCATCTTTCTGTTCAGCAGAAATATCATAATTGCCAACAAGCAAACTGTCTCTAGAAGGAATGTCATCCCTACAGTCAGATCTTTCAGTGAGTAGGAATGGATTTGCAATACCACCAGTGCCGGTACATGGAAGCCATCTATCTATTTGGAAAGCTTCTTCTTATGTGCTTCAACATAAAGCAATACCATCCAATAAATGCAGAAGGCTGAAACATCTGCTTAAATAACCACTTGGTTATTTATTAGGAAGGGTAAAATGATATCTACCTTGGTAGAGCTGAGGAAGAAGGAGTCCCTTTCAAAACAAACAAATTTAAGATTTTACTTAAACAAATTTCTAAATTTATTTTCTACTAAAAATGAATTTCTGCCTCCATGTGCAAGGGATGTCTTATTTTTGCTCATATGGATATTTGACTATAGAGAAGCAGAACTTAAAATGACAATAAATTGCAGTTATTGTTTTATGCAAATTCCAGGTTAAATGCTTTCAATTTAATGCTTTTTGCAAGGTCTTATGTACAACATTTGTTGACTATTTAAAGCCATAGGCCTCATCATTATGAGGGTGGTGAGATCTGGATGGAACAGGTCACCCAGGGATGTTGCAGCCTCCCCAACCCTGACAGTGTTCAAGGCCAGGATAAGGCCTTGGGCAACCTGGTCTAGGGAGAGCTGTCCCTGTCTTGAAGGGGGTGGTTGAGATTGGATGATCTTTACAGTCTCTTCCAACCCTTAACATTCTATAACTTTGATTCTATGATTTATTGAAGAGCTCTTAGATGTGGTCATCTCAGCCAGAGGGCCAGATGGGCTGTCAAGGCCCATAGCTGTCAGCCAGGTAACTGTACTGTGTCAGTTCAGCAGCACTCTGCAGGCGCAGCTAATTGAGGATATGATGGTAAGGGCTGAATGTTGTGACTATGTCCTGATAATGATTCATAATGATTACAAAGCAACCACTGTGACTGTGCGTTGTTCATGAGCTGCAATCTAGTCAAGCCTTGTTTTGAACTTTGAAACTGGCCTGGCTTATCAGTCTCTTAAATATTTCTATCACAGTGATCTCTAATTTTCTGACTGGTGTGTATATATACATATATAAACACACCCTCCTCTATTTTCAGTTGTAATGCTAGTCCTGGACATCTAACTTAGATTTGGAGTCACCTCTCTGGGGTATCTACAACTCTTATCTGACTATAGAGAAAAGTTACGTGAATTTCTTGGGTTTGGAACTGACTACCAGTCATTGCTGCGCTGTTTCCCATCCCTGGAGGCTGCCTCTTCTAGGTGCTTAAATTTCCTTTTAACTCAGGCCCAAGTTGTCTAAACATAACACAGATTTTTCAGGTTTATGCGCCAGCCACCTGTATCAAGAGGAATATTAATGTATTTCAGTGGATGTTTTGCTGGGAGTTTTGAATGTAAGCTTCCATATCAGGGGTGAGGAGAAGGCTCAGTCCATTATCTAGTGTGCCTGCAGCTAGGCAGCTGTACTTATTTTATTGAACCAAGTTCAGAGATTCATAGATCATAAAAGCCAGAAGGAGCCATTGTGATCATTTGCTGTGACCTCTTGCATAACACAGTCCATTGGAGATTTTGGAATTAATTCCCACATGAACTAAAGTGTTCCATTTAGAAAAATAGCCAATCTTGAAAGTGTTTCCAGAGATAAGTCTGCCATAATCAGTAGCAAATTATTTTAATGTTTTATTAGTCTATAGTGCTTTACAGTTGATCCGAATTTGGCTTACTTCATCTAGATCATTTGGTCTCATTACAGAATTACCTGCTGCACTGATGAATCTGCTGTTGTGAAGTGCCTGTTTGTCATGTGGATATGGAGACTTAAGGTTGAAACAACCCAACCTTCCCTTTATTAAGGAAGACTGAATGAATTAGCTACTGAAGGACGTGTATTGTGAGAGGTATTTTCTGATCAATAGAACTTGTATAAACATTTTCTACACTATGAACACTCTTCTAATAATGCAGGCCTTGAAGCTGGACAAGACAATATCCCTGTAGGTGTTGTACCACTGCCAAGTACAGAAATACAGATATCTTATCTACTCCAAATAAATATTTTATTTAGTGAAACAGGATTTATGTGAATGGCTTTGATCTTGCTGTTGCATTTGAAGGTTGAATTAGCTATTAGCTGAACATGTCTCAATATCTATGTTTTCAGATAAAAAATAAGAGACAAATTCTTCTGTTTTTTAAGCATTGGCTACATTTGGATCTAGTAAAAGCATTAAAAAGCACTCAAAGCCATACTGAATGCCTGCACTGCTGCTCATTTTAGCATGTGATCTACTGTTAGTGTTAGGGACATATCCTTATTGTTTGCCTTTTATACATTATTATGTCTTCTAGAAGTAAAGTACCTTATTTTATGTGCCCTCTAAGTCCTTACTTCTCTGCAATTACAAATACATCACGCAGCATATATTAAAACACCAGCTGCTGTCCACTCTTGAGCAAATAATGTTATTTATTTTACCTTCTCTGTTTGGGAGATTGAATCTTTAGTGATTTCAGTTGCCAGTCTCATAGAGTTCCTAACAGAATTGAGGTAATTATTTCTAAGACTATATTCCTGAGCACATAAATCACATTTCTTCCCTCTGAAGAAGTTTCTCTTTCATTTTCTCTGATACCTACAGAAAGAACCAAGGGAACTAAACTAGCAGGTGAGGTGGATTCCTGAAGGTGGGAGCTGCTCATACTCATTTGTAAAATTATCAGCCAGTTTTAATTCTTTGATAGGTTTCATATTCTTTTTCCATTGCTCTGTTTTTGTAAGAAAAATGTGTTACGTCAAAGGCCTTAGAGTAGTCTAAGAACACACTCAGCAGTTGCAATTACTTCTGTTACTTCATGAAGACTTTCAACATGATCACAAAGATATTAATGAACATTCAAACATCATAATAAGGTTCAGCCAAAAATCAGACTGGACAGAAAAGCATGATAACAATTGCTTTTGTTCATCAGCGTTATCTAGATTGTGGAACAGAGAAATAAAATTTAGAAACTGAAGAAAAGGATAAAAAACAGAAAGATGATTACTTTTAGTTCAAGAAGGGTATTTAAAAAGGTTCAATACAGGGCGCACTGAAACAATAAAAAAAATAAAGACAATTTTAGGGGGTGGACACTCCCAAATGAGTTACCTGCAATTTTTTAAACCACTCCCTTTTCACCAAAAAGGAGAGATAAATATGAGAAGATACAAGTCAAAAAATAACAGTTTAGTAAAAAATGGAACAACAGGCAAAAAATAAATATGATAAACACCAGCTACAAAGCTCTTGAATCTCACAGACTTGGAACAAAAAGGAAAAAAATGGTGGATAACCCCTCCCCCCAATATGATGCCCTTCACAGGCAACTGTGTATGAGCAGAGAGAACGAAGAGAGAAAAGCAAGACGGCCAGCCAACCTCCACAATGACAGAAACTCATTATTCTCCCCAGATAACAACAATGGGGAACAAGGGCAAAACAAAAAGAAAACCTGGAGTCCAAAACCAGCCAAATGTCCCCATTGTCTCTCTGGTGGCCTGAACTGCATCAGTAGCTGGAACCTGTGGAGGGACTTCACCTCCTTGACAAAAGCAGCACACAGCTGGCTGGGGTGACTGGGACTCCCTGCCCTCCCACTCTGACCTGACCCTGCTGGTAGGCTGGGGTGGCTGCATGCAGCAGGGATGTTCCATTTTCCTTGGCATGCTGCTGTGGCTGCTTGTCTGCCATGTGCTCGCTGCCTCAGCTCTCCTGGCAGGAATGGGAGGGTGAGGCAAGAGCAACACCCACCTTAAAAGAGCAGCACCCCTTTGCTGACATCGTGGTTCTGTTTCTGGCTGCCAGGTCTTGAGGGAGGGTAACAATTTGGGGTACAGGTAGTCATGAAATGCAATAACATTTTGGGTTACCCATGTCTGGAGCTACTCCCTTTTCATCCTCTTTCTTCAGTGACTGCAGTACTTTGTTAGCCTGTCATAAAGGTCAGCAGAATAATTCAAAATATCTCAGTGCAACACGGAATGGGCCTGACTGTGCTGCCAGATAGCACACACCTCCCTCTGTAACACCCTAGTGCTTACCTGCATGAAGGCTAATTTTCAGGGCTGAGCAGGCAGCACAAACAAAGAGCACAGACTGCTCAGATTTTGTGATGGTTCTGTGCTTTTGCAGACAGAGACAGGTCCTATGTTATCTGCATTTTGAAGTATGCATTATTAATGTTTTCACACCAGGCACCCAGTTACTAATGTGGCATCTGGGCACTAGGAGGGCTAATGACCCTAAGAGGGCATTATTGTCTAATTGTGCCACTCTGAGGTGGAGCTGTTTGGTGCTACAATATTCATGATGGCTCAGCCGCTGCAGACATCCCCCTCTCTGTTCTTTAGTCTCTAAAGGGTTGCATTTAGGCAATCTAAAGTAGCCACAAGCCTTAAACATTCCCCAGTGCAGCGCAGAGACAATTCCTTTAGAGAATTAGTTGAGAGCAATAGAGCTGGCACAGCTTTCTTCAGTGTTTTTGATTATTTAATTAACTTTGAGGCTATTTCTCTTACTGCATTTAATTATCACTACATTTTCTAGATCTTTGCAAAACCCAGTTCTCTTGCCAAGGTGATTTTTTTTCATTTCAAGGGATCTGCTTTTTTGCTCACTGCAGATTTCAATGCCATTTGTGCGTGTGATGACTGAAGTGGCATTGGGCCACTAAACACATGAGCACAATGATTCACATCTTTCATGCTTTTTGAAAGAAATCCAATTTAAAAAATAGAAACATCGATTAATTATGCACATAGAGAAAGAAAACGTAAAAGTTCAAGGTGGCTGTGACACAGAATTTTAACTTGACACTGGGAATTTCTTTTCACCTGCAGAATAAGGTTAGAGTATTGTGGCATGTATCCAGGCAAAGCATGCTTTCCTGAAGTAGCAGTGTGCTTTCCTGAAGCAAATTTTAAAAGTGATGAGAAAGTAACAAAAACTTATTTCTGATTTTGCAGACACAAGCAAATCTTCATGAAAATTAAGCAATCAATGAATAGAAATTTCATTATGTAGCATCTTTGAGCTCCTTAAGAATATGTATGGTTTAAGTTAGGAATATTCAACAGTCCGTAAAATACCATATTTAAAGACTCTTCTAATATTCCTGAATTATGAATAGTTCCATGAAAGGTGGTGCACAGTGTAGAAGGGGAATCTACATTTGTCAATTCATTCTCAACCGAATTATATACTAATACTATTATACATAATTTGAATATTGTATCTTTTACTTTGTTCTTTCCTCCTTATGATCTAAAAGCATTTAAGAAATTATATTTCATGAAGTAAAGAAACCTGTCTGAGAATAAAATTTACAGCAGGTGTTGTAAACTCAATTTAAACCTCATAAAATAAATCTCTAAGGGGCAATTGCCATGCATGGCCATGTTTGAATGACATGGTAACATATTCAAAAGGACACAATGAATGAATGGCTACCAACAGATAAAAATGCTAAAATACAACATAATAATTGCCAGTGAAGAGGCAGTGTCTTCCAAATTAGGCACCTTGGTGGTCCAGGGAGTGACCTTCTGCATTTAGAATAGGTCAGAGTCATTTTGTGGAAGTCCTTGTTGTTAAAAGCTAATTTGCCAAACCCAGAAGTCTTTCTCGGAAACAGTTTCAACTGAAGTTGATTAGAAAGGTTTTAGAGGAGACTACAAATTTTCCAAAGAGAATAAAAGCCCAAGCTCTATTTCCCATATGGTGAGATAAACCCATCTTTGCCCTTCATGGGCACTTCTTCAGATAGGAGAGACCCCAGAACAAGGAGCAAGAAGGGAAGCAGTACCTGCTGAGATAAGGGGACAGAGAGGATTTTTCTCTTGCAAAAGCTGAAGAATGGCTCCTGGCTACTACCCTGAATGCAGAAGCCTGAACTCTTGGTCATTCATTAAAGATCCTTCAATCTTGCACAGTTATGATCTGCCCAGATTTTCGTTTGCTTTCCCCTCAACCCATCTAAACTCTGGGGAGCTGCCCCAAGGAATTGCAAACAGTGGCATCTCCTTTAGCTCAGTTAAACTTCTGCAATTTTAATATTGTGAATAGCAGTTTATTGTGCTGTCTAATAACTGTAATAATTCTCAGGACTTTCATATAGCTATTCATTTTCAAAGAGTATCACTAATATTAGCTAATTAATTTTCTGGTTTTCTTCTAAGACACAGTATTGCAGGCTGTGATCATTCAGACCACCAGGTAATTATAATTTTCTTTGCATTGAAGATTATTCCAAAGACAATTTTTATTATTTTAGCAAATGCTAATTTGATCAGATAAAAGTTAACACTAAAGTGATTAAATTATAGATTTTTTGTTTAAAAACGTCAAGAGTGGCGTGCTGGTAAATCCTTATTGAAAAAGGATTCTTTCATCTAAAACTTGACTGTTAAGTACTGAAAAAAAGCGTTAAAGGATTGGTTTTGACACAGCCCAGGCACAGGAAGAATATATGGGAATCTAACTTTCATACTATCAGAAAATTATTAAATTAAAAAGTTCAGAGCAGTCTTTTGAGAATGTTTTCCACAATGATTTTCAGCAGAGCAGTAAGTAGAAATTTCTCCTTTTCACTTAAAAGAGGAAGTATAAAAAGATGCCTTTTGCAACAAATAATTTGGTCAAGATGTATAACACATGAGCCACTGTTCCACTGACCACCGTCTACTAGATTCTTGATTGTTTCTATTATTCTAGTGAATATTGCTTCTTACTGAAGGGACAGCAAGTGGTTAAACTAACAGAGGTAACTATTTTTTTCACCCCTCATCTAAGGTACTAAGAATTAAATAATAAAAGGCATTTGAAATGAGCAACAGAGCAGATTTCTTAAATGTCTTCTGTCTCCTCTCTCCAGGGACAAGCACAACAAGGTGAATCTCATCATTATTTGTCTTTTCAAGGGCAAAGCTGTGATAGACAGGGCTTAATGTGTATCTTGGTGGAATTGGATTTGATCCTTAGGGCTGGGCCAGAAGGCTGCTTTGTTAGATTTGTTAGATTTACTCTCTCTCCTGTGTTCTCTCTCTACCACAAACAAAATTACCTCTTGGAGGCCTGCATCAGCCTCAGCATCCTGAGACTATCTCCTCTTCTTGATTTCAGTCACATCTAAATCTGTTTAAACTGTCAATGTGACGATTTGTGGAGAGACGGGGATTAAGCAGAAGGGAGATTAACACAGTTGTCTGTCTTCTTTGAAATAATATACCTGCTGCCAGTAAGGGCATTCTTCAATTTACATAACTTAGCTCACAAGGAGGGCTTTATGGTTGTTATTGGGTAGCTTTTTTGCTATCAGCACTACAAACTCACCTGATACCAGCACATTTAAAACCTTGACAGTCCATCTCTTCAATTCCTCTAAGACAGACATGCTCTCTTCTTTTCCTAGACTGAATGAGATTTTTTGGTATTTGAGCAATATGTATTCAAATAGATTATTTAAGAAATATGTATTAAATTCTTCTGGATTAGATATGAACTTCAAATACTCTAAAAAAACACCTACATTCCAGTAGAGTCAAAACTCTGAACAATTGTTCTGAAATGGAATAAATATCTCTGCTTTTATTTAATTTGCTGAAAGAAGTTGGCAGATTACTTATTATTCTACTTGTCTGGGAAAACAAAAAAACATGCAATATCTTCTTTAATACTCACCAAGGTAATTTGTAACAGCAGTAACTAGAATTGCTTATTCGGAGTTTTGGGCTAGGCCTTATTGTGGTGGGGAACAAAGGACTGCAGAAAAGGAAAAAGAAAATTCTATCTAAAATCAGGAATAAGAGTATCTATTTTTCTCACACTTTATACCTTTTATCTTTATTCATTTTTAAGGGATAAGGCACAGAGCCTTTTCTTCCGTATACACAGGACTTTGTAAAAGAAGCCCTGTTTTGAATTAGGAACCAAATTGTGAGGTAGCACTATGGGAGTTAAGGCGAAGCACAAATTTTAAGCCAAAAAATGGATAAATGTACTGTCACAGCCACAGAATCTGGAAGAGCTGCATATGCAGGAAAAAAAGGAATAATTACATGGAAAAAAAATCAAAAAACTAGTAGTCTCCTAGGTGTGAAACTTCTTTTTTTGGTACTTTATATTTTTATATGAAATCTCACATAAAAGCTGCTTCATGATTGCCAGGTAGTGTGCTGTTCTGTTAGGATGAGGAAACTTCCGTATTTTTCTCCAGCCTTGCTTCTCTGGGAGTCAAAGCATTTGTGAAAACATCTGTTGCACCAGAATTAGGAAAGTTTTTTGTGTTACAGAGCTTCAGCTTCTTGCTGAGCACACTGCAGAGGAATGAAGGCAGAGGAACAGACAGACCTGTTCTTTTCATCCCCCTCTGGGTCTCACTGAAATGCTAAGCAGTTCTTAACATGCCATAGGGTTGGTGTGTTGTTCAGTATGAAAAAATGAAGTAATATGAACAGCTACAAGTGATGACATAAATAAAATGTATGAATGAGTCCATTTCTTAACCTATTTCCTGGGTCAAACATGTTTTTGAGGTCTGAAGAATTTGCCTATTTTTCTTTTTGGTTTTGTTCAGACCTTTTACTTCATTATTATCTTTTAGTGTCTTCAGCTGTATCTATTAACCATGCCTCAAGAAACAGATTATTTTCTTGGACTTCCCAGCTAAACCAAGCAGCTGTAAGTCATTCAGATTTTTAGTCAAAAACTTTCAGATAGGCATCCAAACTTTGAGGTTCTTATAAGGGTCTAATTGCATATTTCAGATTTATCCATTTTTGGTAGAAATTACAGCAGATGCTGCTTTTCTATCTTTGTGTTAGCTTCATCTCTTAAATAGCTTTTGTGACATGAAATTTTGGTTACTTGACACTTGTAAATGCCAGGATTTCTTTGAGGGAATAGAGACGCAGGCTCAGACCTCAGGTGTGCAAAAGTCAAGACACTGAGTTGAAAGAGATTATCCCAGTGATGACAGTGTGAGGAGGAGTAGAGAACATTATCAGTGACACACACCATTATGCAAGAGCCTCAGTGGACTCCATATTCTCCAAAACTACACAAAGTTTCTGCAAATCTTTGCATTGGTTTCACTAGCTTCTTATTAATACCAGCACCATTTATGACTACTACTATTTTTGTTTTACCTATAAACTAGTGCTGGGCTGCTGGTAGTTCAAAAAGAATCAGATGTGAAAAGAAAGGCTATATCTTACACAGGCTTAGAACAGGTATGGTAGAGACAGATAACTTTACAAGAAAGGACACACAATGATTAACAGAGGGAGAATACTTGATGAATAGATCCTTGCAGTAAAAGAGATTTGGGCAGCTGTATGTTTTCCAATACATTCTATCTATAGTAATTGTAGTTGCTTCTGTAGGTCAGATCTTATTTTTAATTAATTGAATTGCTGGATTGCTGAATTGGATGTTTTTAAGAAGGACAGTCTTAATTCTAGCCTTAAAATCTTTAAAGGTTTACTTCTAACTAAATAAATTGGTCGGGAAGAATAGGGCATCTCTATAAATTATCTTGGCATTCCACTTATGGGAGAAAAATTATCTGGAAATTACCTTTTATTGCCACAGATACAAGAAGAATCAGAAGTGCCAAAGGGATGCTGAGAAAGGCTGCTGAACTGTCCCTCTCTAGTTTAACCCATTAGTTTGTTTAGTTTCACTCTTAGACTTTTCTGAAAAAAAATTGAGAGAAACCTCTTGACAGAAAAATTCATTTTTTCCTTTTAATGTGTGAAATTGTCAGCTGTTGCCATCAAATATATTATGTGAGAGGAATTAATATAGTTTACTTTCTGAAATGTTTGTTTTATTTTGTGCAGGTTTAGAAATATACAGAATTTTGTTTATGCTTGCAACACCTAATCCAAAACAGAGACAGAAAAACATTTCCTCTAATTGCATTTTGCAAATTTAATTGCTCAAAATATTCTCTGTGGGAATAAAAAAATTTGCATGAATGCCCAGCATGAAAAGACACTGGGATTAAATACTGAACAATTCACCTTACTGTGACTTCATATGAATGGGTTAAACATGATAAACAGTTTATGTATTCACATCAATTTAAGCTGCTGGGTGTATCAGTGGAATGAATACATTTGCTGTTGTTTTTTTTTGGCTCATCAGTAAATCTAGTACAAAATCTGATGCTATACCAGTTGGATTTATATTGCTGCAACAGATAGAGATTATTACTGATGCCAAGAAGACTGATTTTCTGCTGATTTGATTAGGACAGTAACTGTGCAAAGATACATATTAATATATTAGAACACTGCAGTCCCCTGGAAGCCTGCAGAAGGGAATTTTGTATTGGATTTGGAAAAAACAGATCTGTTGTTTCTGTATCTTACTGCATCTATCAGAAAATTCATACAAATTCTTTAATCAGCCTGTTCATGTGTGCTAGGAAATGGGCTTTCCATATTAACCAGGGAAATGTCAACTCAAGGCTATGGGGGCTGGTGCTAATAAGGTTAATGAATAGCTGGCCTGAAAAGCAACAGATGGGCCTAACAGAGCGGGAGTCTTAATGGCATTTGTAATGCCTAGGGTCAACTGCAGTTTATCTTCATTTTTTTCTCATTTAAAATATTCCAATGGAATAATAAAATAAGTTTGAATTTTCCCCACAGGGAGATGAAATTTATGCAGCACTGTTTATTGAATATCAATGTGTTTGGTTATAAACAGAGGACTGCTGCACCACAGCTAGAACTGTAGTTGTTGTATATTTGCATTTGCAGAGGAATTTTTCATTTAGCTCATTTAAAACAGTACCCTCTTTTTATTGATTGCTGCTGCAGAAATATTTTATTGGTTTTTTTGGTTTTTTTTGTTTGTTTTGTTTTGTTTTTTTAATTTGGTTTTGTTTTGCTGGCATTTTTTCTGAAGACAGCTAACATAGAAGGTCAATCTATGGTTGTATACTGCAGCTAGATACATGACCATTATACTAAATTTGCATGGAGGAATTGTAAGGGTAGAGTTTGAATGCCCATATTGTGGTCTCCCCTAAGATGACAGAATTCATGCTCATTATAATAGAATGTCATATGATAGAATAGGGTAGAGATGACAAAAATATATACTAGAAATCACAAATGTTTCTGAGTAAAGCAGAAAATGTTTCTGATCAAAATATATTTGTCGGATCTAAAATAACTTCTGTGACCTTGTTGTCCTTCATCTCAGATACACTAGTCTTTAATCAGAAGAAATAATCTGCACAAGAGGCAATTGATATAGTTCTCTCTACTCTAAATACAGGCTCAGGGTGATGTTAAACTATCATTATAGCACATCTATTGCCTGAATTTAGTCCACAAGATTTAAGCTCTCATATCAGCTAAGGCAGTGAAATATAATGTTGAGGGAGGTTTTAAGACTTGTACTAACAAACATTTTTTTTGAATAAGCATTGCTCTTGGGGAAAAAGAAAACACTGAATTATTATTTAGTTTATGCCTTCCCCAAATAGCTTCAAGTAAAGATATGGATCCACTGTAGTTTTATTTATGAAACTCGCTTTCATACTGTGTAAATGCATGGAAATAGTTAAGAATGCATTTGAGTTTTGGGGCAAGACTTTTTAAAGCACTTAATCCTGAGCTAATGCTGCCATGTTTTCCATATCAAATGCTTTTGATCACTGCTCTTCTGCTTCTTTAGTACTCCCTTCAAGTCAGTGTAAAAACTTCCCTTGACTTTAATGGAGGCAGAGTTAGGCAAATACTGTGGGTTTTTGAAAATTTCTCTTTACATGGATTTAAAAAATATTATTAGATTATTCATGATGAAAACCATAGATTTAACTGCAAGTTTGGGCAGTTCAATGATTTCAAAGTATCTGATGAAATTTGTCTCATCCAAGTTTAGATGTTGGAAAATTAGGTGTCCAAGTCAAGGCCAGCCAACATGCTGTTCAAGACAAATCTTCCTACTGAAGTTTTCCAGAAAAGAACAGAAGACACAATTACTTAATATGTAACTGAATTAATTTTCCTACTCATTGCAAAAAAAAAAAAAAAAAAAAAAAGGATTTCTCTTATGATAATCTTGACATTTTGAGATGCAGGAATCTGCTTTATAATATTGTCAATTTAAACAGACACAAATGATCAAAAATTTCAGATGTTGGTTGAATTAACAAATAACTGACTGTATTTTGCTTAAAGAATATCATATTTCACATACATTATAGAATGTTTCAAAGCCAGTGTCCTGGAAGAGAAATAAATATATATATGAATAATTTACTAATTGTCCTACTATTTCTATACATTTGGCAAAATTAAGAAAAGTACTACTGAATAATTTATATAATGAATTTCATAGAATTAGTCAAGTAATATTTAATCTGATTTTCTCACAGATAGCTGTGGTCTGGAGTAAAACTCATCACATAAATTCAAGACCAGAAACATCTAATTTTATCATAGAATGACTTAAATCTGCATATTGGTTTGTGGTAGACCTGTACTACTTACTGGTCTGGGAATAGCATCATCCTTGCACAATACAGTTGCAACTAATTGCAAGTTCTGTAGAGACAGCATAGAGGAGTGGAATCTACTCACTTTCCCCTTGAGCACCAGAAAACTTATGTGCTTATTGAAAACGTGATTTTTATATTCTTTCATGTTTACTACTACCCAGTGACAACCAGTCTGTTTCAAGTCTGGTTTAATAGAAAGCAGTTCCACTTGAATTCTAAAAAATGCCATTGCTTTGTTCCCTGATGTATCTTAAGAAGTCACAGTTTTATTTAATTGTACAGATGACATCAACTTTTCCCTACCTGAACCTTCTATCTTGAGAGTATTGCCTCTCCTCTGACTCATGTGGACATTTCCTTTATTTGAATTATTTTGAGTTTGCACAAAGCAGTTTAATTCATTGAAGGAAGAAGAAACTGAAACTTTCATGTTAAATTGAAAGTCAGGTACAATGTAGAAGTCTTGTACTTCTGAAGTTCTAATTGCATTCAGCATGAGTTTGGGGAATTTTATAGTAGGTTAGCTTTTTATATTTATCCTGCCTGCTGACTTTTCAAGAGAAGAAAAGACACATTTTTTGCTAATGGTTATTTTTCAAATACTAACTTTAAAAAATTGTGATCATTGATCAGTGTCTTATTTCATTATTTTAGATGGCACAGACTATATTTGTAAGCCTGTTAGGAGGTAAGTTTCAGAGAGGATTTCAAACTTCTTACTCCAGAAAATCAGTTGACAACCACATGAGAAGAAAGGATAACCAATTTGCTGGAAAAGAATGTAACCAATTGCTATCTTGTAAATAGCTGTAGCATTTTTAAAAGATAAGCTTTCCTTTTTTTTCTTCCCACCCTCCACCCTGATAGCTTTATGATTACCTAGAACTCTGCATGCATTAATTTAATGTATAAATGAACAGTCTTCTGTACACTTTTCTGCAGTTCAAATCTGAAAATTGTTTCGCAATAGAAAATAATACGTTGCCATTTGGAAAAATAAAATGCTAATGAAATCTGATAGATGGCACTGTTGGATTGTTGATAAACTATGAGCCTGACTTCTGTATTACTAGTATTCAGAAGGATGTTATTGCTTTTTAAAGAACTGTTGCTTTAGAAAGTTTGATAGAAACACATTTATTTCAGCCTGTATGTGCTCCGTAGTGGGACTCAATGTACTGGCCTGGTTGGTTTGTCTGTAATTCTCTCCTTTTTATTTCTTCTAGGGCATCTCTGTATCCCATTAAGGCTTGCTATGCTTATACCAAGGGTGTGGGTGTTTCTTACCTCACGGCTTCTGGTTAGAGCAGAGACTTTGGGAACTTAAACTTTGATTCTTTCTTCTTTTGTTATAAGTCAGAGCATTAAACATTTCATTAAACATTCATTTCATCTTCCATTTATCCTTTTCTTTGAGGTCTTAAGAATGACAACCGCCTCCTGTGGGATTGTTGGGTACTTACAGATGAATTGACTATGATTATCTGAAGCAAATTAAAGGCTAACCTGTCTAGCTTTTGCACTAACTTAAGATCAGACAAATGCAAAAGCACTGTTGGAACTAGTCCAGGTAAATCCATTGGATTTCATTTGAACTAAAACCTAATGCAGATTTTGCAGGAATATTAGAATGAGAATTTTCTTGATGTATCATCTGACATGCAACTTGGACTATAACCAAAAAATTATGCCAAACAAAGAGCAGCAATGAGATGATTCATCTATCCTTAAATATATAAAAATGTTGTTGACTAATAGCTACATTAAAGAGTTCTTTTATGCACAAGAGAGATTCTGTTATTGAAAAAGCTTCATACCAGTTGTGAATTCTATGACTGTTATGGCAAAAAACAAAGCTAGACAGAGACTTGTTGAACATCTGTTTTGCAATATCCATTCTGCTTGTGCTGTGTCATTTATTCTCAACTCTTCTTAGCACTGCAGTGAAAAAAATTCCACAATAAACTTCTAACATAAACATGTAGTATTATTAAATAGTTGCTCAATTTTTTCTGTTTTAAAATTGACTACAATTGTGCAATTTCTGCTATTGCAAAAATAGTGAATATACCTAAAGTCAGTAAATGCTCTCATCCACCTTAGAAGATCTAAGCTGCACACTGAAGGATGTAATGGATTTAGGAAGGCAGAATTGCTATAATTACATAACTTGAAATGTATCATGCACAACTAAAATTTTCCCTGATGATAATGAAATAACAATGCGGCAACAACATTAGTGATTATCTTCTTTCAGGTCTGAGATACATGGGAAATATGGGGACAGCTCTTTCCTGTTGTGAAGAAAAATTGAAAGAAAAATGTAAAGCAGAAAGTATCCCTGCAAATTTTCTCCTGGAATGCTTTTCTCCCTTTCATTTCTTCAAAAAGCAAAAGGTTTGTTCTGCTGGAAAACAATTACAGGGGCTGTTAGAACTCTGAACTTGAAAGCTGTTGGGAAGCCCAGGTGTGTCTGTGATGGTTCTTTGCCTGCACATTTTCTCTGTGTACTGAGCACCTTTTGTTCTCTGTCAGCAGAACATCAGCCAAACTTTTCTTGCCTGGTAGCAGCTGCTGGATCCAAGGTCTTGGGTCTTAAATGGTTTAGAGGCCCATGAAGGTGTAAATGGGAAGAAAGCACTATTATTTTCCTGTGAGATAGGAAATGTGATGCTCTAAGTCTTGTTTTAAGTCAAGGCTGCTCCCTGGCCTGTGCATTTGGCCTTTGGTCCCATACAGGTTTTTGGGTATACACAGGAGTTGTATAGTTGGAGAATTCAGATATACAACAACTTCTGCCAAGGCTTGTCCATTTCTTGTCTGTACATCCCTTTACACAGAGTTCTTAGGGGAATGAACTAATACTTAGTTATTTTAATAGATATCAGAGATTAAAAAAAAGATGCTAGTCAGGTACAGGAATAAATCATGAGGACTATACAGACATCTGAGTGAAGCACAATTTATTTCCTCTGAGTCAAGTCACCTAGAGAGAAGTAAATTTTATTTCAGCTAGAAGTATTTGTGCAGAATATAATATGACTATTATTTATGTCTTAAAAGCATTATAATTTCATGGCTGCAACAAGTTATCAGGCTATTCCAAGAGTACAAAGAACTGCACCTAATTCAGTGGTTCTATTCCAAGAAAATCCTCTAATGGTACCACTTGATATAGCAAAAATCAGCTTATAATGGAAGGTTTGAACTTTGGATGAAATGAAAAATAGTTATGCTGATGAATTTTGCTTTCTTTCTTTCAGGGGATATTTTTTAATAAAAAAAATTGGTGTTTAATAGAACAAAAATGGATTATTAAGGGAACATCCACACATGTGGTATAACTCCTTAATATAACTTTTTAGTGGATCAGACTTGTTCTAAAGCAATGAATCTAAAAAGTACATCTACTGATTACTTAAGAAGTAATAGAAAAAATATGCAATTGTATAATTTAAGAGTTTGGTGTTTTGAACATTTGTGTTTTTCTAAAAGTAGTTTGAGAAATGCCAGTTTGTGTCTGTTTTTGAACTGTGTGAATAAATTCCAAAACCGGATATTAGTAGACAAAGATTTTAATCTCCACAAGCACATCTAATAGACACCTCTCACCTGAATGTATTCTAGATGACCAATTGCACCATTTGAAAGGCACTGATGTCTCAACTGCTTCCATAAGCAGATGCTTAATGTTCAGGAAAAAAAAAAGTAGTAGTAGATTTAAAAAAAAATCGACTCATTTAGGTAGAATAAAACAGGTTCTAGGAGTAATTGGGGACCACTTCAATGCCTGTAAGAATTCATCAAGGCAATCTTTTTGCCTAATGATCCAGTCATGGTTGTAAATTATAGCACCATTGTAGCCTCAGCTAGCTTTATTTTTAGCAAAAGAGAAAAAAAAAAAAAGATGCCTTAGAAAATTATTTGGTATTTAAAAATGATGTTTTAGTAATTTAAAAGATTTGAATTATATTTACTTTCTATTGATATCTCTACTTGTCATCTCAAAAACATTTCATCCTTCCCTTGAAAGCAGACAAAGCTTGAGATGTTTTTTTCTCCTGTACTTTAAAAAAGGGAAGATGAACTTTCCAGCACGTTATGTCAGGGATTCAGATGATTTACTAGAGATTGCCTGTAAGAATTTCTGTTTAGAATTTTATTCAAATAGTCATGCAAAAGTTTTGTTTACCTAAATGAAAGAAAATGGGAAACTTAATATCAACATTATAACTGTGTCCCACTGCACATGAATGGAGATGACAGATATATGGTAGAAATCATAAATATTTCTAGATGAATTTATTGAAAGAAGATATTTTTGTCAAAAATGAAGAGAGAGGCTCAAAAGATGGCAAAGTTTGATGGTGCCAGGAAAATCTTTGCTCTGTTGGGGACACACAAAGCTGTAAAGCACCTCAGTGAGAAACAAAGTGGAACTGTTAGAACCATAAATCAGAATTAGGTAGAAATGAATATATTTTCATGATTTGAGCCCTCTACAAAACATAAATAGCCCTTTCACTGACTGAAGGAGAATACTGAATGAGAGAGAGCTTCTTACAAAACTCATGATTTTGGGAGGATGAATATCCAAAAACTTGGATATTCTAATATACACTTGATTTGGAGATTATCTTCCCCTTGAAAAATATGAAATGCAAGAAACAATTTCTTGCTATTTTAAAAATTGTAAGCCACTTGAATGACTCTAAAAAGTACATCTACTGATTACTTAAGAAGTAAGAGAAATAATTTGCCACTGGCAAACTGTATTCTGAAAAATTACCAGCAAACATTATAGCAACATTATAGCAAACATTACCACTTCAGTTCTTTTTTTCTCTTAGGAATACACTCACAAATGTATGAAAATACTTTAAAAATCACTTTGGTTAATCCATGTTCTTTTACTAACTCCTCATTATTAGAAAAATGCGTATGAAAAACATTTGCAGAAGACATATCTGCAAAGGCTGAAGCTTGAAGCAAAAGCCTCTCTTATTCAGATTGGATTGAATCAGACATAGCATCACACTGGCCAAGTATTTCTAGATTTTTTTTCTTTCTACCAAGATATTTTAGAGTCCATTTTCCCACTGGAGATCCAGGGAATGTAACCACTTCTAGAAACAAGAAATAAATTTGGACTTTATTATTATACATGTGCTGCTATAGGGTTGAATGATTAGCATTAAGAATACTCAGATGAATATTTAGTCTAACCTTGCCTTGTGCTGCAATTTATTTTAGCAAAATTGTTGTATGGATTAGAAGATTTCTGCTTGTGATATGATTGGTTGAAGCAATAGAAAAAGCTGCTGAAAAGTTCCATGTCAATATTCTTTTAGTAGGAATAAATAGCCTTTGTGTAAGTGTTTCTCATTTTCTCCATTGTTTTCTTTATACTTTTATACACTTATACTTAGTGATTCTATTTAAAAATAAAATTATGAATACTCAATGATTTTGCCCTTTACCCAGGCCTAATAAAACTACTTGGTTATTAGAATTATCTTAGGAAAAGATAATTATCAATTATCTTAGAAAAAAGACAATTATCTTAGAAAAAACATACCATATAAAAACATAAATAATCTTTAAAAATAGGTGATTCTTTTCTGTGAAAAGGGAAAATATATAAAATATATTAAAAAAATAAGGTTTTACAATGTTACAAGATTTGTTCTATGAAAAGATGTCATCTCATTGTAAATAATGTCTCAATATCTCTTTCAATTAGTTATGCTTCAGTTTTGAGTATTAGAAAATCGATTGTATAGTGCCTCATCTCAGGATTCAGAATTGAGAAGGATATATTTGCTGAGTATTAATACTTCAGACTGTATTACTTTTTCGTTTTTTAACCTTTTTAGACTTTTCCATAAGAAAAAGAAAACCACAGTTGTTGAAAAATAAGGTATGGTCCAAAAAATAGAAACTCGTACATGACTGAATATTTGACACACATTGTCTTTATTTCTACTTAAGCCAGACTATGGGGGTTTTTTTCTTTTTTTCTGTTTTGTTTGTTTTTTTGTTTGTGTTTTTTGTTTTGTTTGTTTTGTTCATTTAATAACTCTCTTGAAGCCAAGGGAATATTCTGTAGGAGAAAATGGCTGTGCAAAAGGCTCCCATCATCCATTTGTGAGTCAGTTCTTGATACTTGCTTTGCAATAAAACATTTAGTCACCTTTCTCCCAAAGCTTTACCAAGACAGGTTTGATTTTGGTGTAAATAGTGACATTATTGAGTGGCAAATAATCACTGTGACTCCTGTGAAACCTGAAAGTCAGTCATTTCTCATAGGAAGGCTGATTGATGCCTTCTTTTTTTCTGCATCCAGAAGAAGTGCCAATTATTCCCACTTGAACACACACACACACACTCATGCTACATCTCCTTTTAGAATTAGAAGACTACAGCATTAAATTAAAGTTTAAAAGAATTAACTACAGATTAATGAAACAATTTGGCATGGAATCAAGATAAATGTGAGTGTTTTGAAATGGAGTGAATAGACCTGTCTGGTGAAAGTGAAGGAGATAATGTTAGTGTGGGAGACTTTGGGCTGAAAGAGGCTGAAGAAAAGTGGCCCTAGCCTGGGAATGGTGAAAGACCTATAGGACAAAGCAGGTCAGGGAAAAGATTTCAGGATTTGAAGGAATAATATCTTTTGGAGCAAGAAACTGAATCCTAGACTGGCTTGAGTTGTAAGTGACCTACAGCCCCACCCTGGGTTAGGGCTGGTGTTAGAGCAGGTTGTTCACAACTTCCTTGGTCTTAAAACATTGGCCCTGGGCACTTCTTACCTGGATGTGTTGTGAGGCGAAGATGAAAAGCCCCTTCTCCCCCGCAAGGGACTGTAATTCCTCCCTTACTCCTCAGCACCCCAGCATGTATGAGCACTTAGCACTGCTCTTCTTCTAGCCTTGCATGGTTTCTTTTGCTAGAATAAAAAATACACCTTTAGTTAGAATCTCACAGAAGTTTTGCAACTTTAAAAATACCAAAATAAACTTCAAACCAAAATGATGTACTAAACTTCACCAGTAAATGCCTCACCTTCCTAAGAAAAAACATATTTAATATCCTAAAGGGAATTGTATTGAAATAAAAGGTCTGACTTCCATGTTTTTGAAAATTGCAAGAGTAGAGGTGATGGCAAGAAGTTGTAATATAGTCGTCAGGAGACTAAACTACACTGAAGACCCCCAGATTCTATGAAATAACAACAGACACTGTAAGAGTCATGGCAAAGCTGACAGATACACAACGCAGGGAATTTACTGATTATCTGGGGAAGATAACAAAACACCTGCTGCTTACTAAAGTCCACTAGCTATCAGCATTAAGGAAAAAAATTCAAAATATTCTCCTCATCTGCCTCTATTTTATGATTCGCTTCCCCATAATTTTCACAGAGATATATCTAAAAGAAATTGTATACATGCTTTTTTGCATACAGAATGACACAAATGAAGGTTACTTAAACTTGCTATTCTGAGAAAAGAAGGCCCTTAATTAAAAATCTGTTTTGAGTAAGTTCCTCTATATAGAACCATTTTAAGTCTCTGATCTGCCCCTTTTGGAGATGGCATGGTACATTTATCACAACTTAAATGAAGGGTGTGCTTATGGATTTTTCTTTTAAACAGCAAAATTAGAAGAGAACAAAAAAGGGCTGAAGTCATTTGTAGGGTGGATTTTTGTATCCACATTAATTTCAAGTCACACTTTTGTTAATGAATCTGAGTGCTGCTGGAATTCTTTTAGAACATTGGTCTGTACCTCACATGTGAATGAAGATATCAGCATCTAGACAGTGCTCATTGAGTGTGGAAATATTTTACTTTAATATGTTTAAAGCAGAAAAGCATAGGAAAACACCTCAATAACTAGCTTGCATGAGTAGAAACTGCAAATGCTTTTTGATCTTGAATACTATGTTTTTTTGTAAGTGTCATTTTTAGGAAACTGTCTAGCCCAGCCTCATAAAGTCGATTTTCTATTCTGATTTCTTGTTCCTTTTTTTTTTTTATTTTGTTTTAAATCTGATTGTTAGACCATATGAATTGAGTGGTCTCTGATATCTCTTTCTATTCTAATTGAGTGTCTTGAAAGCCAGTCAGATACAGGTGTTTTACAGACAGTGGGTTGCATTCTACTGTTTGGGGAAAAAGTATCTTGTGTAATGTGTGTATCTGACAGCATATGTCAATCATTTGTGATTCTTCTTCTGAAAGACATTGTGAGTTATTGTGAGCTAGATACTGCATCCAAAATGGACCCTCAAATATTAACCAAGAAAATCACAGGGCATGAATTTGGATTAAACACTTCTTTAACAATTCTTTTTCTATGAAATCCATTTTTAAAGTGTGTTCGTCAAAGTCTTTCAAAAAGATAAAGGTGCATGTGGGTGGGCAGCTGGCAGGTGCTAGTCATTGTCAACAACCGATTGCAGTAATGTTTTCAAGTTTTTCTTCTAATGTTTCTGTAATTGTTGTGGTTTAACCCTAGTTAATTGTGCCTAGTTCTTAAATTTAGTCAATAGCATGGAGCAGTCTTCCCACATTTGGAACTCACAGGTTCAAATTACGTATGTAGGCAGAGTGACAGGGCAGGTCTCTTTCTCTCGGCAGTGTTCAAAGTGCCTTAACACCTACCTGTCATTATAGCTGGGCCTCACTGACTGCTTCCTTGACTGTCATGGAAATCTTAGATGCATCAAGAATAGAAAATTAGCATTAATTTACAATGAAAATGCTCTTTTTCATTTCCCCAAATGTGTTAGTGGGATTTAATATAGTTCTAGCAGCAGCTGCAAGCAGAATCCCTTACAATGATTGACTCTGCAGCTGGATTTCACATGCCCCGTGTAGGAGAGTTCTTACAGAGTTTCAATTAATTTCTTTAAAGGTGATCACGGTTTTTTGGCACACAGTTATAGAAAATGCAAAGTGGCTTTTTGGTGTCACTGTGGTTAAAATTAAATAGCTGCTGTTGAATGCTTTTATATTCTGGCCCAAAGTACTGGGTGTAGTGCTGTTGTACTTCATTCTGTGTTATTCCTGCCTTGGAAGTTCCTCCCTTCTATCAAAACAGGTGTATGCTGCACATTACAAAATGCGGTTTCTAAAACTGACTTCAGTGAAAAGATTGTCTTAGGTAATGTGGCCCTTACTTTACTTCCACAGGCTCCCCAGCACAGCTGTTACCTCATTTATAATATGTTATCCCTTTTATTATCCCTATTATTCACATTATAGTAGTGCCCAAGAGCCAACAGAGAAGAGTTTTCTTTGTTCCAGATGTGGTATATAGAATAATAGACACTCACTTGAGGAGCTCACAG
The DNA here is from genome assembly GCF_047830755.1 of Zonotrichia albicollis. Classification (NCBI taxonomy): domain Eukaryota; kingdom Metazoa; phylum Chordata; class Aves; order Passeriformes; family Passerellidae; genus Zonotrichia; species Zonotrichia albicollis. Next base: position 65,945,609 of record NC_133822.1, read on the forward strand.
TAGGGATTGCAGAGGCCTCAGATACCCTATAGGAGGTATGACAAACTGTCCCAGTCTGAGATACACTGAGAGTCAACCCAGTGATCTGTCCCGTTCTTCACAGTAAGCCCCTGGCACTGCACCTGACACTGTTGTGAATATTCAGTCCAATTCCACAGCCAAGGGCAGGAAAAGGCACAATACACACACAGTGGTGGTGTTAGTAGATGTTCTGTCCTGTGCTCTTTGTTGCTTTTCCACTCTATTTTAAAATAGAAACAAATACATATGCATAGGTAGACACTTTAAACTGAGAACATGTTTAAAGGAATTTCCTCCTGCATTCTGTAATCAACAGGAGTTCTGACATTCATTGACTAATATTTGAGCAATGTGAAGTCCACAATGATGTGTTTCTGACATTCTGGATTTAAAAATAACACACTGTAACACTGAAATATTTTCTTTGCTTTTTAAGTAATAACAAGAGCAGTTATTAATATTCTGGAAAAGCACAACTGTGGAAATTTGGACAAATACATAAACAGGATTTTAAAGGTGAGAATTATTGATGTCAATAAAGAAATTCTTCATTCTCATAGTCAGAGTTACCTGACTATTTATAAACCTGGGTAATAATTTTCAAAAGTACTTTTCAGATAAACCACCTAAATTTAGGGTTGAATTATTTTCTGCCATATTGGAAATACAGAAGAGATCATTCACAATTTTTTACAACTTAAATGGTTATTTAATGGAGAATGCACAAGATTAAAAACTTTTTTCCACATTCTCCTGGGCATATTGATAAATCATGCAAGTAGTTTTATATCCTGTAATTTTCTACAGTGCATGTAGAATCACTTTCAGTTTACTTTTTTTTTTGGCGGTTAAAAATTACATTTTTCTTCATGGTTAAGTGTTTCTTTCTTCCTCCTTCCACATAAGGTTACTGGAAGTAACAGTTATATCTAAGAATGACAGTCATCCATTCTAAGGTGAGGAGTTGGCCCTAATAATGGTTATTTTACCTGCAACTCAATTTTCTTATTCATAACAGCAAGGAGAATAACAAGAATAACAAGATCTTTTACAGCAGCTGCCATAAAACCTGCTAGCTGTTAAATTAATAAAGGAGAAGACAGAGAACAGTTCTAAACTAAAAATGGTTCAAGTGCATGGAAAATTTGAAGAATAATTTTTTATCAATTGTTTTTGCAAATGGAGGGTAGGGGGTACTACACAAGATTTCTCTGGAGGAGCTATCTGAATTACTAATGGTTTTTTAGTTTGGTTTGGTTTTGTTTGTTTGGGTTTTTTTCCAAAATGATTATCTGTAGCTTTACTGAGTTTTTTTTAGAAATATATTTGATTATTCTTCACATAAGAGTTAAAGATTTTATGACCATCTGTTGATAAGCAATACAAACCTTAAAGCAGCAACACTTATCAATACGCTAACATGTTTAAATTAAACTGTTCAAAGGATGTTCTGCTCTTGATGTCTGTGTTGAACATGAAAGCAAGGGGCAACTCTCATTCCCTTCTTTCTTTTTAGCTCCAGGTTGGTTCAGCTCTTACTGTATAGGAGGGACACAAATTTTTGATAAACTAGAAGTAAATGTCAGATGATGTGTTTGTGTCACGTAATCCTCTATCAAGTCTAAGTTTTCTCCTCTCCTAAGGGAGGATTCATATATAACTACTTCCTTATCTGGTGATTCACTGATATTGGTTGGAGAACATTATTTTATCTTTTCCATCACATTACTTGTTGTTAAACAGTGACATGTTTTGTAAGCCATGGATTGTATTTGAATCAAAGTGCACAGATTTTGTATTTCCATGAGATATAAAACAAAGCTCTGGGAGATCAAATTTTATATAAAGTCTGTCTGGTGAAACAAAGTTTCTCTCTATTAATTAAATGCCAGTGATTTGGCTTTGAGGAAGAATATCTGGATTTTGCAGGAAAGAGTAATAACCTGCCAGGTCAAGCAATGTTACAGTAACAAAAAAAATGCTTATTTTTTATGGAGTTATTTAAATGTAAAAGAGAAATTAAGCAACTCAGTTTCATTATAACATACACATAAATGCTTTTAAAATAATTTTGGGAAGGTTTTATTTTCTCTTTATTTAACTTTTTTGCAGTAGGAGGCTGAGGATAAAGAACTAACTCAGGCAATGCATAGAATGCAGTGTGCAAGAGCCTCACAGGGAGAACTGAGTACAGAACCTCACTGACCTTACCTGGCCTTTGGTGAGAGTTACCCAGTGTGTTGGTTCTAAGAAACACAAACCCCAAATTTCTAGTTTGTTTGAGCTATTTTATTAGAGCTTTTTTCTGAGGTCAGGTGAAATTCTTAATTTAACCATGAGGTTAAAGCACCATGATCTCTTCAAACAACTATTGTAATAATACTGATGGGGAGGGTAAACCAGTCTTTAGATAAGCTATCATCTATGATGGGTGCTACTTGCTTCAGCACAGAAGGGAAGTTAGGACAATGAAGAATTCTAGAAAATGGAACAAAATCAGGTTTAAACACACTGTTATGTAAAAGTATCCTGTTTTACTCCTTAAGGAGACTTTTTGTGCTTTTCTACTAAAAGAAGCTGAGAAGATCCAGTGTTAATGGCACTCAACATTTTTTCTCTAACTTCCTAATATACAGGGAATCCCCACTCAGTTTCAGAAGATATATTTAAAGTACTAAAGTAGTGGTAGGCTGCATGAGTTGCTGTATCAAAGAAAAAAAAAGAAAGAAAGAAAAATATTTTGTAAAAGTATACAACATACTTTTGGCAGTTGGCCAAGCAGAGTTCATATAACTCAACTTCTGCCTATGTTCAGACCAATTTGAGTGCACTTGCCCAAAGCTCTCCTGATAGGGTATGAAAGTGTTAATTCCTGGTTTTGTTGTCCTTTCTGGGGGAAATAGAAAAATCACAGATATGGTTCCAGTGTAATGTTGGATCCATATTTTTCCTTTGTAAACACTCAATCACATCAAATGTATAGTATATAAAGAGACTATAGATTCTTTTCAAAAGTTCAAAGCTTCAGATAGTTGACTTTTTTAATAGGCTTAAGCTGTATTTCATAAAATGTTTTAAGTATATGATAACTCTCAACTAAGTCAGAATTCCTATATACAGCTGCAACTGCACCTTGTTCAAAACTTTAACCATTTAGGGCTTAAGTTGGAATCTGGTGGCAAAATGATGATGCATAGTCATAATTTAAATACATCAGTCTTTCAAATTTTCAGCCAAACACCTAAGTCTTATTTCTACCATGTGCATTAGGATAATTCTAGCAGACCCTAATGAAAAGTAATGTCTGAGGTAAGTATTATTACCCTACGGGGTGAGAAGCTACAAATCACTGCTTTATACAAGAGCAGTATGTCAATACACAAAGTATGTCACTGAAAGGTTTCCAACCAGGAGAAATTGAGATACATTAGTTCTTGTATAAACAAATGTTGTTTAATCAGACAGTTCCGGCTTCTGCTGGATATTTTTGTTGCACTGCAAGTGGGTTTTTTTTATGTATAGTACAAATCCCAAGCTAGTATGCTGCACAGGGCACAGCAGAATTCCTGAATCATCTTGTGTTTGTGTGTAGCTACAACTTCCCCTGCATTCCCCGTAGTGTTTATGGCATGCATGCTTGTTGATGCATTCTGTTTGGAGCACACTAATTTGAGACAAGCTTTGAAATGAAGGTTTAATCTTCTCACCTAGCTGTTGCTAATTTTTTTCTCCCCAGAATGGCCACAGTATAAAGCTGTATTCCGTAAGTGAAAGGACTTTGTTATTCAGGATGGAAGTTCTGAATTAGACAAGCAGGCAAGTTATTAGGAGCAGGATGGTTTCACATGGGAAAGCCTGAAGCTGTTGTCTGACTTTTGTTGTTATACTTTTTCTAAAGGAAAACCCGAGGACTTTTGGAGAAAAAAAGAAGTGAGGAAGTGTTGGGTGTTGGACTGGATGAAAGACAAAGGATGTGTATGCAACCTACTGAGGCTACAGAGTAAATAAACACTCTTGCTTCAAAGCATGGTGACTGATGAATATAAATATAAGAGTACTGTGGAAAATAGAACAGTACTCTTAGACGATATGGTACTGAAGATTGTTAGCCTTAGAAATTGATTAGTTAAGAGGTTATCAAATTGTGACTTTAATCTTATCTAAGAATATGAAAGATATCCATCTAATCAATCTAGTCTTCAATTTTTGCTATTAACAGTTTAATATCTGATAGTCTTTGCTTTGCAAACTATGTTTTTGGGGCTGGTAATGGAAGCTAGCTCTGCATAGTCTGTGCATTACATTTTATTAATTGCGGTCCTTCCAGAAATGGGGAAAAAAGTAGCAAAAAGATGAACTATTTAGGAAGAGCACCAGCCTCACCACTTCCTGTGCTCTGTTCTCCATGTAGGCATTTTGGCATCCACAGCTGCCATGTTACAGATGGAAGAGGATACATTCCTTACAATTGCTTAGCTATATTTTTTTCTGGATTTGCTGCTCAGGATTTTTTGCACCTTTCCAAACATGCTGATGCTGTTTCCAAAACCTCCTCTGGTTTTGAAATCTCTACATTCCATAAATTTAATACATTTTGAAAAGTAATATGAGTTTCATTCTTACATTCTGTTCAAAGGAATATTCTTTTACTTGTTTGAAATTGAACTCCTACAGTTTTTATCAAGTACTCCCTGTTGTTGCACTGAGGAATTTAGTCAATTTCATTTTGTATTTGTCTTAGCCACTGACACCCTCAGTCGTGTAAACTTTGATGTTATTTTTTTTCCATCTGCTTTCCAAACTGGAGAGTCAGACTCTCTAGTCTCTCTTTGTAACATAGCTGCTTTATTGTTTTTAGCACAGCAGCTAATCTCCAACATTGCTATATCCTCATTGACATGCAGAGACCAGAGCAACACACCATTTGGGATATGGACAGCTACTTGTTTTTTTACATGACATACAAATTATGCATTTGTCTTGCTCCCAGTATTCTTCCAAATATCATTTTGGCTGCCATGGCATACAGATATCATGATTTTGGTGAACTGTTGATGATCTCAATGGCTCTCTCTTGAATTGCAACAGCTACTTTTGTGGTCAGAATTGCACAGACATGGCTGCCGCGGAAAGCTATATACAGACACGAACGGAGACGGGGCAATCCGAACCAGTGTTGTGAGCTGTTTATTTAGCACATCAGTCTCAGGACAATGGAAACAGGATGTTCACAGCTCTCTGATTCAAATGGAATGCCAAGGAAACGTCACATTACAGGGCAGCATAAAGCCATCTCAGCCTAGGTTTCAGCCAATCACACACAGAGCAAAACATATTCACAAAAATTCTATCCAATCATGTGAAACACATGTAATGATAGTTAACACAATAGGGACTTATTTTCTAACACAATGGCTTGTTCATGAGAGACAAAGCACAGAGACTCATTCATACTAACCTTCTAAAGATATACATTAAATAACCTTGTTGCAATCTATAAGGACAGATTACAGAAGTCTATTGTGCTATTTGTCACGTTTGCTCTACTGCTTAGAAAACTTTTCGCTGTATTAGCAATGTTCACAAGTCTGCTGTCTGAGGCCTGCCTTTTTAACCACTTTCTCGAAACCCTCTAATTTTATGAATCCCAGCAACAGCTTCATTTATTTTTCCCTAGATATAATATTATCTTCTGCTACTCTAGAGTGAAGATTATCTAACACATCTTTCACAATAACTTCATAGACAAACTCAGGAACTGTAGACAGGATGAGTGGACAGTGAGATGGATGAGAACTGACTGAATGGCAGTCCCCAGAGGCTCAAGATCAAAGATATGATCATGAAAAGGGAGCAGCTAGGGACTTGTCACTAATGGTGACCTCCATGATTCAATATTGGACCAAGTACTGTTTAATATATTCCTGAATGACTTGGATGAAGGGGCAGATGTCTCCTCACCAAGGCTGCTGCTGACAGCTGGGAGGAGTGGCCAATACCCCAGAGTGCTGTGCAGCCCTCCAGGAGGGCCTTGAGAGGCTGGAGAGATGGACAGAGAACTGAAATTCAGCAAAGGTAAATGCAGGGTTGTGCACCTGGGGAAGAATAAATTCATGTACCAGCACAGGCTTGGGGCTGACCTGCTGGAAAGCAGCACCGTGGAGAAGGAGTTGAGAGTCCTGGTGAACAACAGGCTCTCCATGAGCCAGCCAGTTAAATCCTACCCCAGGGAGCATCCAGTCCTATTCTGTGCTTACACTGTGCTTCACACAACTTGGAGTCTGACTCTTGGCTGGACAGCAGGCACTCTTTTAATGGTAGTATGTATTTAGGAAGATGACTTGAATCATGAAAGTATGGCCCAAATTTTCAGCCTACGTGATCTCTCTGTTCACTTACAGCACATCTTTAATATGTTTGTGTTTCAGTCTAGTGGCTTGACTGTACCACATGTAAACATGCCAACTCTGTTTTAAAACTAGCTTGCCTGGGGGCAGACAGCAGTTTAGCCATGATAATTGGGGCTTTCTGTGCTCAGCAGCACCTCATGTGTGCCTTTCATATCTCTTGCAGCTGAATCCTTTGGTACCTGAGCCTGTCACAACCAAAATTTGCTACAAAATTTCTAGACAGAGGTGCAGAGTAGACTACTGGAAAAAAAAATCCAGGTTGGCCATAATACATTTTTGTCTGTTCTTTAACTCTGTGGATGCTATTTTCATTCCTTTTGCATCTCAATAAGGCTTTTAACATATGCTTGATACATAATTGAGAGCACTAAAGGCAATGGCTGCAATGCATAAAATAGCTAACCTGGTATTACGTGCTGGGGCATTAATGTGCAAGAAAATCTAGCACTAACAGTTATAGAAGGCAAGCAGTCTTTGTTTTAGATGGAAATTGCAGTAAAATAATACAAGGGAAATGTTCCTTAAGTAAAAGTTTTATTAGTTTTACCAGCACTCCACATTTAAATACTGTAAGTGATAAATTTGGAAAAGACTTAATGTTTTTCTATTAAGCTGTTATGACTCCCTTCATCTTTTCACAATGTAACAGTTTGCAGACAGAATACTAAAGTCAACTGTGGATCATTGCTAATTCTGTTAACAGGATGATTAAAATGACAGGAACATCTGCAAACAACTGTTGCTAGTATTATTGCTGTGCCTGGAAGCTCTACTGTTACTAAAGATCTGTCAGTGCTTCCATTACTAAATCTCATTGTAATCCTCATTGGGTTTAAACCTGGAATTCATATTCTCGTCCAAAAGACAGTTTTTTGACAACATCTGGAATTAGCCATATTTTAGTTACAGAAAAACAAGAGATTCACAGACACTTGATATTTTTAAGATACATTGTATGTTCTAAAAGGTTTTTAATGCTCCTAAAATGATTCAAGTCGGAAGGTTTTTATGAATATCATGCATTCTTGGTTAGCATGTATAACAGAAAAATGTGACCATTTGAAATGACGAAACATATAAAGCATGTGCACATAGATTCTGCACATATTTACACCTGTACTTGAATACTTAAACATGAATACACCCTCCCTGTTGATTTAGTGAAGCTGTTCAAGCACAAAAGTTTAAATGAACATGCAGATTTTTTTGGTAGTCAATAAATTGCCCTGTTGCCCCTGCAGAACTTTATGTTAATCTCTCTGGAAGCCAAACTGTCTGCTAAGAATCATGCTTAATAGAGTCTGATTGCACACACTGATTAACCTCAGTAGACCCTGTTTTCACTATCTAGATAACACAGATAATATCAATGTTTTTTATTTAATAGCCTACAGAAAGCCAGTGCAGGAGCCTATCAACAAAATGGTGTTATTTTTTGAATTACAGATTTGTATTTAATGGACTTTCCAGCATAAAGGCATATGAATATTCTTTTGATACATGTCAGAACTGTCAGTTTCCCAAGGACATTTATATATATATATATGGAAATATCAGGTTTCCTTTCTTTCTTTGGAGAAAGCAGGCATTCTCATTGGTTTTACTAATCTAGCTGTGAAATGCTGGTCATCTAAATTAAAAGTCCATATTTCCAGAGATTCCTAGCCCATGAGCCAAAATAAGACTAGAAAAAAGACAATAATTTTTCCATTTCATTATTGACACTATGCAATAAAACATAGTTTTTCATAATTATTTTCAGCTAAATTGTCACATTCAGATTCAAAGTATAACCTAATAAACGATGCAAATATAAATGTATGAATTGTATTATACAGTACTTTGTGTTAATAAGAGGAGATAGAAATCTCTTACCAATTCAAATTTGTGTGCAATACTGCTGCAGATTTATTTTAAGAGTGAGGATTTAAATGGATGACAATTTGTATCCAGTTTAAATGATAGCTGAGTGCAGCTGATACATACAGGAAAAATATAAAAACTATTGTTCTAGTCTGGTCAACACATTGGCTTAATCGATAAGAGAGTGAAAAATATTGTCATTATATGGTTTTGAGTCACTAGCTCAATTTTATTTGCCATATTTTCAATATTCAGGCAAATGACCCTCAGCCTTTTCTTAAATATAAGCAGCCATGAGTATGATTTTATAGAACTGTAGCTAATCCCTCTGCTTGCAGTTATCATCTAATCCTGATTCTCCTCAACCCTACGTATACTTCCTAGGAAGATGCTGAGCTTGCATACTTGTACTTTAAAGTATTAGAACAGCCTCCAGCACTGTCCCATAGTGAAGAATTTTGTCCAAATTGAAAAACTGAATCTTTTAACAGGCAGATAATTCAAATAAATTTTATTCCAGGTGAAACTAGAAAACCTTTTTTTGTAGCTTTAGATTTTTTTGTCATTTTGTGTTGCTCCAGCAACTTGAATTTAAAATCACACCTAAAACCAGTTGAATAGGGTCAGATTTTCTTGTATGTTATATTTCAAGCTGTTTACTGCTTTTCCTTCATGGGCTTAAGATGTATTATAATTGTGTGATCATGAATACTTTTCCATGTAATTTCTGGATCAAGTTTTGATAAAGTGTACTTTTGAAGTTTCCTCTTGACTCACTTTTTTTTTTTTTTTTTTTTTTTTCAGCTAAAATGGCTTTAATAAAGGTAAAGTTAGTGAGGAAAATATCTAGAAGAAAAAACTGTATCCAATATTTGATTCTTTTTAGTTACCACAATTTTCTTCACTGTTTCCAAATGGTGCTTGCATTTCAGTGCTTTCCTATGCATTGGTCCTTGTGCTTTGACCTTGGCTTCAAATGCTTCCTACCAGCCTTTGTGTAACTTGAAACAAGGATTACAAGCGTATTACTAAAATTTTCATGGGCAAGCAGAAACACATTGATGATTCTGAAATCTAAGCACAAAAATTGTTAGGAATAATCCTCTCTACAATGAAAAAGGTCCCAGAGCTGTTTTTTTCTAATCTGCTGTCTTATTTCCAGGACACACTGTAAGTAGTGTTGTGCAAACAGAATGAAGGTATTCAAAGAAATTCTGATTTAAATTATCTTACTTAATGCAACTGGGTCACTAAGCTGCTTGGCCTTCATTTTGTTCCAGTCAGTTGTAACAAGATGACTGCACAGCAACTTTCTCATTTAATGTGGAAATAGGGATTTTTGGTCATTGCTCATATCACTAAATTTGCTCTTAAGTGTGAGGAGCTTGGTGTGTACCTTGGCACAATCCAGCTATTTTTATTGGTGGTTGTTCTTCAGTGGAGCAGGAATAATGCTAGACTTTCTCGTACAGAGGAGAGGGTGAACTGGCTAGAAAAAGGTAAAATCAGTTACTGAAATTTGAATAATCCAGGATAAACCTGTGTTGTGACAATCCTAAACAGTCTGGGTAGCATACTAAATATGGGCATCCTAGAAACTGAGTTTGACATCAAATAATTTCTATATGGTTTTGTCATTATTTTGTAGCTTGTCTGATTTTATTGATTTTTTTAAAACTGAATTATTATTGTGGAAAACTTCTTAGATAATGGTGAACACTAGTTCAGTCTGTGATCAGGATACATTTACTGTTATCAAACAGTGCTTTTGGGATTTTGGAGGGAAAAGTGCTTCACAAAGGTAGGCATTATTTAAATAGAACAAGTCCATTTTCTTTGTAACTACTTCCTTTCACTGTGAAACTTTCTATTTATTTATTTATGTATTTATGTATTTATTTATTAAATTAGACTTCAAGTCTGATACCAAACTATCAATAAAAGGGTATTGTCAGAATTGATACTTTATTGTCAGAAATGGTTATATAAATGTACTGAAAGTTTATGCAACTGATAGTTGAAGTTTTATACCTATAATCCTCATTGCAATTAAATATAGGCATGTTAAATGTTTTATGTTTGCATGCATACTATGGTATGACAAACTAAAATACACAAAATATGTTCATTTCTAAACAAATGCAAAATTATTTTTTGAAAAACAAGTAGAAAACTATTTAATATATTGTGTTATGCTATAAGTAGACAATCATCCTGACTCCCAATCTGAGCTAAGCAATTTTTCAATGCTTTTGAATATGACACTTGAAACAAGTAATAAGTGAAGGATGAAACCCAAAAAGAAATCTAAGCTTAAACTCATGCTGATCTATATAGAGAGTTAGGAGCCTTTATGCTTTGATGTTGCTTTAATCCACTTTTCTCCAGTTGTCAGATATAAAACATCACGGGGCACATCATGAGCTCATGTAATTTGTTATAGTGCTATTGAAAGTTAATGGAGCTGAAAGGCCAGCTGAAGGGCTGGCCCTGTAACACTTCAACTAATGTACACAAATCTGTAGAGCTGAGCTATTACAAGTCCCTTCCTCAGGAATGCCTTTCTCAAACACTTTTCCATTTGCACTTACAATGGATACATCACGTCAGATTTGAGGAAAAAGGGTGATGTCTTCTGCTAATTAGCTACCATAGAACCAAATGAAACCTGAATTGCAAAGTGTAGAAGGTCAACTTCTCCAATGCCTATTCTGGCATTCACAGTGCTCCAATTTATCTCATTTAGCAAATAGTAAGAAGCCAGCTTTAACTTGCAATGAAGTTTCATAGTCCTAGCAATGGGAGTTGGGCAATAGCTTCTAACAAATCGCTACCTACTACTGTACCACTGCTTTTTCATGAGTTAGAGATTGTGTCACTGCCTCCAGGACACTGAAGACAGCAGGAATTCAAAATCCATTTTAAACTGGACTGACGAAGAATCGTAAGTCAGCTTTCTAAAGAAAGGTGGTCTTGTATCTGCTAGCGTAAATAGGAGTGCTGTCTTTTTCCTAAAAATATACTTGCTGTACTATTAGCAGACATAATTTTCTGGTATTTCATTAAATGAAATACTGAGGCCAACAGTGTGAGGCTCCACTAAACCATGTGCCCGATCCTGCACTTCTGTCACAAGAAATGTAGACAGGGCCACAGGCTGGGGGAAAGCAGCCCAGCAGAAAAGGGCCTGGGGGTGCAGATTGACAGCAGCTGAACATTGGCTAGCATGAGTCCAGGTGGCCAAAAAGGCCAATGTCATCCTGGCCTGTGACAGCAGTTTGTGTGGCCAGCAGGACCAGGACAGGGACTGTCCTCCTGTACTGGGCACTGGTGAGAGCACGCCTCAAGTGCTGTGATCAGTTTGGGCCCCTCACTACAAGAAAAGCCTCGAGGTGTTGGAGCGTGTCCAGAGAAGAGCAGCAGAGCTGGGGAAGGGTCTGGAGCACAAGTCTGGGGAGGAGTGGCTGAGGGAGCTCAGGGTGTTTAGCTGGTGGAAAGGAGGCTCAGGACAGACCTTGTACTGCTCTCTACCAGAACCTGAAAGGAGCCTGAAGCCACATGGGGATTGGCCTCTTGTCTCAGGCAACCAGCAATAGGACAAGAGGATATGGCCTCAAGAGGGAGGCTCAGGTTAGACATCAGGAACAATTTCTTTGCTGAAAGGGCTGTCAAGCATTGGAATGGGCTGCCCAGGGAGGTGATAAAGTCACTATCCCTGGATGTTGTGGTGTGCTCAGTTAGTTTATTCCGTTGCTCCCCTATTTTATGTAATGGTTCTGCCCCTGAGAGTTTTCCCACCTCAGTTATGCCCGTCATGTTGTTGCCATGGTTTTTCCTGCCCTGAGCTGTGTCAATCCCTTTAGTTATATAATCCCCCCCCTCCCCTTATTTCCTTATATGTAAACTTGCCTCTCCTCCCTGGGCCCAGTCAATCACTCCCTGGCACTCCCATTTTTCCAGAGAATTCTTCACGCTGGGAGTCAGGATTGGCTGTGGTGGCGGGGCCCCTCCCGTACAATGTATCCATTGGGTTGTCCTCAATGTCTATTTTTCTAAGTTCACTCCCTCTCCTACCCCGATTGGTTCTCTGTAAATCGCTCCCTTGGATTCCTCCCCCCTTTATAACCCTGTTTCAGCCTCTGTTCGTGGTCACTCCCTGGTTGACCTTCGTTGGGTGTTAAAGCTGACTGTCCCCAGAGTGTGTCCTGGCTCTTTTATCTCGTCGTCCTCGCAGCTTCTCTACTTGGCCATTCCGGTGATCCCGTCCTGCAGGCACAGCCCAAAGCCTCAGACGCTGAGGGGTGCCTGGATTGCAGTGGGGCTGTTGGCCGCCCTTCCTGCTAGCCGGACATAAGACCTAAGGCCTCGGACTGCTGCACCTGGAGGTGTTCAAGAAATGGCATGACCTTTAATGCCATCGTCTAGTTGGCAAGATGGTGATCACACAAAGGCTGGACTTGATGATCCTGGAGCTCTCTTCCAACATAAGTGTTTCTGGGATTCTGTGATATTTTATTCTCAAGAACCTTACACTGCCAACATGTCTGAATTAATACAATCTGTGGGTATACTCTTTGCACCCCTTCCCTCCTGCTTTGCAGGACATTTGGGTGAGTCCCAAGTATTGTGGTTTATAATTTCATCATTAGGACCTGATCTTTGAAGTCCAGCTTCATCAATGTACAAGTGTGTTTTCACTTTGACAGAAATATAGCTCCTGAACTTCATATGTGCTCTTTAATGAAAAGAAATGTTTCCATTGAGATTGTAACTTGATTTAGAAATTAATTTTTGATGAGATTATAACTAGAAAATAGAAGTTGAGGTTTTTTTTAAATAATGCTTCTGAAGACCATTAAAACTGTAAGTACATAAATTTAGCATCATGATTGCACAGAGTCATACTAGGAAAGGGTTGAGTAAGGTTGTGTGGTCTGTGTCCCATGTTCATTATCTTTAAATACATGTGATGTTTCTGAAGGTGAAACAGGAAAAAAAAGCCAAGCTCAAGTGTTGTATATGTCTTGTTTCTAAGCAGGTCTCAGTATTTTACAGAGAGAATAACATCTTGATAATTAAATTGCTTCCACATCTGTGCAATGGTGTCAGCAGGATATTGCCATATTGCATATGTTTAACAAATTACACATAATTTGTCTTTATATTTTCATTATGGAAATTGCATTCGTATTATTCAACAAGAAGTACCGTCATGTAAGAATGAGACAAGGAAATGAAATAATAAAACTGATTTTGAATACTTGCAAGGTACATGCATTTTAACAAAGACAATAAAAATCCTGCTTTGGCAAGTTACAAGAGAAATAAACAAAGCTGGCATTCTGACTAAACTTATTAATGAAAAAATTATTTACTTTTGTACTGTTGGAAGTGTTTATAGCATTAAAAGATAGAAAAGAAAATGCAGTCCAAGGGGAATGCAAAACTTCAAGGTTTGATGAGGAGTGAGACTTGATGGAACAGCAGTGAATATGCCACAGAGCTTAGGGGCATAATTTGAGTTACTTGAAATTGCAGGTTAAATTTAATTGTGATTGTTATCAATTGTTTAGTGAAAACTGTTTTTTGATAAGTAAACCTCTATGGGTTTTTTGGATGGGGAAGAGAAGTAAACAAACTATCCCAAGAATAATTTCAAACAGTGATTGGTTAAAAAAAATATGGAAAATAGGTTCTTCTTTTCTGTGTGATGTAATAAAACTGTTTTTCTTTCAAGTAGCTTTAGTCAATACCCCATGTCTGTGACAAATAAAGAGATTTTAATTTTTTTCTGTTGCTCAAAGCTAACAAAGTACACAGAGCTGATACCTAGAGGTAAGGACAACACCTGAGAATACAGTTCCTTACAGATTAAGGCAGGTTGCTCTGTTTAAATATTTGCATGGCTGCATCCTCCTAATTCTTATTCTATCAATTTGCATCCAATTTAGAGTGGTGCCTCAGGTGCTCATTGATTTCTGTTCTCTGTTACCAGTCTCCTTTCATTCTGGCACTAAATACAAACAGAACATAAAAAATGAAGTGTTCCCTGCAGCTTTTCCTAGTAAATAATTTTATTACTTGGCATTAATCTAGACTTTTAATTAGAGAAGTATACTGATGAAGGCGTCTCTCTCTTCATACAGCAAAATATGGGTAGATACCACAAAGAACAGAAGCTAAATTTAGTGGATAGAGAGGAATATTTCTGATTTCTGTGAACATGTGTAAACCTATAGACAGGCTCCAGGCAGCAACATAGCTTGACAGCAGATGAGGACAGGTTCTGGTCTCAACAAGGGCACCTACTCAAAGATCAGCACTCAGAAAGGGAACAGGACTGCAAGGCCCTTTGGAGAACATGGCTTGGCATGAGATGGAGTCTTCAGGAGTTATGGTCTCTGCACTGAGTCTCTAGTGTCCCTCTTAGAGACACCCTTGCTCTCTTCTCTTTTAGGAAAACTATTACCCATAGAAAATTACAGGTTTTGCTAGTTGAATTAATTTTTTTGATCTTTGGAAAGCCCCAGTAAATTAACCTTCCTTTAATTTTACACTTAGGAAAATTGTTCATGAACCATAAAAGAGATAATCTGGACTTAGCCAATGGTGTTGCCTTTCCCTATTTTATGGTCCTGGGCCTAAATTCTGGGAATGCTCCTTTGGGGGTTAGGTTTCTTTCCTTTTGTTCCTTTTTATTTATAGAATTTTTTTCCCATAAGTTGCTATTACACATTAACAACTAGGTGCTTAAGGAAACAAAAGGAGCGGCCATGCTTAGGGCAGGAGAGCATCTGGATGCACTTCTTCTATCTGGGAGTTTCTCTCTGAAGGGAGAGATACCAGGAGGATTGGGTAGGTAAAGGACGGGGCTGGGGCAGCTGCTGGCGCTCTTTCTCTCGGCTCCGGAAGAGGATGGTTGGAGCTGCTGCTTGGGAAAGGGAATTCACTGCTGCTGCCGGAGCCCAGCCCAGAGCTGCTACTTCTGCCTCTGTGAGAGTAGCCACGGAACTGGGACCTCATCAACACCCACCTCACTAAACACGGCACTTGTGCCCATCTGTCCAGGATCCTGAGCTCACTTCTCCCTGCCCTGCTGGGAGCTGGGCTGCCGCTGCTTCTTCAGCTCTGCTCTGAGATTTTGCTACACTGTAGCCCCTCACTCCCTGCCTGCTGAGACATCCTGCCAGCCCAGCGTGCTGTTTCCGAGAGTCCTGCTGGGGCACGGGGATGGCAGCCCCAGGGTTTGTGGAGCAAACATCCCATCTCCTTCATCCCTTCCCGTCTGGGCCCAGCCGCCATTACCGTGTGCGCCACAGCGCCCCCTGCAGCCGTGCCCGGAGCCGCACCGGGGGGAACGCGCCGCGGCCCGAAGGCCGGGCCGGGGCTCCGGGCTCTGCGTGGGGTCAGTGCCAGAGCTGCTGTTGTTTGTTTGGCTTGTTACACACACTACTAAAGAACTGCTATTCCTATTCCCAGATATTTTCCTGAGAGCCCTTTAATTTCAGAATTATTCAGAGAAAAGGAGATTACATTTTCCATTCCAAGGAGAGCTCCTGCCTTACTTAGCAGTCACCTGTCTTTCAAACCAAGACAGTCCTCCTTCATTTTGTGCTTCTTTGCTAATGTAAAGTTGCCATAGCACTGCTATTTCTCATGAGCATTGTTTTTGCAACTTTCTGTGAGGAAAAGGTGCATACCCACATCATCCTACTCCAATGGAGAGTTATGATGTCAGTGGGGCAGGTGGTCAGGGCCTGTACAGAACTTTTACCTATTCATGCCTCTGTATTCAGCCCTGGTGAGACCGCACAGGGGGTTCTGTGTCCTGTTCTGAGCTCCCCACACAAGAATGGCACTGAAGCAGTTCCAGTGAGGAGGGTTACCAAGAGACTTAGGCAAGCATATGATGTGAGAGAACTGATACTTTTCATTCTGGAAAAGACAAGGCTAAAGGAAGAGTGCTTGTCTTTAACTCTTGAAGGAGAGGTTATAGGGGAAATGAAGCCAACCTTGATTCAGAGGTGTACAGTAAAAGGACATGACACAGTGGGCACAAGCTGTAGCAAGACAACATCTAACTCAAGGGAGGAAAAATACATTCTCCAAGAGAATGGTTAAGCTATGAAAAAGGTTGTCCAAGGCTGTAGAGTCTGCATCTTTAGATATATTCAGAGAGTAACTTGACAATGCCCTTAGAAACTGAATAGAACTCTTAAGTTGATCCTGCTTTGTGTAGGGAATGGATAAGATGACCTCCAGATGTCCCCTCCAGCAGAAATTATTTTGTTGTAGCATGACCTTTCCCATTTCCCAAGCTGTGTAAGGACAGAATGGGGATCTTGCTACCTGCCTCAGAGTACATTCTTCCTCCCCCTCCTGGGTAGATTGGTATCCCACATAAAGTTCCCAGTGGTACTTCACCAACAGCTGAACAACAGAGATAAGTGAAAGATTATAAAGACCTGATTTTTAACAGATAGTCATCATTATTAACGAGCACAGCCCAAAGAGGGGGAAAAAAGTAAGCCTTTTAAATTCAAACTAAAGTATAGAAATATTTTCACTGGCTTTGTTCTTTTCTTTTTGTGGGGAAAAGAAAAAAAGTGAAAACCAGTGCTATAGCTATAGCTGTTTTCCACTGCATATTTAATCCACCATTACCTGCATATGAATTGTGCACAAATAAAGAAATGAGGGACATGAAGCACGATTGTTAACACTTCAAAGAAGATTATTCATCACTATGGGAGGCATCAGACATATTCCACTTCTCCAGATCCTTGAGAGTGAAGATCTGCAGCTTAGAATTCAACCAGTGGCTTTCAGCTTTTGACACACGCTGCCTTTATGAAGTAGAATTGAAGGAGTTTGAATGCTTGTAATGGATCCCTCTGAGAAACAGGATAATTGGTATGGCATTGGTCTGCTCTATTCCCTCTGCCTTTAGGGTAACTACTACATTCTCAGATTTCCCTTAAGATGAAAGGACTTTGGCTGACAGATGCCCTATACATTGAATGCATTGCTATAATCCAAACCTGTATGAGGAGGAAAAATTTCAGTTCCCCTCGAGTTTTAAGAACTGTGAATCACATATCTGAAGAGAAATAACACCTGTCTAGCTGTAACTCAAACCTATTTCCCCTTTTCTTTTATTCACTACTGTTAAATCAACACCTTGTAGAGGAAGAAATTGCTAAGAGCTACATTGCTCAGATGGATGTTCATGTGCATCACCTTTTGTTTCAATGGTGTTTGGATGTTTAGCTCCAATTTTCTCCATTTACCCAAAATACTGATGTCTGAATATTGCTGCATTAGGCTGTGAGAGCAGCTGAGCAGCACATGGAATATTTAGCATCCTTTCACTTAGGTAAAAAGTATTTTCTTCTTTTCCATACTTGTCTGTCTTTTTCTTAAGCTCCATTATTTGTTTATCTAGTTTTCCTTCAAAACATATTCTTCTTACTAGTTCTTATTTACCCTTTTATTACTTTGTAGTTTCATTTCTATCTCCCAGTCAGTTTTTTGTCCTTGACATTTGCATGTTGCATTCTGACCTTATCTATTTATGTATTTCTTCTTATTTATTCCTTTGTTTCTGTTTTTCTTGTTTTATCTTAATCTGTCTTTGCACTTGCCCTTTCTCTCTTTGCTGATACTCTAATTATACTTTCTCTTATTAATTTGAACCTCTCCTTCCATGCAGAAAATGTCTATTTGGTATTTCTCTTCGGAGTGACAAGTCTACATCTATTTCTGTTTTGCCACAGATCCTTTCTAGGGAGGATGAGAATATGTCAGTTTCTTGCTTTCAGTTACATGAGCTCCATATCCATATATTAATTTCCCATTTTGCTATTTCTTTACTACTGATGTCTTGTTCATCTTCTCCCCTGCAATGAATGAAATTCCACTGTAAAGTCAGCTATCAGTAAGAATTATATACTGATTATGGTATCATCTTCAATCTGATTTGTTCCTATTATGCTTAAGTCAAAAAGGTCAGGTAGAAATGCAGAGACATTCACAGATGAGCAGAATGTTGTGTTTTTGCTCTATACACCAGCACAGAATTCAGACTGGAATTTTAGCCTGCATAGATTTTGAATGATCCAAGGAACTGAATAATTAAATTAGCCTGGCATTATCACAAAGAACCTTAGAAATGCAAAGGAAAGCCAACCAAAGCAAGAGTGTAGAGTGTTTGCCTTTTTGAGGATAATGTTTCCTTCTCTGAAATGTTATTTTATACAGTCAGGATCTCTGCTGGGTTACCTACATAAAATAAAGTTTTGTTTGCATCTAGCTCAGACTAGGTCACTTTTTGAAACAGATGAGAAGGGTTTGGGTTATCTCAAATGTTCTAAAATGTGCTTAGTATGAGAGTAGAAATAACAGTTGATCTCTCAATATATATGAAGTTCTAATGTTGGGAGACCAAATTCTAAATCCAATCAAGAAAATAATTTAACTTCTCTGCTAATGATTGGATAATCACTGTGGAGTTCAGAACAGAAGTCAAAGAAAGATTTGTAAGAGGTGTAGAGGGAGAAAAAGGAGATTGCAAAGGGCACATTTCTGTGTCTTGACAGGTTTTTTCTTTGTCACTTTGTTTTTCCTGAGGTAGAAGTACTCTTTTTTGTGATTTGAGTTTCTTTATTTTATCAGCATCTTGCTGGAGTACAGAAAATGCCTTTTTTTTTTTTCCTTTTGCCTGAAGTACAGTCTACTTTAAGGAATGGCTTTCAGAGAGAATGGTGCAAGTGCATCACTGAACTATTTGCTAGGACAAGTAATAAAGATATTATAATAATGAAAGTTACATCACTAGAGAAAAAGTCTATTCCATCCAAGAAAATGTATAAACTGCAGATTTTCTTCAAAAAGCTTTCTTGTAGTTTCATTGTTAATTATAAGGCAAGAATTGTTTTGATGTTCTAAAAAAGTCCTCTCAGCAGAGAATGAGAACACAATTACACTATTCTGTCTCTGTAGACAAAAGTATTCTTGACATTAGAGCCTAAGTGCCAGAAAACCTATACTCTACTTTGTCTTCAAACATTTCAAGGATTTCTTCATAGCAGTTTTCATGGTGCTATGTTTTGGATTTGTGACAAAAATCAGAGGCACCAGTGCTTTAGCTATTGCTGATCAGTGCTGAATGGGTGGGGGCCTTTTCTGCTCCTCATGCTACTGAGGAGGCTCGGGGGGCACAAGGAGTTGGGAGGGGACACAGCCAGGACAGCTGACTCCAAATGCCCCAAGAGAGTTACAGGCCATATGGTGTCATGCTCAGTGCATAATCTAGGGGAAGATCATGGAAAGTGTGACATTTGGAGTGGAGGTGGTATTTTTCTTCCGAAGTAACTGTTATGTGTGGAGCCCTGCTTTCCTGGGCATGGCTGAACACCTGGCTGTGCATGGGAAGTGGTGAATGGATTCCTTGTTTTGCTTTGCTTGGGACCACAGCTTCTCCTTTCCTCAATAAGCTGTCTTTAGCTCACGTGTTTTCACACTTGTACCCTTTTGAGCCTCTTCCTCCACCTACTGAGGGGGACTCAGTGAGCATCTGTGTGGGGCTTAGCTGCCCTGTTAAAACACAGCAAATACTGCAATCACAATGCACTTCAAGATGTGGTTCCTTTATTGAGTGCCTGAGAAGAAAAAATATGTGATCCTTTCACAATTTAATTATAGTAACCTGTAATAATTGTGACAAATAGGCTAGTAATTTGAAATAAATTACAACAGATAATCACATAGTCAAGAGACAAAGGCAGAAAAACACAGCAGAAAAAAAGAAAGGAAAAAGAAATGTTGAAATACTTCAGAAGATATTTCAGTCTCCTCTCCCTGGTGGCTTTGTTTTCCTCTCCTTCCATTATCTTTGGTCACTTGTCTAGATCATGGCTCTTAGAGATGTTCAGACAACTGACAGGTCCATTAATTCCTTGAGACCATTGATTCTCATTCTTTCTTTAAGGGCACTGTCAGGAAGGTATAAAAATTGGAAAGCTCTTTGGCTCTTGAGGTGCTGGTTTAATACATTCTTTTACAAGATGTCCAGTTAAGTGTTTTAAATCTACACCTACAATACCATATAAGAAAAGTTTGAGCCTTAAGCTGTTTTTTGTTTTTAATTTCTTCCTCCCTGAGTGGTAAACAAAAATAACTGTTAGAAGAATTGAGAGAAGTACAGACCACTGAATACTCCCTCTTTGTGAAGTCTTATAGACCTTTGTCAGATTATTAGCATTTTTCTTTATTAGGCACAGCAGTAAATGTATTTTACATTACTATTATTATTATTATTACTATTATTACTATTATTACTATTATTATTACTATTATTATTGTTGTTGTTATTGTTGTTGTTGTTATGATGTTAGCATCCTTGAAACCTCTATCCCATTGATTAGATTTGAGCAATAATTTTGAAAGTTTTTAAGAAAGCAGTAGCTACAGAACATGAATATGCAGCTATGTGGTATGATCATGTGAAAAATTTGGAAGACCTGTCTAAAAGCAGATGATATTTCAAAGCTCACAGAAACTATTTCAGATCTATCCAGCTACTTTTTACAGGAACACTCAATATTTGTTTCAGTACTCTATTTGAACACATCAAGAGTGTGCTGTCCTTTCAGTTTCACCCAGCTCAGTTGCACAGTGTGACAGCTCACTCAAGGTCAGGAACACAGTGTGTGCTCTCTAAAGTACAGGGAAAGGGTTGGGGAGAAAGGAAAGGAATAGGGAGACAGATTTCCTGGTTCAGGTTTGCACAGAGGCTTCTGACACTGGGATGATTTGGACAAGTAATGTCCTGGCCTTGGTGACAGGGAGAAGCAGCATGGGCTTGGAGATAAGAACTTGATCAAATGTGACTGTACATCCCCAGGCTCGGTCCCATGGCAGTTTGTTTGAAGGTAACTTTAATGTATACTTCATGATCACTGTTTTAGTAAACTGGAAAAGATTTTTCTCTTTAATTTTGTCAAACTTTCCGTGTGCCCTGCAAGGTCTTGTCACTGATCCAGTCCTAATTCTTAAGTATGGAATCCTTCAATCATGTCCCAAAGTATTTTGTTGCCCTTTTGATTCATGGTATTGTATAATTTTGGAATTGCATACAAATTATATAGCTTAGGACTGTAATAATAAATTGTTGCTGACTAGTTTTCCATTTAAAACTAATGTTACAAGTGGCTTAGTAACAGTAAAATTTGTATTCAAGTGCTCAAAAACATTAATCCTAAAATAAAGAGCTAATTTAATAATAGATTAAATGAACGCATGATCTGCTTCAGCACAGTAGGTGATCAATGTTTAATACACCCTTGCTAGATTTATGTAAAGTCTAGTCACACCCTTCATTAAGATATGTTGACAGAGAAGTTCATTTAGCTGGACAAATACCAGGATTCAAAATCCAACTCTTAATTATGTTGTATTATATATGGTGAGTGAATAAGAGTGTGGACATTAGCAGTGAATAAGACTGTGGACAAATTGATTAACTGCAATTAAAATACTTGTGCATCTGTAAGTCTATCCTACTTGTCTGAAAATGAATACTGCTTTGATGTGCAGCAAAGCATTTACCCATAAGCTAACTGTATGCAATGCACACTGTAATTAGCAAAATGCATGCTTTGTTTTAATTGCTTCAAACACTGGATCAAACTGCAAAAAATATTACCTGAATGATTGTAACATGTTCATTTTCTTAATCATAAATTTTGGGTTGAAAAATAATATCTCATCAAAGAAACTGAAGATTGGAAAAGAAAACAAGGGCTACTTTCTTACTGTATGTACTAACCTGTGGTAATATCACTGAAAATATCATGATAGCAACAGTTTTATTCATAGGATCTCATGAAAATGCTACTTTCTACAAAATGAAGTATTATTAGAAATGTCAAATGTGTAAATGGATTTCCATTAAAACACCTCATAATTACACAGATTTAGTTTCTGTTGGTAATAAATATGTATCTGTATGACAGAAAACTGTAGTGTTTGGGGAGAGCTCAAGTGTTGCATGTGTGCATGTGTGTGTGTGTGTGTGTGTGTGTGTGTGTGTGTGTGTGTGTACACTTCAGAATAAAATCCTAACTAGTGCAGAAATGAGGCACTAACTGCACCTTCACTATTCAAATAAATAACAGCTATCATTGCATCTAACCCTTTTGATAATGGCCACCAATTCCTTGGACAAATTGAATATTACTGATTAGATTCAAAAGACTGCAGTGTAATTAAATGAAATTTACATAAGAGCATCTCTACTCCCATTTAAACTGCATGAGAATTAAAGAATAAGGAGGCAGACAGAAGCTTCTCACAAGACTTGTAGATACAGTTTTTCCAGACCTCTGCATTTAAAATAAGGTGAATGAATAAAATCCCCTGACTAATACAAATTCACCCTGTCTGCTTGGGAGAGAAAGAGGCACCAGAGACTTGTCATATCTATTGTGCATTAAGTGAAATATTTCATCACTTATTTCTGGGTAATCAAAAGAGCTTTAGCCCAAGTGTAAGTTTGCTTCATTTGTACCCTATCACTTTTATTCAAAGCACTTCCTCTTTATCTTCCCCTTGTAATAGGAACAATAAAAGAAAATGTAATTTATGCAGGAACGTAACATTTACAAAAGTTTTTAGATCAATAAATTTAGTTTTCATGACACAATATAAAAGGGATTTGCTGTATTGCATGCATGAAAAATGCATTGTTTAGTAATCATTCTGATATTATGTTGTTCTAAATGCAAAGCTTGATGCAACTGTGCTATTAAAATATATTCCAAAGAATATCCCAGGGGTCTCTCTTGTCATTTTGGTTCAAGCTGGTGTATAAATTTCCAGTTGTAAAGAAATATTCTAAGTTAATCTTCTCAGGAAGTAGCTGAATGGTCCTCATGAGTCCTTGCAAGGCTTATAAAGACAGTTTCAGGAAGAACTTTTTCTAGCAAGATGTGTATTATATGAATTCCAACACATAATTCCACCCGTAATTAAGTGAAACTGTACTCACAAGTCCAAAGCCCTAGAGTATTTCAATGTAATTCACAGATCGGAATAGAATCCTGAAAACACAAGAAATAGAACTGAATGGATTAATTCTGTTTGAATTTTTATTGTAATTCAAGGTGTATTCAACCTAATTAAATATCTCAAAAGAAATCTCCTTTTATATACAAAACTGAGCTTTATCTAGCAAGACACATCCTCTGAAGTGAAGCAAGATCTCTACTGGTGTAAATTTGGAATGTAAGTTCTGTCTTAGTGTAATTACGTAGTTGAAATTGCCAAGAATTTATTATTTATCATTTCCCTGTTGCATTTTGTCTATGGGATGACACAAATAGAAAAACTCTGGTCATTTTAGCAGTACTTCATCACCAGTGAAGAGTATCAGGCAGCCAAGGATTTTCACACTTGACAATAGTGATCAAGGAAACTAATACCAATTTATACCACGAAATATCGCAGTGATACTGTGGGCAAATAGGCTTGGGTTTTCTCTGAAGACAAAAACTGATCCTCTTCTGTGAAATCCTTCAAAGAATAGAAAAGAGACAAATATGTAGCTGTCCCTACAAACATGACATTTGTTTTGAATCTGCTCAGTCTTTGCATATATTGGTTGAATATATTGGTTTCTCAAACCCAGAACTATTCTATGAAAGCCTAATTCAAGGAATAGATGAGCCATTACAAAAGCTTATTAGCAGCCCTTTTTTATCCCCCTTTAAAAAAAAAGTTACTTTATTTTTACTTTTATTTTTACCTTTTTTTTTAAAATATTATCATAGCACTGTTTTGCCTTCCTGAAAGGTTACGACATTTCATGCATCTCATTTCTTCCTCCTCCACCCTGTAATCCTTTTTAGGCACATATATGCCTCTTTTCTCACAGATATTCCCTCTAGCATGGATTATTTCCTTTCCCTTTAATCCTCACAGGCTCAGATGTTGCACTTAACAGTCTTACACAAGTTTGCATAGAAAGCCTCTGTTTAGTTGATGTTGGTCACATGGCTGCCAGGCCAGTTGGACAGAATTCAGGCTGGATAAAAACTGTGATTTGTGTAACAGGGAAAAATTACTAAATTCACATTGTCATAGCAAATGAGGATTAAAGGCATTTGATTTATAAATGATGTAATTATGTGAGACTCGGAACTATACAGTCAACAAAAAAAATCCCAGATACCACATAGATTTATGAACACCTACCTCTTGCTAATACACCAGTTATTACTACCTCCAGCTCACACTCACACAGCACCACACTTAGTTACCCCCTGGTAGCTGCTTAATCCATTGATTGTCCTCTTACTCTTGGAGACATGGTCTGTCTCAATAAAACAACCAGAGATTATTTTAAAAAAAGATTAAAAAGTAAAAATAAAACACTTTAGGAAAGGGAAAAAATGGCTATTTGAGAGGGAAAGAGAATTTTAGAAGTCATGACTGCCTATGTCATGAGTGCCTATGCCTTATTTTATTCAAATACATACATACATGCTGAACTCATTAAAAATAGATATTGTAATATTTATTCAAATACATACTTGCTGAACTCATTAAAAATAGAGAGTAGAAACTGAGTCATCACAAAAAACAACTGGTTGTAATTTATGAACCCTATTTCTTAATATATGCAAACTCTTTTAAAAATCACACTTTACAACAAAATTGTAATTGTAACAAGACACTCCTGTGTGGGAAATACGAAGAATTATTTCTTATTTTATTGCACCAATGGCACTTGTCGTTAACTGCATGCCAGGCAAGAAATGACATTCCATTATTCACATCTCACAGTGTCATCTTACTTATCCCACAGTGTCTTTTGGTTCACATATTTTCCTGCATTGTCAGCATTTCACAGGCCACTGAATGCAAAGGAACAATGCAATGTGAGTGCTCAAAGCTCTCACTGGAAGAGCATTTTAAACCTCATCCTGCAAGTGTTTTGCTGAAGTCTCTTCCCCCATAGTTAACTTAGAAGAGTTGAAAGATTGAAAGCTTTTGAACCATTTTACAGTTTATCCACTTGCTGCTTTCATTGCACAAGGCCATTTTTACTATATTTTGATGTTTTTCTTTTTGTGTGTGTTTAGTTTGTTTGTCTGTTTGTTCTTGAATCACAGTGTTCTGGCCTGTTGGGATAGTGTAGAGTGCTTTTGAGGCTTTTCTGTCAGAATATGAGATGATGGGCAGGTGATAGAACTAACCTCACTCTGAAAGCCTGGTCTGAGGAATACCACCAGACCGTGAGCACTGACATGCATCAGAAAGATTTGTCATATTCTGAAGTTTAAATATAAGGCATTGCATTTAGATTTGGAGAACTCATCTGAGTTCTCCAGATCATTTGTGAAGAGCAAATGCAATTTATTTAACTGGTAAAACCTTGCAGATCTACAGGAACAGAAGCAATAGCCATACAGATATAAGTGGTAACAAAATGTGTTGTATGCAAACTGATTAAGAATTGGTAAATCTAAACAGTGTTTTAAGTTGTCAGTATTCATTTAACACAGTTTCAAAGAGGTTTGGAGCTAAGCAGTTCACGATGTTATTTTTTGAAACTAAGTAGAACTTTTTACATCTTTGCCCAGTTCTTTCCAGAGATATGTAATTCTTTTTTAATTACTTTGACTTTTTCTCTGCTTGAAAGTTATGTTAGAAAATATCTATCGAATTTATGGTTTTGATCTCTTTCTGTGCAGTTACAGATACACAGTACTGCTGTATTTGGAACACAGTTGTGTTTAGCTGAAAACAATATAAAAATAAACTATAAAGTTACTTCAGAAGGAACTTTTTAACATGAAAATAATATCCTGGGAGATCTGTTGAATGAGTCAGAAGCAAGATAACACTTGGCTAAGAAATGAAATTGAAAGGCTTGTTAAGGCAAACCTGTGTGTTGGAGCTTGGTTTGAAATATTACAAAAGCAAGAACAGTCAGACAAAAATATATACGTTTGACTGACCCAAGGATCAAGTAGCTGACCATCTGGGACATGGATAGATGATATTGTTTATCTTATGAACATAGGAAAAAATATTCCAAGTAAATCATAGAGATTGGTTTGTTTTCACACTTTAGCAGTCCACAGCAGCAAGAGACATACAATAGTATGTCCTGCTTCTTTCCATCAGGAATATTTTATTTTCATGGCATAGACCACAACTTCTTTATGTAAAACTCTCTTTTTTAACCTTCAACAAATTTTAGCTCATAAAAAATAGTTACTTGGATAAATGTGAAATGCTATGTTTTAATAAATGTGACTTAAACCTTCATTTTTTATTTTGTTTATCTTCATATTTTATTCTGTCTTTAAAAAGAAATGAATTATAATATTATTAAGATTATTTCATCCAATATTAAGAAAAAAACAAAAGAGATAATGAAGATCCAAACTAATTTCTGTGTCTGTTGTATTTTAAAACCAATGAAATGCAGCACCAAAGGCCAAATCCTCTGTGCATTGATGGTTGTCCACTGTGCTCAGGACTTCCTGTCATGAAGAATAGTTCATAGAGAAACTTAGCACGTTAATCTTTGCCTAGTACAGGAGTCTCTGCATTTTACAACGAAACATGCACAAATGTCGGTATCTGAGAATGATGAAGTTGAGTTTGGTAACAATACCTAAGAATGTTGATTCCTTTGGTGGCCTAAGATCTCTTTGTTACTCATGTAGCCAATTAACAAGATATTTTCAACTGATGCCTGTATGTGAGCAGTATATGAACAGAGATCCAAAGTCCCCAAACTCCAGCACTGATCCTCTGCTGACGGTGGTTGCAACAGAATCTGGGAAACACAGTCATGGAATCATAGAATCATAGGTTTGGTTGGAAGGGACCTTAGAAACCATCCAGTTCTAAACCTCTGCCATGGGCAGGGATGTTTTTTATTAGAACAAGTTGCTCATACATAGCCTGGTTCAATCTGGCCCTGAACACTTCCATGGAAGGGACATCTGCAACTTCTCTGGGTCTTCTGCTGGTGTCTCATCACCCTTGTAGTAAAATATTTCATCCTAATATAGAATCTAAACTTTTCCTCTTTCAGTTGGAAGCCACTCTTCCTTGTCCTATCACTACATGCCATTGTAAAATGCCCCTCTCTGTCTCCCTTGTAGGTGCTTTAGGTGCTGGAAGGCCGTTCTCAGCTCTCCCGAGAGCCTTCTCTTCTCCTGGCTGAACAGCCACAACTTTCTCAGCCTGTCTTCATAGGAGACGTGCTCCAGCCTTCTGATCTTAGTGGCTCTTCTCTGGACTCACTCTAACAGGCTCACATCCTTTACTTGTTTGGTGTTCTGATCTGGAACAATTAAGAAGCAAGCTCTTTATTTTCCATGCTAGGCACTTGGAAACTTTGTTTACTGAAGTTTGATATCTATCATAGTCTGGGAATAAATCTTCAGTAAAAAGTAGACAAGAATTTTTAATGAGCGATTATGTTATTTTTCTATAAAAGCTGTAAGGTTGTTAAAACTGAAGTTGTTCATAGATTCTGTTTCCACAGTTTTGATGGGCTGCTTTCTCGGCTGAAAATCTTAGTGAGAGACATCTGTTCCATATTACTCAGAAATACAGCAGCATAATAATGTAATCAATAATGAGTGGCTTACACATAATATGTGGGAAATTATATGACTAATTTTCCTTATTCAATAGTCCATTGAATTTATTACCTCTGATTTGGAAAATTCATGCTCAGGATTATGGCAGGGACTGGAGACCAGCCTTATATGTTTCCACTTTACTGTTATAACAACCAACAGAGTGTGATAGCTGTAGCCTCTGTATTTCTTATGTGCTTTACTTTGTATTTAGTGTGATAAGAGTTTGGGTTTTTAGAGAAATTGAAAATATTTTTTGAAAAATCCCATTTTTTCTAGATATGAATTCTGAAGTACATGAGAGAGAAAAGGTAGCAAAACAGGTAATTAATTCTACCAGTCCCTCTGACAGTAATAAATTCCCAAGAAGGAAGATAGCTCTGAAGATGTTGCTATGCAACTGCTTTCAAATGTATATAAACCTGTTAGTTGCTGTTGTTTATTTTTGCAGCCAATATGCTCCAAAGGTAAAAGTAAAAAATCTAGGCCTGGAATTGAGAAGTGTAGCCCACTGCTACCATTTGACATTATACATATCAATTTGACATTTGATATTTTGAGGGTGCTCTTTGAAGCTGAGCAAGCTCCATGTTGAAATGGTTTCTCTGGTCAGAAACTGCAGCCACACCATGGCATTGACTTCTATGACCTTTGAGTACAAAGCACAGTGAATTTGAATTAATTTCACCACAGTTTCCCTTTCCCAAAATGTATTTAGGCAGGCTCACTCAGTGTCCCCAAGCAACTAATTCAAATGCCCTTTATCACTGAAAAGAAACACTTTATATTTTGGGTTTTTTTACTCAGGAGACCTCCTCTGTCTCAGCTTGACCTGCCTATTGAGTGCAATAATACCCTTGAACTGTCTCTCGCCCTGTTTCAGCCCATCTCTTTTCTTCATTTCCACAGCACAGTTGTATTGCCTGTGAATTCCCATTACTGTTCTTGGCTGAGATCTGCAGTTTCTCAGACACTGCAGGGAGAGGCATTGAAGAGTGTAATACCAGATTTAATGTCACTTAACTACTGGGAAAATTAAAGTATTGCTTTATTACTGCTTCCGCTGCCAGCCCAGGGCGCACCAGGAGAGCCCTTACCTCACGGGTGGAAGGAGTTTTGGCTGCTGGGACTCAGGACCAGCTGAGAGCTGGTGCTGCTGAGGGTGGTGCCTTCCTGCTGTGACCCTGGGACATGCTCCTGGACACCATGAGGTGGCCGTGGCCAGGGCTGTCCCTCAGCCCAGTGGGGACACTTCCAGCTGAGACTCTTGCCTGCCCTATCACTACTATGGGCCATCACTATGGGCCTGGTCTCTGCCTGGCCTGTCCCACCCCAGCTTTCTCCTTCTGCCCTGATGGCCCTGCTGCTGATGGGCTCTGGTTGCTTGGCCCTGCCCCGAGGCCCCTGGGGCGGTGGCTCCCAGGCCTTGGCCTGGCCCTGGTCATCCCAAAGAGCAGGCATTGCCTGGGGGTCACAGAACAGCTGCTGGTGGTGGGGGCCAGGGGAGGTCACCACATCCAGCCCTCTTGTTCTGGCAGTACATCCTGGAGCAGGCTGCCCAGGGCTCTGTACAGCTGGGCTTTGAGAGTTTTAATACCTCCAAAGGTGCGGGTGGCACAAACTCTCTTTGGCTGCCCTTGCTGTGTGGTTTACACCTGGAAGTATTCAAACAGCTTATATTCCCAGCATATGTCTGGGTGCTGAATATGATTTTAGGCTTCTAACTGAATCAAATCTGAGGATTTCATTGTAAGTGTACCTTCCTCACTGCTGTCTCTTCAGAATTTCTTACGTTTCAGATATCTACTTGCTGTGACTTCTGCCTGCCTGCTGTATCTCAGAGGCCAGAATATTTTTCTTGCTTGGAAGCAAAGAATCTCCTTCCCCAGAGGTATAATTTTGATCCCCATCTTAACCTTTTAATCTTAACTGCTTCACTTCCATGGAATGATGGCATCAACACAGATTTTTTAAGTAAATCACCATTGTGGTTTTTATATTTAAGAATTTCTTTTTATGGGCAAGAAACAGAAATTTTTAAAACACATCTGTTGGATCAGTCCTTTCAGAACATACAGTGCGAAAACAAACTATACAAACCCTAGTATGGATGGTTTAAGTTGTTGCAGAACTACTAAGTTGCTTCTGTATATTTAGAGAACATAAATAAACAATAAAATCTCTAAAATCTGTATTCTACAGATTTTTAAGTGTTCTTTACTTTTCAGACTTAAATTTTTAAATTTCACTTTAAGACTATCATGTCCCCTTCTAGATCTTTTCCCTTTCTGTAATATAGTGCAGTAATAATATTTTTGTAATCATATATATACACATACCTACATATACACATATATATATTTTCCCCCCTTCTTATTTCTAATTATACTATGAACTTTTCAGGACAAGATTCTTGAGCCTTTATGAGATAGTAATTGCAAGCACAGAAGTCTGTCAGAAAGACTTGCATGGTTAAAGGAGGTAACTGTGGTAGCTGATCAAGTGGGAAGGACTTTCCTGGTCTTTCTTAGCTCTTATGCTGTTGATGTTTTGGTGGAGACTGTGAGTATCTTAAACTAGTAAATTAAATAACATCACTGGTTCTCATCATTTAGTCTTTTTCTCTTTATTTCTCCATAAAGAAGAATTATGACTATGGGACAGTATCTTTGTATTTCTTTCGGTTTATATGCTCACAGAGAATATTTTATGGATGCAAGATTAAGTGGATTTTTTATTAAAAGAAGTAAAATCACAGAAATTCACCTGATACTTGTGTTGGAGAATTTTGATGCTATCAATAGCTTTTGAGCCTGCTCTTAGTTCCTGCCCTGAGGGACCCTGATAGAATTGTCTTCTGTAACAATGGACTTCAGTTTTTTTCCTCTGTTCCTCATTAGAAAGATTACTGATTACAGATTACATTGAGAGGGCATTAGTGATCTTTTAGATTACTTTTAGATGGAAATTGTTTCAGTTTTAGATTACTGAGGTACTTTGTAAACCAGACATTTTTCCATTGGAAAACAGTGAATAGAGTGGTAAGGCAAATTTTTACTTTCGTTTTGATAACTAGAAGATACATTGCACAGGTAAAAGCATTCTGAGTGATCCTAGTAGTAATCTGTCTGGATAAGGGTATTCACAGATGCTGATTGTGGCTCTAGAAGAACTCCATTTTGTTAGGAAACCCATTGAGTAGACTAATTGTGGAGTAAACTGTCAAACTGAAAGACTGCCTCATGGCTAGGAAAATCTGCAAAGTTGTTTTATCAGTTAGCTAGTTAAAGATGTTCAATGATTTTAGACAATAAGCAATTAGAGAAGCTGTGAAGTATATGGTACTTGTACTAAAATTCACATTGTCACTTTTGGCATATTTGTTAGATGAACAAAACAAAACAAGAACAATCCCACAAAAATACCCGTCTCCTCTCCACATGAAAACCCCACCCAAAAAATCCAAACCCAAATCTCTTAGTGAGAATAGCAGAAAATACTTATCTTAATACTAGTCCTTTTACCCTCCACTAAAGTTCTGGTTATTGTAGACAGTCTTCCATCCACATAAAACTTAAAACTTTTTTCTTACCTTTATTTTCATTTTTCATAATATTGATCTCACATGTCACTATAACAAGTGAAAAACAAGTTAAAATGAACCCTTTTCAGGTGTTTCAAAAAGAAACTCTTAGAAGAGAAGAAGCTATAGAGCCAGAACAAGAGCCCAAAGCACCAAACATAGCTCTCTGATCTTCAGGGCTCTGCCAAAATTTAAGTTACAGAGCATCTGCTTCTTGTTTCTTTCTTACCTCTCAATCCTCACCCTAAAGCAGCCCAAACCCTTAAGTGTATAGTTTAAGGCTGAGATTATTCTTATCATGTGTGCTGCAGCCACAGGAAAGGAACAGACTTTATCACTAAGGAGAACTTGGAGATATACCACTTATGTTTTTGACATCTTCCAGTAAAGTCAATGAGAAAATTTTCCTCTATCTACAGAAGAGGATCTATCTACTTTGAATATTCTCAGAGGTTTTCAAGATGTGAACAGGCAGGTGAACAAGGTTTTTTGCATTATTATGTCCTGTCTGTTCTTCCTGTGGAAGTAATTTGTACAATAAAGAATATCTTCATGTGTTACAAAAGTTTCACCTGTTTCTTATCATCGGCAACATATGAAAATACTTGTTTGCCACTTTAGCTACTTCAGGTAATACCAAATAGAAAGTTTGCTTCAAATTACCAGATAATGGCTCATCCTGGGAGCAATCCAAGGTGTAGTCTTTGAGTCTTTTCATTATTTCTTGAAAAGATGCTATAAGAACTTAATTTTATCACCAAGGTCAAGATATTCAGAGTATAACAGATTATAGATAATTATTAAATTTTCAAATTATGGTTATTATTCCTATTCTTTTTTTGCTGTGCAGCTGTACCAGGTGGTTATTCGATTTTTGCTATTAGGGAGGTTATACTCAAGAAAATAATTGGCTTATATGATAGCATGTTACTGTTTCCTGAGCCACAAGGTTTCTTACTATCCTGTGTTTCTCTGATTCTTATACTCTGGTCTAAGAAAACATTTCTCTGTCTGACTAGAGGATTGGAGTCTGTTCCTCAGCCAAGGTCTGCAGGAAGCTCTGTATTTTAGGCAAGTTATCCCTGAGATATTGCTTAAGTCTGTATAAAGTCCCATAGCACTAAAGCTGTGAATGTCCTCTGCTCCCTCAAATGATACTAGGGCTTGTGAAACAGCTATTTAAATGTAACACCTTTGGAATATTACACTGTGCAGAACATAACAGCATCAGTTTTTCCTGTGAGTGAAACTGCTGATGAAGTCTCAGAGAAGAGGTAAATTTCTTCCTTCCTCCAGCCTCCATAAGCTCCTGCCTTTGATGTCTTTTCTGAACTGCATACATTGACTTCAATTGCAAATCCAGCTCATTATGTGCTTTGAGCTATTCACTTCAACAGAGCCTTTTGATTAACCAGAATAAGAGTGTGACTCTCCCTGGTGTTCCCTAATTCATGGTAAGCATTAAGAACAAGTTGCTGCTGTAAATGACAGTGGATCAGACAAAGCTTTTATATACATCAGTTACCTACTACTGCAGGCCTTGTTTGAAATTCCTAGTGCTTCACAACAATCTACCATGCAGCCTTGTGTCACACTGTAAAGGGAGTATCAGGATGACTACACAGATGTTCCTGCAACCCCTACAAAACCCAGGCCTTTACCACAGAGACCATCATCCTCCTTAATGGATTCTATGCATAGTAAATACAGACTTAATGATGAATATCTAAAATCACTCAGGGTGATAAGGCTATTTTTCATCCTCTGCATGTTGTAAAGGGAGAAAATTGAGAGACATATGCCTTTAAACTACAGAGGGAAAACTGCTAATTTCCTGTGTGTGCAGAATATTTTCATGGTTTGTTTGCTTTTATAAATATTTGTTAGCACCTGAACATATTTGAAGGATTGGACATGGACAGTCATTCCAAGTAGATAAGCCTATTTACAATAGAGATGATGAATGTTGTTCTATTTTTCTATAATATTGTGTTATACTTACGTTGGAAGAATTTGGTCATCTTAACATTACCATAATGTATGAGAAAAGCTGGAAATTTTGAAAATTCTATTCTGTTGCAAATGTTAAAATTTTTATTTTGATAGTAAGTAATTGATGAAATAGTTATATTAGTAATTGGATTAAAAATTGAACTATTGTAAAAGAACAATATTACTTCAATTTATTTAATTTGAGGAATGTGATGTAAATAATAGACTATGTAAAAATACTGGACAATATTATGTTGTGACAAAAAGTGTCATATTTTATTTCATTATATTAATTTGACTTGACATAATGCACAGATGATATGGTTTAACCATTACAGTACATTAAATTAGTATAAAAATTTGCACATTTTGACTTTGTTGAACCAAGAGTGTTTCATAAGGTCAAAACAAAGTATGTTAACACTAGCAGAGTATGTTACTTCTGCTATTTCTTGTACTTTTAAAATTACTCAGGTAAAAACCTTCAATTCTATCAAGTCATCATTTTCTAAAATGATGCAGCAAAACCTTTTCTAGCAACAGTAAAATAGGTGTGAGGACTGTTAGGTTAATGAGTCTCATCTCCTTTGTTTTTATCCAGGCAATACACCTTTACAGCAGCTGAGGATCTGCCCTAACGTTCCTGTTCATCCTCTTGTTATTCAGTGCCTTTCCTTTCACCATGGTGTAGGGAAAGCTAGGTTGAACATCTCAGCTTTACATTTTGGTTTTGGTCACTGATGTCTGTCACAGCGAACTTCTTAGTCACAAGCCAGCTGCTGAGAAAACTGTCTGACACTCTCTTGGGTCTTTCTTTGATGCCTGACATTTCCAGTTCCCCAGAGGAATGCAGTTGTCATGAGAGGTCA
Organism: Zonotrichia albicollis; assembly: GCF_047830755.1. Classification (NCBI taxonomy): domain Eukaryota; kingdom Metazoa; phylum Chordata; class Aves; order Passeriformes; family Passerellidae; genus Zonotrichia; species Zonotrichia albicollis. The sequence goes on from NC_133822.1 coordinate 65,980,014, forward strand.
TGGTCAGGGGGACTGGGAGCATCTATTAGGTTGCCAGGGCCAGTCACATGCTGGCCTTTAAAGAGAAGGACTGAGACATGGAGCCTCAATTGCATTCAGCTGGGGGCCAGCACTGAGAGCAGGGATGCAAGGATGCACTTTTGATGGTCGGGTCTGCCAAGCACTTACAGCTTGTTGCATTCTGCAAAACATCAATATCTGGAAAGAGAAGGTGAAGGAAAAATAAAGACCTGAAACATCTGACTGTGTTCCAGTGATCTAGTTGTATGCTGTCAGGGTGCCTTTGAGGGATGAAGCCCTGGGGAGGGGAGCAGGGACCCCAGGGGTGGCTCACACAGGCTGTTCAGTCAGGGGCTGTCCCACCCAGCCAGGAGCAGGGAACACGCGGGACACTGGGACAATCCCAGCCCCAGGAATGAAGCATGGCCTGAGGCAGGAGTGGAACATGGGCATGGCTGTGGGGACTGGCCCTGCTGCGGGGACTGGCCCTGCTGCAGCATTTCTAGGCAGGGAGAGATTCCAGGGGGCTGGAATGTGGCTTTGGAGCATGGAGCAGGATGGGGAGAGCCACGAACCAAGCTGGACAAGGACAATCAGGGAGCCTCCAGATGCTGAGAGTACAGCACTATGATCTGTTACTGCAAGTAACAGATTTATTAATTGTAAGTCTTTATCAGATGACTATTGGAGGAAAAAAATGAAGCTTTAAATCAATTATAAAACTTTTTCTTTTTCCTGCAAACTGACCTGAGTGAATCTGACAAACATTGGTGACAATGAAAAGAAGGCTTTGTTTAGTGCCATCTAGATGTCCTTAAGAGAGATACCCAAATATTCTAAACAAAGTCCAAGTTTGGTCTTGAACCAAAGACCTCCATGCATTCTCCTCAGAATTTTAATTGAAACACAAATTAAGACAATGCAGGAGACGGCTACAAGCTGCCCATCAGGCCCTGAGAATCAGCTGTGGTTCAGATCACCCTCTGGAGCTCACTGCTTCCAAAAAGTAGGTGGTAGTTTAGCCAAATAAGGGTTCCTAGGATGTACAGTAGATGTCAAAAAAGACATACAGAACTGGAATTTTGTGTTCTTTCCTTTCTAGTAGTTTTATTAAAATATGAGAGACTGTATCTGAGAGCATTTCATACAATCTCTTAATGTGATACAAAACAAAAACAAGATTTCCAAGAAACCAGCCTAAACTGGTTTCTAACTTCAGTTGATGGTAACTATAGGCAAACTCATGTTCAGTGAAAGTTGGCATTTCTGTACTTATTTCATGCAAGGGTAATTGGGCTTCATGCAGAGTGAGACCAGGACAGCTGGCAGGGTTCCCTTCACAATGCCACTGCCCAGGAGATAGGCTCTCAGTTGTTTGATGCAGAATGGCTGTTGTCTCTGTGGAAACAAATGCAAGTTTTATTCTTGTACAAGTAGGAGTTCTGGAAACTCATTTAAAGTTGTCCCTGTGCTTTAAAAAGGAAATATTGATCTATTTTAAACTTTCAAAATTAAGTTGACTTTAATAGCAGTGATTTTAGTGTCACATGGAAAAAAATTACTTTGAACAAGGTTTGAATACCTCTTTGTTGTCAATAATTTATGATTCATAACTGAAATATACTTCTATATTTAATGCTCAGAATAAATATGGGATCTCTAATAAGAAAAAAGAACAAATTTGAGGAGTGAATGGTACACACTGTTAATGTGATACAATAGCTTAGACCCTTGGGAACTATTTTTCAAGCCTAAAAATACCAACAAGGCGGTGTGATCTAAGAGTTGTAAAAGCAAAATAAATCTAAGAGCTTGGAACTGACTTTCTAGTCTCCAAGAATATAAATTGCTGCAGCTTCTTGTGTTGACATTTATTTACCATTTTGCAGTATGAGAAAGAGCTTCAAGATTAGAACAGAGAAAATTAAATTATGTTCCCGTTCCTTTGGCTGCTGGGAGGATTGTGTTTTAGAGATAGCTTTAAAGGTACATGGTCACTCTTAAAAGCCAGTACCTCACTTAATATAGTTTATTCATAAAAAAACTGTCCTGGAATCACTCAGCCAGAACTAAAGAAATAGACCAATTTTGTTGTCTAATAAATAATTGCTTATTCCTGAGGAACATTTAGAAATAGAAATAGTATGTAGATGATGTTGTCAGTTTAGGGGCTGATAAGAACTTCATATTAAATTCCAAAGTCCAACTGAGGATGCAGCTAAGACATGCAGCAGTTCCATATCCGAAGCAGCACTGTTTTAAATTAGGTGAGATTTTCCACAAATAGCACTATAATGAAACAAAGGTAATTTAGTGTGTTCTGGCTAGACTGAATTTCCTGTCTACAAAGATTCATTGTAGCTCTTTGTAATGATAAAAGCCTTAAACATCTTTTATTAATACTGCTTTAGGTAGAATTTCTATATAATATTTAGGCATGTAAATATCTGAGCAAAGATAAGAGGGATAAGGTGGTAATAAAAAACATAAGGTTTTTAAAAGGAGGGCTGCTGCAGAGCTTTGAATTTATATTAAGCATTTAGGTAATAAAACATTTATACCCAGGTTTCAGGCCTGTAAGAAATGACAGTTTTCATAGCTTGTTTCACTGACAGTGATTGATCCAAAATACACTGTTTATTTTATCCTGATACAAAATATATTTTGTTTCTTACAAGTCTTGCTGAATTAATAGATTTTTTTTCCTTTTCTGTCAAGTTTTTATAGTCTAAATTTCCCTGAGAGAAGACAGAGAGGAATATGTTAAAATTACCAAATAAAGCATGGAGATGGAAAATATTAATTAAGTGTTAGAGAACTGACATATCATAAAATTAGTATGAAAAATGAGTAATACAAAAGGAAACGCTGTGCAGCATGAAGTAATTTGAATGCTTTGAACAGAGATCAGTGCCAGAAAGCTCTAACTCCTAATAATAATGTAAGGAAGATTTAGAAAAAAATGGCATCTAAAACTGGGAACCATAGAAATTTATTCTGTCTCTTATGCTATTATATGTTGAAAACTGTGGTTTTGAAGACTGGTTTTGAAGACTACCATTGAGAAGTGTGGTGTTTTAATTTAATAGCTGATTTTTCTGGGAAAAGCCAACCAGCAACTGCAACTCCTTCCTCTTCACTGCCCCAAAGGAAAGGGCCTTTCCATGCCAAAATGGAAACAGGGACAGGCATGGTTGCTGAGTCTCATATGAGTCATGGTAAGAAAAGAGCTTTTTCAAGGCCTCTCCCAGGCATCCTCTGGGACTGTGATTGCAGTCACACAGAGACTTACTGACATCACGGGTGTTTTTCTACAAGTCCAAATCTGTTTATTCTTAAAACAGTTTCCAAAACCATGTTTTATGTGAGAAGCACAGCTTACACATCTCTCTAGCACATCTTAGGGTATGAGCTTTGTAACAAACTGTGAAAGAGCACAATCACACTTTTAGTGTCTGTGTGTCAGAAAATACCTTTATATTATTCTTTGCATTGCTGCCATATGTGATGCTTATTTAGGAGATATAAAGCATAATCAAAGATAAGCATAGGATGTCTTGTGCAGATGTCTCATTTTGTTGATTGCTGAGGAGGGTTCTTGGGTAAGGCAGCTCCTGTAGTCACTCTGGAAGAGCAATTACCTTGAGCTGCAGTCATTCAAATGGGGCTGTAGTGCTAGTTTACATAAACAGTTTAGGAGCAACAAGAAAAATTGCTGTGTCTGGAGCAGACTAAATGACCTTTCAGTCCAGAATCATGTCTTTGATAGGAGCCGTCTCTAGAAAAAGATGATAAGGAAAGGCTTCATATAGAGGTGCTTCCCTTGATAAATGTCCTTGCTTTGGAGAAACCGTAGAGCAAATATTTCCTGAGGTGAAAGCTGTTACTGCATCTTTTGAATAACAGTCCTCAGCACACTTTTCATCCATGATTTGTGTCACTGTCTTTGCAAGCATTTATACTTTTGACATGCACAGCACCTCATGACAATGCATTCCACAGGTTTATGACCTATGTGGAGAGGTTTTGTTCCTTTGTTAATTTCATACCTTCAACTTATTTAACAGGAGGGTATAAAGCATAACCACAGATCAATATTGCAGAGACACAGGGCCATAATGGAACCTCCTAAATACAACTGAGTAAAAATAAGGTAGAAACTTAGAATATGATTAAGTGATTCATACCATTATAAATAATCTGTTCTCTCCTAAATTATTATCCCTAGGGAAAACAGGATCCAAAAATAAATTGAAGTATGTTAAACACAAATGTACACCAGGTTAAATATCTTTCTTGAGTGACCCCATTGACCTCCCACTTAAGCTAACAGAAAGATCTCTTAACAGGCAGCCCAAGAACTCTAAAATTCCTGTCATTACTGATACTGTCCAGCCTTATTTGTAATTGTGGTAATAGAAAAAGTTAGGTGAGTTCTCTGCAGCTCTATGGATAATTGAGCTCTTTTCATTAGCTTATGCTGATAAATCATGGTAGGTTTGTGGCAGAGCACGTAAGGGTTCCCTGTTGTGTACTTGAGTGTGAACTCTGAGACTGTCTGAACATGTGCACCAGAACTCTGGGCTGTTAAACCTTGAGACTTTTTTCTTGTAAGAAGTAAAGAGGATGCAGAAACAGCTCTTTCTGGTGATAAATCATGGTAGCTTGGACATTCTTCTGAAAACTGGAGGTTTACTGATTCAAGAGGGTTTGGTTTCTTTTATTTGTAACTTGCTTAGAGAAAGGTATATTTTCAAAAGCCTGTGTTAAGCTTTTAGAACATGGTGAGTGTCTTTGTGTATGAGTAAAAAAGACATCTCCTTTCAACTATTGAAGAAATAAGTAAGCTCCCTCTCCAGTCTGCTGCTTGGAATCTTGTTTCCTTTAGAGATTTCTTTCACAAAAATTGTTTGCTTGAGCTGTGAGCCAGAGTTAATAGTTACTGTGTATTGATATTTTGAGCACCTGGTTTTTCAAAGCTATAAAAGGAACTGCATTACAATCAAGCTACTGCATTTTCCAGGGCTTGACAGAATGACATTTCTCACACCTTAGCCCCAAGCTTTTATACCTGAATGTTCTAACTTTCTAATGTTGACAAAAGCAAGTAACAAAGCAAATCTTGCTACAGAAGCACTAAGTTACACATTCCTTGGTGTCTGCTCACCCAGAATCCTCACACACAACTCAGTGGTCTTCGGCTTTGTATTTTCCAGTAGCTGGGGCAGCACAGTGGAGGATCTTTCCTGTCAGCATTACTAAAGAATAGAATAGATAGTTAAGTTTGCATATTTATTGCAACTGTGGTCATTTCCAAAGTGTAGCGTTATTTATTAAAAGACATGTTTACATTACCAAATTTTCTTTCATTTCATTAATTACCCCAGCACTTCAAGAAAAATGGGGTGGAAGTGCAAGTTTTTGAATTTTAGTGAGGTTCATATAAGGGCAAGTTATGGTCGCCTCTCTAAAAGGAGAAGAAAAGGAGGGAGAAAAGCTTTAAGGGAGTTTGCAAATAAAAGCTCTTCTTTCCTTTTCTCTCTATGCTGGATCTTCGTTTAATCCCTAAACATCTTGCTTGTATCATAATGGTTATTATACATTTAAGTGTAAATTGCAACTTATATAAACTTAAAACTAAGGGGTTCTCCTGTTTAAGGTCAATGTGATTTTCCTGTCATGTGCTAAGTACATCTAACATACTGTCTGTGACATCTGAATATAGAGAGAGATTAGAAGAAAGGTTTCTGTTCTCTTCCTTCTAACAATTAATCTAAACCTTAGTTGTTTTTATGCACTATTTTATCAGTATTGTTGCTATCACTTTTTGTTTTTCCCTATCTCATTTCAGTTTTTCTAGTAAATTGTTATCTCAACCCATAACCTCTGCCTTTTTTTCCCTTTCTCACCAGGTGGGGTGGGGGGGAAGGGAAGCACCTACTTGAGGCATAATTTCCAGCTGGTTTTAAACCACAAAAATTTTAAACTGAAATGTTTTCTAATTATTCTTTTAAATAAAATTCTGTAGGAAAATATTGATGCTGATGTTAACTAAAAAAGAAAAAAAGAATATGACTACCAAAAGTCTAAGCCCCTTGTTTGAACAGGGTAATAAGAAGGTCTATTTTAATTATCCCCTGATACTATTAGTTATCAATTGTAAAATACATTTCATCTGCAAAGCATCCTGTATTATGAGAGCTGGTGTTTGGAAGCTTGTGCTAGTTAAATTCTGATTCTTAATAATGAAACTTTTAATGATGAGGATAACTAACCAGTGGTGGAAATTAGAAATGTGGTATATTCTCAGCTTTTAAATCAACACTGGATAGCGTTTAAAGAGATCCATTATGTCTTACACAGAAATTATAAGATTGGTATAGAAATTGGTGCATAATTTGTCTGCTGTAAAATAAATAAGAATTGATAACAATATTTTCCTTTTGTTTTAACATACATAATCTAAAAATAATGTGTTTGTTTAATCTCAGTTCTTAATTACAGTACTCAGCATGAGTTGCTGAGATCAGAAAGGCCAAGCCAGATTAGGATTTAATAAAATGCAAGTTAGAGCACTGCTTTCAGATTTTAGGATTCTGCTGTATCATTGTTAAGGTCAATGACTGAAAATATTTTGATATGGTAAGGATCTTATTAATTGAAACTTAATGACTAACATCCTTACCTATTAATTTACAGCTATGTATTTAAATTTATTTTAAATTTTTCATGTTTCCATCCCCACAACATATATATAGGAAAGACAGTAATTTTTGGTTCTAGTGAGTATGACTGCTTTAAGGACTTAATAAAATCAATTCAACAGATGTCCCAAATTTAGGATCTCTTTTTGTGATCTATCAGCTACAAGAAAATGGGAACCAACAGCATAGGGACATAAGAATCTTGAATCCACAATGTGACGTCAAATACATGACACAGAGATGCTGAATAGCTCTTTGCAAAGAATATTTTCTATTTTCGGAGAGAACAAGAGAATTCCTGACCCTTTCCAGACTTGACTCTGGATATCTTTGGTGACTGTGTAACAAGTATCACTGTGAATTTTTTAAGAAGAATTTCCAAATCATTGCATTTATCTGTTATCAAGTCACAAGAGCAGATGGGATATATGAACATAATAGGCCAGTTTTCATTATGATGAAGACTATACATGTGTGAAACTTATTTAAAGTGAATAAGTCCTAGAGGTGTCCACCTTTAGGTCCCTTTTCAGGTGTACTTAAACTGGGTGCAGCTTACCCAATGTCCAGCTCTGGGTAGACATGGAAAACCTGACTTTCAGACTCCTCTTTATGGCAATGTAGGTGCAGCTAGTGTGTCTGAAAGGAATGGGTGCAATACAGAGATGAGCACAGTCTAACAGAAGCTGGACTGTTGAACAGTAAAGCAGAGTATGATCATTGAAAAGTTCCTGAGTGAGCTAGAGAAATTCCTTCAGTTTGAGTAAGTCCTGAAACAAAACTTGTCATTGGATTTCTCCAGACATAATTATGTTCTGCACACCATTTTCATGACTTTGCACAGGAACAGTGTAATTCCACCCTGCTTCATTGTGGACAAAGAACAGTCCATTTACATTTATAAATTCTCCTTTTTGCTTGAAAAATATCTGTGGCTATTTCACACTTTTTGTTCCAGTTTAAAATATGAGTACAAACTTCTTTAGACCCAAGAAATATGAATGAAATTTAAGTGAGTCTTCTATTTTCATGACTTTATCACTTAATTTACTAGAAAGTTAATATGGATGATTTGAATCGCTTAATAATCTGACCAGTGGGCTGAAGGAAAAATTCTGGATGTAAATGGAAAATTACAAATTTCATTTTTAATACCAGGATATATTTTCTTATGGCTTAGAAACTCTGTTGGTGCAAAGGAAGAAGAAGGAAGCTTTATGCGCATTTGAAAGCCAAGCAAGTCAAAGTCCCTTATCTGTTCATTTGCTAATCAGCTCCTGCCCCTGTTGATCTACAAACATCCATACATGAATACAGATTTTTATAAAAAGTGGGACAAAGATGCACTGCAGAGTGAGTTTATGGTCATGACACTTTTGATCTTGACTATTTCTTATGAGGGATTTGTATTTTCCAACTTTTGTTAAGAAACACAAATCAATGTAATACTACATTGATCAAAGATCTATTGTCTTTAAAATGGTACTAATAACTAAATGAATTCTGCTGCTTTTAAAATTAGATCATTCAAGAATGTAAGGATGCAAATTTTTCAAATATTTAGCTTAAATGTACTTAAAATTGATAATGAATTCTTCTTTATTTTTCTTCGCACTTCAGGATTCTTCTTATTGCCAGCTAAACATGTAGTCCATACTAATAACAGAAATTTGTCGACTTGTTAGTTAAAATTCTCCTGCTACTGTATCTTTCTCTAGGGAGGACACTATTCAACAAAATCTGAAGCTCCCTCGTGTTAAGGAGATAATTCTACCCAATCTATCCACTTCAGTTCCCTCCCTCAATAAAAATGACAATATCCTAATGCATAACACTTGAGAATAGAAATTGAAATAATCACTTATAAATTTATCCACAACTGACAGCTTTATTAATCTCTGTAGCTGTTGTCATTTGATAAAGAACAACATATGATAAAAATTCTGCAAATTGCCTAATTAGGCATTCTGCAGCAGAAGAGCTGCTATTATAACAACCAGTAATCAGGTAGAAGACCAAAACAATAACATTTGTCTTGGAAGAGAAAACTCTTTGAGAATCTTCCTCATTTATGATGATCTAGCTACAATCAAGGAAAGAATAATGGTTCTTAGTCAATGGCAATATTCTGGCATGTAGCTATTACTGCTAACAGATGAAGAAAAATTCTTGTGTTTGGCAGGAAATCCCTCTTGCAAAAATACCCTGGAGCACATTTGTTACAGCATACACAGAAATATATCCTAGAACCTGAAAGCAGTCTTCATCAAGAGAGCAGGACTTAGAGGAAGGAGATCAAGAAGACTTTCTTCTTTCCCCTGTCTTTTGAAGGAGAAACCTAACTAATTTCAGTAGAGATATCCAGGGGAAAGCCTTTAATGCAATTCCTTTCAAACATTAATAATGCCTGAGTCAGTAATGTATTTTGTCTAATGGGGTTGATTTTTATGAGGTCATTGTTTGGCATCTTAGTATGACCTAGTTGCCAAATATTAGTAGAAAATAGGGCTTTGGTCCTTTGAGAAAGTGTGACTAAAAATGTTTATTTTCTTCAGTTGACAGTAAATGGAGCCTAGGCTAAGTAGTTAACACTGCAAACACCTGATGTTATGTGTGATACCTTAGAATGTGTTGTGCCTCTGTGTTTGCTGCTGGTGTATATATATTATCTCATTGTCAGTGCGTCACAGATACTGTAGTCCTTCAATTAATAATTAAATTCTCTGGAAATGAAATCACTACCAAGTTTTGTAACTTTCATAAATCTGCTTTTTAAATGTTGGCTCTTTTATCTTGCCTTTGTTTGTGTAAATGGCATCTACTTTTCTTATTAAACTACCATTATCTCAAACAGTGAGCTTTTAAATCTTATTCTTTTCTGTCCTCTTGAGGAGTGCGAGTGAGAGACAGAGAGGCTGAGATTTCTTGCAGACAGGCCAAGTCAACCCATCACTAAATCAAAAGCTGGATGGCAGGAGAGCAGTGGATATTTTCTGTCTGGGCTTCAGTCAGGACTTTGAGACCATCTTCCATAAGATCTTCATAGAGAAGCTGTTCATATGTGGGCTGCAGGAGCAGACAGGGAGGTAGATTGAAAACTTGCTTGGCAGACAGAAAATTATATGAAAACCCCATACAATTATTGAAAAAGAGACCATTTATATTATTTCTACAATAATAAATTGAGTATTTATTTTATAAAAGTATTTTAACTTTTCCAACTTAGGCTTCTAAATACATGTACAGACATGAGTAATACCTTAGAGTTAGAAATGAATACAAGAAAAATAGGTTATTTATCTGCTTATAATGGATTTTAGTAAGAGATGTGGATACAAAAATAATATTCATAGTAATATCAATAGCAAAATTCAGGAATATGTACCTGACACAGGTACTGGGTTCCTCATGACTAACTCAATTCATACATACTTAATGGAAAAGCAGAGAACATAATAAACTGCATTACAAATACATAAGATGATGATTTTCCTTAGGGAGAGGCATCTGAAACCACATTATTTGGGCGACTTGGAAGTGTCCAAGGCTTTCAAAACATGCCTTTTATCACATGCAGAAGTATTTTATACCTTTTGAATTTCTCTGGACATAATTTTGTGGATCTATATTTTTCTAGATTTCTTTGGAACTGGAAAAATCCCATTATATTCTCTCATAATACTCAAGCTCCAATTTGCTGTTTCTTAAAAGATGAAATGTACTTTGAAGATCTACTGTGAGCTATTGACTTTTAAGTTCTTCTGTCACCTGTTGACACTTCATTTAGGAAATATGCCAGAGAAGCAACCCCTACCATAGCTCTACAGACCTTGTATTTTCGTTCAACCATGTATTTTCATTGAGCTAAGCAGCTGTGCAAAATCCTTAGCAATTTGAGAAATCCCTTTGTCTTCTCTAGTCCTGCTAGTTTTTTGAGTCCAAAATAATGAAATGCTATGAGTAGAAAGATTGGGGAGGACTTTTGTTGGTTTTGGGTGTTATTTGTGTGTGTGAGAATAGCCTCTGGCAAAATTAAATACAATACAAAAAAAAGATTGAAGCATAAACAAAATCTACAAATGGCATTAGTAAAGCCTGCAAATGTGATCTTTAGTAACAATTACATTATTGTGCAAAACATAAGTATAATTTAGAAACAAATGAGAGACCAAGTTGTTACCTCATTTTTCATGATTTTTTCTTCCTTCTTATAATTCCACCTTTCCAAAGTTCTCTTTTTAAACACTTTATCAGAGAAAGTGTGTACCAAAGTAGTTCTTATCCAATATAACACAGAACAAATGAGAAATATAAAATAAACGATATATTCCTTTAGATAGAGTTTGTTATTTTTATGCAATGAAAATGTATTTAGATGTGAATCTCCAAAGGCTGCTATTATTGTAGTACATTGGTAATGTTTTGGAGCCAAAATGGGTGATCCCTTTTTTTTATTTGATTGTTTCTAAATCTGTTTCCACACTTGTTTGTGCATTTTTCTCTGATATAACTGTGCACCTCTATTTCAAGCTTAGTTTAGTTAAAATCTGAAATGCATTGGATGATTGATTGGCTTGCTGGACTTAAGTCTACCCTGAAAATTGGCATGACCTGACCTTGTAATGTTCTATCTCTCTGCCCTGTCATAGCAATTTGAATGAGACCCATATTTTAATAGCCATTTATAGTGCTCCCAAATGCCAAAGCTTGTCAGCTTGGCTATGGCCTTTACAATTATGAGTGGAATTGCTTCCTTGTGCTCAGGAATGGCTTTTATGCTATGCTGTAACCTGATATAGATTTTTGTGTATTTCCTTGCTTTTTAGAGCAAGAGTGAGAAAACACATATCACATCAATTATAACTTTATTCTTCTTCTATCCTTACCTCCTCCCACTTACACTTTATGGCTTGATTGTTAGGTTGTTGGTGTCTGGGCTTGTAGCAAAGTTAGGTGTTCCAGATTCTGCTTGTCCCTTTCTTGAGCACAGCACTAAAATGGAGATTCTGTTTCTTCAGTGTCTTTCAGAAAGGTTTTACACCAGAATGAATAGCAAGCCGGGAAGGAAGCCCACCCATTTCCTTTGCTTTTGGAGGTACTGAGGAAAGACACAACGTAAATTTTAATTCTGGTTCCTTCCTATCAAGAAATTCTACCAAGAACTTCACTTATAAGAAGGCTGAAAAGAATAATTAATACTGCCACTAAGAAGTAGTTGTTCTACTAATATATCCTCTTTCCAGTGTCTTTTTTCCAGATATATCCATTTTTCTGGCCTCTGCGAAGAGGCTGAGGCTGCCCCCTTGCTGGACGCATCCAATTCCACCTGGAATGAGCCCAATGCAGGGCACAGCTGACCTTATCAGCAATAATAGTGGTGCTTCTGGGAAAAATGTATTTAAGCAGAGGCAGAAAACACCACATGGGCAGAGGAAACAACAACAGAGGCAGCACACAAGTCAAAGGAGGAGTCAGTACTCCATGGGAGGTTAGGTTTTTCCTTGTGGCCTGTGGGTGACCTGCACCACAGCATGCTTATCCTTACACTTAGTACAGCTTTCTTTTCAATGAGAAAATACCAACATGAGCCAACCTGAAGTATTTTACCACTCACATGTGTTTAATGAACATGATTGAAAAGCATGAGAAAGAACAGGAATTTTGTGGGATCTGAAAGTAAAAGATTATAAAAAGTGAGTAGTGAAAAGCCTGAAAATTCCCAGTGTTCAAAGCAACAAAAATAATGGAGTGAAATGCTAGCTCTGGTTGTCATGCAATCATTATTAGCTCTCTGTGGGTGTTGTGTGAAGCTCCAGGAATCTGGATCCCATTCTGAAAATTCCAGACATGCTGAGGCAGTGTGCATACAACAGGTCCAGTTTGTACTGGGTGAATTAGTTAATCAGCAGGAGATGCCTTGCACACAGAGTCAACTGAGAAGAAACTCAACTATCAGGTTTTCTGAAGAAAACTTTCTTTGAAATTCTCCCACTATTGTGTCAGAATTATTGTGTCTTTGTGTTACTGACCTTCTAGGTGTCCACATAATGTGTCCTCTGACTTGTGTTTGAGCTTAATCTTGGAAATAAGGTTGATTATGTGTATTTGTATCAGTTCTGAGCTAGGATGAGTATAGCTTCTGCTGAAATAACGCATATCTTTCGGCATTTGCTATTTCCCCACTCTGCCATGGTATTTACTGCACTGTTTATTTCTCTCCAGGTCACATTAGAATGAAATGTGCTGTCATCAGAAGCCATGAAGTGCATCATAAAATGCCACATGTTGGCCCTACCAGTAATAGATGCAACTCCAGGACTTCAGCAAGGTGTCCTTGCTCAGAATAAAGTTGGTGCCTTGAAATACTAAGAAAAATCATCTCATAAAAAATTATATCAAAAAGGAAAACAGTAACTCATAACTAAAATTCCAAATTCAAATTCAAATAAAAGGGTTCAGTAAGCCTCTCTGTAATACCTCTGGACCCAATTTCTTGAAAAATTCAAGAAATATAGCTATAGGTAACCAAACAGATACTAGATTTTGGTTTCTACAGTAAAACTATTTTCAGCTCAGGGATATATATGAAAGCAAATATGTGAAAGACTTCAAACCAAAACAGACAGAAGGTGTGAGCTATTGAAAGTATAAGTCTATTACTAAATTTCAGGCTAAGATTACAGTTGTGGATGTATGAATTACATACATCCATTTAAGTTACTGGTAGTAAAATAAATTTAAATAATGCAATTTAATTAAAATAGTTGATTATCTCATGGAATTATATTAGCTAAAAACCTGGAAGTTTTTTAAAGAACTTATAATTGCTTCCAAAATATTTAAGAAAAAACCAGAAGCTGCAAAGGTTTTACTGCAGGATCCTGTGGGTGATGATGACAGAAGCCCTCTTTTCAAGGGTTGTGACTTTCATGAGTGCCAAACCAAATTTATTTCAGTTAACATAAAATTAAATTAAAATAGATAATAAACCATGTGTAGAAGTGGATCTTGATGATAGACTGTGATTGCTGACTTACAAACCAATGCTCCAAAGTTTATTGTAGCTGTAATTCTCCAGGAAGAATGGCCAGCTAACTGTTCAGGTTATTAACCTGCATGTGTGAAGTGCAAATGCTTCAGCAGAAGTCCTCTGCTAACACTTCAGGATTGTACATAAGTTTACAAGTTGTAAGGAAGAGATTATTTTTGAGAATGTTGGCATGGGCCATCTTGCCTTCTTGGCAAGAGTCACAGAGTAGGAAAGGAGCTGAAATGTGGTAGTCACAACTCATTTAATCACAGGACCACTTTCTGATGTAACATAATCCAATAAAATGTGGTATGACTCCACTGCTGTCTATTAAGGAGTTGGTGCAAAGGTTCCACAAGAACATGGGGGAAATACTTGTATTAATAAACTGAATTAGATATGATAATGAGAATGTCTCCTCTGCATCTAACAGTATGATTTGTTGATCCAGATCCAAGGACAAACTTTATAGAAACATACACAAAAGGATTTCTCCATAGAAATCTGCAGTATTTTATGGATCAGGATTCTGTCAGAGATCACATTTTATACTCCTACTGTATAAAAATGGGCTCTTTGGACAAGTTAATGAATGAATGATTAAAGACACTACTAAAGTAGCAAAGCACAGTCATATTTTAACAGTACTTTTCTTGACCTCTTAGATGTAGAAAAAAGTTTTATTTAATAGAAAAAGTGAGTTTATTACCAGAAATGTTAACATTTTAGAGGGATGTCATCAATCTTGCTTTATAATCAACCATCAAATATTTGTCTTGACACTTCTATAAATCGTTCTGTTAATGCAAAAGTTTAAATGAGAAAAATACAATTAGAACACAGTTTTTAAAAGCATGAAATTTGAGTCCATAATAAAAGTAATAAAACTGTTAACACTGTATTGAAGTTTTTTATTTACAACCCATTGTATAATTTGTTAAATTATAAGAGAAATATATGGACTACAATTACAAATATCAAACTTTATTAAAGTAGGAAGTTCATATTATGCAACCCAAACCTAGTAAGTTAAAAAAATATACATTTTATATGTCCTAGTTTCTGCAGATTTATGTATTCTTTGCCTGGATTTTCTTATATTTTTGACTGTAGAGTGCTGTTTTAGTCAAAATCATCTTCTCTCTTCAAAGAAAAAAAGTATATATCTTGCAATGTAGAAAAGTAATATTTGTAGAAGAGCTTCCTCAATCTGCTGTTGAGTTGGCACTGGAACACGTGCAATAAATTTCTGTTGGCCATCTTCACCTTCTTTCTCCTTGCCACCTTCCTCATCAGCCCCTTCTTCATGGATACCATTGATGTTTTCTTCCTGCATCTCCTCACCTCTTGCAAGTTGTGCATCTCTCTCCACCTTCAATTTTTCCATTGATTCAACTTTCTTCTCATGTTCCTGCTCCAAGGTCTCCAGAATCCCATCATCTTCATCCCTGTAGCCACAGTACTCAGTGTTGATGTCCTTCATAAGCTTAGCCCGGGTCTTCCATGGGGGTAGCAGGGGTTCCTTTCAAAAAGTTCTCTTAACTCCTGGCAAGTCCTTTGCAGCTCCAAAGTATTTGTAGCCTCTGTTTCCTGGAACTTTCACTTTGTGATCTAACATTTTCAGGCAAATCCTAGCACAATCAGGACCTTCCAGCTCCTTTTTCTGCATTCCCAGTGTCCTTTCTCTGTCAGAAGCTTGTTAATTTCATCATTCAGGTCCCAAATTCTGAATTCAAGCAATGCAGCATTTTGGATGTGCCACTTTCTTAGAAATCTCCCCAGTGATCTGTCTCCTCCATTTCTCAGCTTTGGGCAGTTCATTACACTCTGATGCAAGCAAAGGCTCCTTGACTTTTCCTTCCTCAAGCCCCGCTGAATGCACTGCACACACAGGAGCTCCACGTCCCAAAACTGAACCCGGCTCTGCTTCAGAAATGTGCCAGTGAAACCCTCCTGGCACAGAGTAAGGAGGCAAAGGTACTTTTAGGATTGTAGCATTGCACCATACCTTTATAACTGAATAATCCTGCACAGAGACAAAGCCACCCATTTATTCGGTGGGGCTTTTATTTTTCAGGTTTTTCAGCTTCTCTGTCTTTTTGTTTCACACAGTTCTTTGGCTATATTTTCCTCACAGCTCTGGCTGTTGCTAGCTTTGGCTGTATTTTTGCGGCTTTTTGCTGCTGGGTCGGGCTCACATCTGGTCTTTTCCAGCTTTTAGCTATAGGGACAGGCTCTGCATGCACTGTCCTCTGTCTCCCTCCACTCTGCCTGCAGGAACTGGCTCCTGTCCTCACACTGAGTCACCAAAGGTCATGACAGCAGGGGTTGATTGGAGACGAAGACAACACACACCCCAGAATTCCCATGCAACAGCACTGTATTTTATTATTCCTACCTCCTTAAACAGGAGGGTTTGAATCTCCTGCCCAGACAGCTCATTGGTCTGGCTTAAACACCAGTGACATGTCTGTGCCAGTGACATGCCTGCAGCTTAGTGTGGAACATGACTGGGTGAAGTCCCTGTAGGCATTAAAATCCATCCCATCACAGCTCAGCCCAGGGGCTGGTTTATGGAACCAGGCTGGGTTTCTTATTATAATCAAAATAATTTCATAGTACAAGCTAGCTCCTACTGTATCATGCACCTTTATCCACATTCCAGGCTGTATGTTTTCTGTCCCACACCACAGGACAAATGTACCAATGAAAAAGCAGTATTTGTTAATTTTCCAAAGAGTATAAACACTGCTCATCATCAGACAGTTTCTTCAATACATATGGTGTTAACCAGAACTCAGTGATCCTCCCTACAGGAGGTGCTCTCACCAAAATATCTTTGCTCCCAAACCTGGCCTGACTAAAGAGTACCATCTTGGATATGATTACTTTCTGTGGTTGAGATGGGCATACACAAGAAATGGGAAAATTATTTGAATAACTTATAGTAATTTCAAAAAGCCTGACAGTTTAGAGTCTAAACCACATTTTCTAATGTCAGATGAAACCCTGCTATAGACATACACACACATACACACACACACACACACACACACACACACACACACAAATCCCCTTTGATTGCAGTCAACTTTGAATGTGACCTTAACCCCACAGAGATGAGTATTTCGGTGTATAAACTTCAACAAGTTGAAAACAGTTAAAATATTTTCCCAGAAACATTTTCTATGAACTGTAGTAATCAAAAGGTTTCCTCTGACTTGCTAAGTAGTGAATTTCCTATCTCAAAATAAAAGTAAAATTTAGCTGAATCATGCACTATATTAAACATGAACAATTTATTTTTTCCCTTGTGGTCTTAAAGCAGGACCAGTATCCTAGGATTGCTTTTATACAGTATTAAGACTTTACCTTCCTTTAAAATAAATAGAATGCTGATATCTTAGCTACATAATATAAATGTAGGATTTTCTCTTTTCTTTTTTTGGTCCACAAATGTGTTTCATTAAATGCTATTGTTCAGGCTATACATATATATATTGTTGGCTAGTACTCATTGTCATAGCATACTTATATTTTTAATTTAATTATAATTTATAATTTTAGACACAGAGATTCAATACTGAATAAGTTTTATTTTAACATCATCCTTTCCCCTTTCCTCCCCTACTTTTATTCTCGTGAGTTTGCACTTTCAGGACTTATGCTTCTAAAATGGTATACAGCTTCAAATCCTGGAAAAGTCAATGCCAGTCTGCAAGTCATTTTAACTTCTCTCTGAATTAGAGCATGTGTCAGTGCCACAGTGAAGGCTGAACCCAAAAAACAAACAGCAAGGGTAGCATGTGCTTGATGAAATTTACTTTAGTCTCCTTGCTATTCTCTAGGAGGGCCACTTACCCACAGAATGTGAACCTTTCAGTATGGAAGTGAAATACCAGGTTTGCTTTCCCACCATATCACGGTGGAATACATATGATACAGTTCTGGCTGCCAGAAATTGTAAAATCTGTCTCTTCAAAAGAAGCAAGTGGTTCATATCGTGGCTGCTTTCAGGGATCTATAGTTTCCTTTGCTGATTGAGAAATGGCTCTAAAAAATTGCCAGTACTACAGGCTGTAAAACCCCATCCAGAGAGCTGCCAAGTGTCTTCCTTTGCTGCTGAATCCATTATCGTTGAGGCACATTTAACATGTCCTTGGCTGTGCTTGCAGCCACGAATCACTTGGGAAAAGTCTTTCTGAGTGGTCAACAACTCTCCTTAATTTACCAGAACTGCTTGGACACTCTGCTAATCTTATTTAACACACATTGAAAAGTCACTGACTTTTGTGACTTGCTCAAGATTTCTCATTTGTATGTTATCCAACCTATGTTCATTTATCTTGTTAAACATTACATTTCAGTAAGCAAACTTCTCAGTTCTGGTGTCTTTATTATTTTCTATGCATATCTCTATTTTATTCTTCCTCTCCTAGTATCCTGTGTTGTAATTTTTTGTTGTCTGTCTCATATCAAAATATATTCCTGGTTTTTTTTTCAATTCATTGTATCATGTCTTTATTCATTAAAAAAATGAAGTTTTGTATTCTTTTTCCAGGTTCTATTTCCCCAGTCTTTCATCTACTCTCTTCAATTTTTTTCTTATTTCTTCTGCTCTTTATATTTATCACATCCTTGTTGCTGCTGACATACCCACAGACTATCTCACATTTGCTCATCTAGGCATGTTCTCATGAAGCTTATCTCTTTCTGCCACTCTCAGTGTAAAGACTCTTACCTTCCTGCCACTGCCTCCTTTTTTTTGTACACATTTTGAAATTCAGTCCAGTAGCTCCTTACATACAAAGATAAGCTACAAAAATGTTGCTAAAAGTATATTAAAAAAAGAGAAAAAAATCCACAAACCCAAGAGTACTCACTTTTTGGCAGGTTTTGTACCATCTTAGGCTTCTATCCTGTGCGTTTTTGCCATTAGCATTCTTTTCTAAACAGTAAAAAAGAACAGTGTCAGATGGAAATATTACAAAAACTTCAGCACTTAAAAAAAAGGACTAATTAGAATAAAATGAGAAGTGTTAACTATTTTTATTAACCAATTGGGCAGTGTTATGCACAAGTGAATTGACTAGATAAAGGAAATATGGTCAATCTCATGCAAGTGGAACACAACAAAGTGAGAGGCGTTGAGTTACTTGAGGGAATGACCAGCAGAGGTGGAGAGGACAGAGAGAACAAAAGAGTAAGGGAAAAATCAGCTGAAGTGGGAACAGGAATAGTAGAATGCCTTGTATATGATAACAAAAAGGAGTTGGATATTAGGCCTGCTATACTAACAATTATTTCTGTAAGTTATCTTTTATATATAGTGTTGTATTAAACAATAGGATATGTAGCTGCAGTTTGATGCAGATATCAAAAACCTCCAAAGTGGTCTTTGGGGTATTTAAAATATTCCAAGGAATACTTTTCCAAGTATTTTTATTATATGTAAAGAATAATTTACAGAAGGGATATAGATATCTTACCAAACTACTGTACACAAATCTGATCAGCCAAGTGAGGAAGGAATAATTGAAGTATAGAAGCAACAGATTGACTGATGCAGCTGAAAGCATCTCTCTTGTTAGAACATGCTAAAAGGGCTTGTTCTGCTAAATCTTCAGTGAAGGCTGAAATAAAACATGATCACTCTTTTCCCATAAGAATTTTAAGGCCCATATATCTGGGCAGTGTGAGGACACACTGAAATAAAAGGGTCACACTTGTATGAAAACAAATGGCACATACTGATCAACAATAAATACATGGTAGAAGTATGACTGTATTTTAATTACTGCTGTAAAAAGAAGTAGAAAGGCTTAGAAGCAATTGATTTTAAGATGAAATTTGCTATATTTCTGCACAGGTTTTTGTGACATGATAGGGAGCAGTATTTGCTGAGGTGTGATGTCCTGTCCAATTCAATATCCTCAAGGGTTATGCAAGCTAATGCAATACTGATTCTTCACCCTAAACTCGAAGATTTATTTTTCTTACTGCAGATCAGAGCCATGACAGATTAGCTCCAACTGCTCATCCAGTTTGTATTGCAGCACCAGTTTATTGAGGTAAAAACTGAAGTGTGAACTTTTAACATGGTCTGTTGTTCAAATGCATTATACCTTAAACATAATGGTCACTGTCTTATTGGAGCAAAGTAGGATATTGTTACTGGACTGTATAGGAAGCAAATTTTGACATTTACTCAAACCTTGCCTTCTGTAGAAAACTGTAGTGGGGGAAAAGTAACATGAAAACAATTTAGTTTCAGAGTCTTTGGAGTTTTGGTTGATCTTTTTCTGTCTCTACAGAGACATCAAATCCAAACAACATCATCAGGAAATGCAGTGATGGAAGCATTACATACCTCAAAAATCCATTGATTACCTATCTTTTCTTGTAGTTGCAGCCATATAAACAAAATGCTAATGAAATTCAATATTAATCTATGTTGAAATATTTGAGGATAAACAGTTGTATATTCTTAAACATTTAGATACACTTAATTCTTCTTAATAAATTCCTACATTCTGAGAACTTTGGTAAATCATTGAAGATCCCCAAAACTGCAAATGAAAAATAAAGATGTGTAATTTTTTTCAGTGGTTACAATATTGTTTTGGCAAGTGGAAAATTCAAAACAGAAGTTGCTAGCTAGCTGCACAATATAGGAAAGTTCTCAAATTTGAGAGATGCTGCTGGATAGGATGAATCTCTCAGTGAATGAAAGTATAATGAATATATGAATACTCATAATTACTAAAAAAATTAGTGAAATTACTCTTTTTCACTGTAGAATTCTAATTTTGCAATAGAATTTTTTCTTCATTTTGTTCAAGTTGAAAATATTTCTGTTTGTAGTTCTGAAAAGAGATATTTCTTCATACAGTCAGTTCTTAGAACACCATGAATATGAGCAGAAACATTATTTTTATAAAGGAAAGGAAAGATATATGTGCCATTTCCAGGGGATATTTGCTTGCACTTGCCACATCTTATCCAGATATGGATGCTGTGAAAGGACCTTTCTGGACCATTTACATTGCTACCTTTCTCCAGGGGTAGCACAGTTAACATTCTACTAGTGAAATGTGCTGGTCCTTTTTGTTTGAGATTCATTGCTGGGGAGTTGTGTGAAATCTTTCTGAATATTTCAGTTGCAGACAAGTAAAATATTTTTAAGCCATGTGAGTACTTCATAGAACATTTGGTGATAGAGTATTTACACCATGTATTTGAGTAAAAAGAATTTGTTAGGACTCTTTAGTGTACTGAACTGCCTGCAATTCCTGTCTGGACATAACATTTCCTTTTCCAAAACCGCTTACTATTTTTGTCTCTCTTGTAATTTTGTAGGATTATGTCTTCTGCTAATGTGACCTGATTTGCATCGCACCTATAAATTGCAGTTAAGCAGCAACACCTCAGAGGAGAATAGGAAATGGCATTTTATCACTTCTGCAGTTGTGTATTGCAAGGTCAAGGCTGGAGTGTGCCTAAGGGAAAAAGTATTAGCCACTCACACTTTGTTTTCTTTGTGATCATGTAAAAGGACTTCTCTCCAGAGATATAATTAAAGCAATTTACACAGACACTAAATCTGTGCATGTGGAACTGGTACAATGAAGAATAAAGCTACAAAGAGAACAAGACAAAAAAAACTGGATTTTTGTCTGATTCTTGACCCTATGGGGACACCTTCCATTCCCCAAGGCTGAGGAGAAATAAGAAATTCAGGTCCTGTCTACCTTTTAGTTTTGTCAACCATAATTGGAATTTGGAAGAATAGGCAGCACTGTAGTTAGAAATCGTTTGTCAGGAAGTGCATTTTTAACCAAAGTAAAAACCATAGAGGTCAATTGTTGATCTCTGTCAAAAGGTAGCAAAATAGAATTCAGAGCCTTGAGCTAAAATATTAATCTTTCTCTTTTTGGTTTCCTAGAACTTCCAAAATCTGTGTAATAACTTAAAATAATAAGAACGTTTTAAATCAACACCACAGCATTTTAGCAAGATAAGAGATTTTTTTCTAACTGCCTAAAATATTAAATGAAGAAAACTTCATGGAGACATGTGACTTCCACATCTGAAGGCTTGTTAAATCAAAAAAGAAGCAATATTTGTATACATTCACATCACAGCAATATGTACAACATATGTACAACAAATTAAAAGAGAAAAAAGCTCACTGCAAAACATGCAGATGCCAGTCTAAATGCTTTGAACTTATGATTCCTGGACGTTTTGCAGCTTGAAGAAAATTGGTTATCCACTGTATAATAACAAATGACATATTAATTTCTGTACACTTCATCATGATAAAACATCCAGAACACCAACTTACAGCTAAGAAAAACCAAATTCTCTCAGTGAAGATGTGGCCTTTTAAACTACAATTAGTATTATCTTTAAGAGCCAAACAACATTACACATTATTTACCTTTGATATATGATCAATCTCGTATTTTAAAGAACTATTTGTTATTTACTGAATTTGATCTGCTGATGAAAAATATAATTATGCCAAGAAGTTGCATAATTAGCTACAACTGTCTGTTCTTGTAATGTTCTCTACAATGTCAAAACATATATTAATGGAAAAAATAAATTAACTGTAAAGTGCTCAGTGCTTGAAACATCAGCATTGACAAAGCTGGCAATAAAAATTAGAACCATTCTACACTTCTCAAAAGCTGGATGGCCTGCTTTTTTTGTATAGGTGAGAGAGTTGTGACAACTGCCTAGTGCTAAAGTAATTTAAATAAATAAAAAAGACCACACTGGGTAAGTTAAAATAGATCCTAAAAAAATCATATTGGATATGCTCTCTGGATCACTGAATGATAGTGTTCTGCCTGCATCAGCAGAGACTACCAGTTGCAAGAAATAGTATAGACAATTACAGAAAAATGTGCTTAGAAAGACATTCTCTTTGTATCATATTTAATTAGTCATTGGTTTATGCCCTGAGGTATAAAGGCTTGAATTCCAATTATTTTATCCTACTTAATATTCATGGTTGTGATTATTCTCTGTCTTCATATCAAATGGAATCTTTCTAGTATTTTACCGAGTTAATATGCATCTTCAGCCATCTGCCTTGTGTTGACTATTAACTTCTGATAATGAGTGCCATTGCAGAATTATGCAATTGGTAAAAAAGCACTTTCATTTATTGCTCTTAGAAATGGCTGTAGTTCGAATTAATATCCCCTTTTCTTAAATTAAGAAATTACATAGGCAAAACCAACCTTACTTTTCTACCTTTATGGACTTCCTTCTAATTATTTTGTAGCCATGTCTGAATGCAGTAGATTTTAACTTTTCCAACAGATAGTCAGTTTCACTATTTGTGTCTTACTTTTTTCATGTCTGCCACATTTTTCCTGAAATCCTAACCTTGGAAGTGAATTTTTTACAAGCGGATATTCTCTGATTTATTCTGTGGTACTATAAAATTTTAAAGATTAGA